>NC_135082.1:6205000-6562500 GCF_051107435.1 Chaetodon auriga
TGATAAAGCAAACACATCCTCATACATGACTGAGTAGGTTTATTGACAATGCCTGACAAAACGACACATGCTGGAGAGTACCAGCGACAGGCATACTGGACCTTCATTGTATCGGATCTTCATCCTCACATGTTTAATGTTATGGAGCAGCCACAGTTTGCTGAGGTTTAGGCACAAAATGAGGCACACTTTTGGTTTCACACAGATGTAAACAGTGGTCTCCTGCGTGAGAGTGAAACCTTCAAACCTTTTTGCTCTTCATACAACATGACTTGACTGTTTTTGTGGTGAGGATGGGCCAGAAAAAGATGACAAAGCTAATGAGAAACAACATGTCATGTTGGCTCATTGGAGCCAGAATGCAGAGCTTCAATGAAATAAGGTTGAGAGGAGGTCCAGGTGAAAATACAGCTGGTATGAAAGAAAAAAATAGGGCATCAGTAGAGGCTTTCTAGCAGGTGAATCTGGCTCCAGTTCTGGGCCACACTTGAAGAACCTCTGCTGTATCAGCACAGAAGGGTCAATCAGCATTCAGTGAGACTTCATCTGACTCTTAAAACAAGCCCACATATCAACCCAGCTATTTAATGAGCTTCCATTTGTCTCCAATCTTGTTTTTCACCCCATCTTTTAATTAAAACATCCTCTTTTAGCTTTACATCAAAGGAGAGACTCGAGCTCCCGCTAATTAGAGGTAGATTTGCCACTTTAATAATATTTTGTTTTGACTAATTTTCTCCTGCACACAGGTGTATAGAGAGGAGAGAGGGGGTGGATTTGTAAAGGTAGAAAAAAAAATAAAAAAAAACACAACGTACTGGAGAGGGAAACTGGAGAAATGAAGAGATTAGTCCAGGTAAAAATAGTACGGAACTGTTCGTTTGCTTTGCTAATTTCCTCTCTTTTGCACAGGTGAGGCAGAGGCAAACATGGGCTTTTTGTGTTTGCAAAGAGGGAATGAGTTGAAAGTAAAAATAGTGAAGGGATTGAGAATTAAAGAGGATGCACATAATCGCTAAAAATAGCAAGAAAAGACAGAAAACTATAAAGGGAGGAATCAACATGGGAACCAGTAACAAGGCACTAAAGGGAATAAAACAGGAAGCTAAAACTTAATTACAGCTGCAGTTTAAAAGGCAGCAATGATTGTTTTGTTGTACCTATTTCCTCTTGTTTGTCAGTGTTAGAGGTTAATAGTGAAAAATAGCAAGGTGATGCTAAAACAAGATAAGAGGTCAGGTGGAAAAAAGCAGAAGAAGGCTTAATTATCACTTCTTGTGTTGTGTTTTTCAAGTGTTTATTGCATAATTATACGTCTCAAAAACAAAGGTTAAACAGCTCTGTGGGGAGCTGAGGGTGCTTTCATTTATCAAAACATTCACCCACCCAAGGGTCAACGTGCCTGGCATTTAACGGGCCGGAATAAGTGGGCTGCGAGGAACGGTGACATGTTTGAGGGGCCGATTTTCGTGCTGCTGCAGAAAGCTCATATGCAAAATGTGACAGGCGGATATTTAAGGTCGTGCTGGTGACAAATTGCAGATCAAGTAACGCTGATGTTAGGTGCGGAAATGATCCAGTCCCCTTGATGCTCGGGAAGATGAGTTCAGCAGCAATGGAAAGGCAGATTACTGTTATTTATATGAGTTAAATATATTCTTCAGTTTAGCCGTATGACTTTGAGCCTTTTAAAGAGGAAGATGACTTCATGTTTGGCTGATTTGTCACTGAGGGTGAAGTTTTGGCTCAATGCACGGACCAGTGACTGGCACAGTGACTCACTCTAAATGTGACAGAAGAGGGACAGCAGGGTCATGTTAATCTCACATTTCCATTTTTGTCAGTATTATAAGTCTCCACAGCTTCACTTCCCGGTGTAGGAAGCGTGTGAGCTGTAGAACGATCATTCAATGGCACAAACTGTTGTTCAAAGTCCAGATGAGTCTCTCTGAGAAGATACTTTCATGGTAACTATCACAGTATATTCAGTTCTAACCTGCTGCCACTGTCTCCTCATCTGCTCACCTGTGCCATCAGTACTCTTCAACACTCAGCCCGCCTACGTGCCCGCTCACCTGATCACACACCTGAGGCTCATAGCAATCAGTGCAGTATTTAAGCTGCTGTGCCACACTCACTCTTTACCAGTCTGTCAATGTTCTCATGCAAGACCCCAGCTATATCTCATGGACTGATCTCCTGTTGCTGAACCTGCATGTTTCCAACAAGATCTGTTCTCCTGTACCCCAATAATGACGATCTCAGCCTTTTTTCCCTAACCACAAGTCTTGACTTCAGCTTTCTTTGCCTGAGACTGTTTGGTGTTTGACGCACCAGACATGAAAAGAGACTCAAAGGCTTGTTACTCAGCACGTCCTGAATCTTTGCCTGCCTGCGACTGCTTGGTGTTTGACTCACTGTGCGTTAATAGAGACTCTGTATTGTTGCTGCTTATCTGGACCTGCCAAGTCTTAAGTTGATGTAGGCTACATTTGTGTTTTGGTGGTTCTGCACTCGGGTCCAAAACCCTCCTTGTTACTGTAACCACAATGCAAATGGTTCAAAATGATGAAAGAGAGGGTTATTGGTATTGAAGTTAAAATTTTGATGCCATTTCATTTTGGAAATTATCAGGGCCTCATGTGCCAATTATGATGACGCTTGATAGAGTGATGCAAAAGTTTTTTCTTTTAGGAGTGTTGCTACAAACACTCTGTACTCCGTGTTATTTGCAAATGTTGTGATGTCAACACACTAAACTGAACATGGTGGCACATACCTGCAGATTAGCATGTTAGCACTGCTATTGTGAGGATGTTACCACGCTGACATTAGCAAAGAGCACCGCTATGTCAAAGCACAGCCTCACAGACCTGTTAGCTTGTAGACTCTTTGAGGTTAAGTGCTAAACTTGTTAATTGTTCATAATCTCATTCACTAACAAAGACCACACCACACACACATGATTTAATGCAACTTAGGATGGAGGAGAGCTGAGATGACGAAGGAGGAGGGAGAACTCCAGGTCTTGGATGAATGGGGTGCGACGATGGACCGACGTCGCTGCTGGTGTGGTGACGGGAGGAAACTGGGGGAAGTTGAGACTCTGGGTGGGGGAGCTGTCTCCTCTGATATCTTTGGGTTCCGGTTAAGCCCCCGGTGGTTCCTGTATTCAGATGAGAGAGAAAAGAAGAAAAGAGAAAAGTGAAATGAATGAATCAGTTGAGCTTCAATACTTTTGTGCGGAAGTAGGATGTATTTGAGGCGTGGTCTTTGTTCCTCAACTTAGTTATTAAACTTCTTTCATTTTAATTGCTGTTCTGCAGGGGCAGCATATTTGAGCTGTGGTTGTGCCTGCATGCTCTCCTCAGGCCTGTGTGGGCTTCCTCCCACAGTACAAAGATAGTTGGGTTCATTGGCAAATCTGCAAAGTTGCACTTGACAAGGTACAGTTTCAGATTACTTTCTTAGGCTGAGTCACTCCACTACAGTAATTAAGTGCAAAATTAAATAAAAACTACCCCAGAGATATTAGGTAGAGTTCACTAATCAATCCGTCTTTATACTTACTTACTATACGTATTATAGTTTTCTAAGTTTACCTTTCCAAAACAACACTTCACAGAGCTTCAGTTCTCTGCGGCCACACTAAGATGTGCCTTTCCATCAGCAGCATGCATTCCCAAGCAGCCTTTTACAGCTGACCAGTGAGCAGCTTGGGTGTTCAGTGGCTTGTTCAAAGTCACCTTGACGGCATTAAGGGAAGCAAGAGAGCATTACTCACAGACTCCCTCTGCCCACTTTCCCTGTTGGCCTGAGCATATAAATTGAGTTTTAAACATCATTTAAGCAAATGTACACAGCTTACATCAGCTGAATCACCCAACTCGAGAGACCAGTGACTCACATTCTGACTCATGAGTGAACGTCCCAAACGAGAAACCTGAATGGCAATAACTGAGAGGAGATGTTGGGCAATGGGTATCAAGTAGCTGTGTGACTTTTGGAAAAATAAAGTGCTTTCAATTGGTTTCAGAGAGGGAACAGACCAGTGAGTAAAAGCTACACAGCGTTGCTCAGTGACACTCATAAACAAACATGGCACCACTACAAACTACCAATTATAATCACGCTACATTCACACTGACTTAGTAAGTTTGTTCTTTTATGTTTGTGCTCTGGAATTAGAAAAAGAAAGTTTTCATGTTTATTGACACATAAAAATGATTCCGCCTTGCAATAGCATCAACAATAGCAAATGCTACAACTGATACAGTGTGGCACAGAAATAAATAACAGGTGATGCAAGAAAGAACAGAGCTTCCTGTAGCAGATTAGCTATATGCCCTTCTGCTTTGCAGTATACCCGTGGATACTGCACTCACTGCAGCACCGAGTCTCAACCAACTCGGCAGGCAGCAGGAATAGTATTCACAGGCTAACAGGCTTCGAATCTACTGTCTGACTCTGGTACATGAACGAATCTGGCGAGCTCCAAAGCCCCCAAGCAGCCTCTTCAGTATTCTCGCAGAATACAGGCTGCAGTTTGACATGTTGAGGGCAGCCAGTATGTACGAGAGATGGTATCAGCAGCAGCTGCATCGAGTCGAGTCGAGTCGAGTACACAATTCGGGTTTGGAGAACTGAATGGTCTCAGCGGGGAGGGCGTCTCGCTGCTGTAAGCCCCAAGAGGAAAACATGTATCAGTGGGTCACCACCTGCACTGCTGACAGCTGACCTTTGTCACACAGTCCTGAGTGAGTTTGTAACTATTTAAGCTTGTAATGCTTCCATTTAAATGGCTGGCAGTCAGTTTGGTAACATATAAAACCAGTGCAGACTTAGTTGGACCATGTTCTGCAAAACATCTGTTTGGCCTGTAAAGAGAAGTAAAAACAGTGATTTTTGAGCAAGAGCTTTGTGTTCTTGATAGCCCTCATCCAACTAATAATCCTGAGCAACTTTTGAAAGACAAGATATTAAAATTAAGCGCAAGTAATGTATTCAGAATCAGGAACTTCCATGAAATTTCTAATTACAGTAGCAGCAATTTTGAAGCTCCCCGCTGCATTAAATTGGTATTGAATACCAACCAAGTGTTTGATATATTAACAAAAGTAGTTGTTTAACTCTGTGGACTTGTTTGAGGTTATTTTTTATCAGTAATTCAAGAGCTGTTCTTCTCCTGGTGAGTCATGCAGTGGAACTTCACTGTGACGACAGACAGCACAGTGCTGTCAAACCACATGATGCAGGTGTTTGGATATACACAGACGCTTCAGGAGAACTGGGAGGAACAGTCTGCACTTTACAGCTTTATACGACAGTTTGAAATTATTTATTTAGTTAGTTAGTTGCTGTTTAGTCATCTGAGCAGGTTTATTTAGTCTGTCAGTGGCTGTTTTAGAGTTACAAATTGGCTACAGTCTAATCAGACGTGCATGCATGATGGATTGGTTTCCGCCAGTTCTGGTCGTGTGTGCTGTCCAGCACATACAGACATCCAGAGGAACACGCTGTGTGTTAATCAGTCCACTCTGGTCAGCTGACGGAAACCTGCTCTTGTTTCCTGTGATGATGATGATGAGTGTCTCAGCCAAATGTCAGCTGAAGGAGAAGACGCTGCAATAATACTGAAACAGTCCGGAAAAAGGATGGTGGCACTGAGGCAGCTTTCCAAATGAATTCAACACTCTGTTTCAGTTTTAATTGTTCGAAGTTTTTGTTAGCAAGTTGTTTTTTTTTTGTTTTTTTTTTTAATGTCAAAGTCAAATTGTTTCACTTGCTTCTGATGCACAGTCACTGATTTTAAATTATTTTGAAAAAGAAGTGAAAAAAATGCTCCTTGAGGGCAAGTCTCTGGATACAGTAACAACAAGAAGCATGTTGAGTTCCACCATAAAGAAGTGTAATTATCTCACTTCAGGATGCCACTGCTAAATCTTTCATGTTCACAAGCACCATGACATGTGCTAACACTTTGTTATATCGAGGTGCATATATAATGAACTAAGCTGCTGGCTTGTGGCACTACTGGCTGTTCGTATTAATAATCTAAGATGGATATCATTCAGGTTTACTCTCTTTGCATTGAGTGTACTTATGTTCACTTAAACAGTCAGATTGCCACTAATTGTCGTCTCTTGACAGGCTTTGGAGGGAACATGGCTGCTATATTATTATTATTACTATTACTATTATTATTATTATTATTATTATTATTATTATTATTATGATGTAGCGCTCTCTATGTATCAGCTATTTTGATACAGCGCCCTGGGTTCTTTAACTTAAACTTGACTGTATAATTATTTCTTATATTGCTCCTTTAAGTTTACATGTCCTGTATTACAACCTACCTGAACTCACTTTTCCCTGTACCACAAATGAAATTAAAGTACCACAGTCTAATGATAGATTTTTAACCTTTTCACACCGTAACCTTTGGTTTTAACAGTCCTTATTTATTAAATGAACCAAGAGAAAGTAAGAATTTTTAAATTATTTCTTAACAAAAATAATCCTATTCATAACATGTATTTCTAACACGATGAAATAAAATGAAAACACAAATGCTTCACTCGTTTAGGGTATTAATTAAATTAAACTTGGTCTCAAAAGGAAATGAAACAGTTGCCCTTTAAAACTGAAAGAGGGCAAAATTATGCCACGGAAACCACTCTGATGGTTCTTCTAAGTCCTTATATTTTCAACGAATCTGACCAGATATAAAACACCTGCTATTAACACAATCATTACTATGATTAATATTATTACTATTACATCTGGATTTTGTTCACTGACAACATTGATTATGGCTAATAGTTCAATTAACCTAAAAAGTCTATTCATGCTCTTGAACCATTTGGAGTCAGAATCAGTCAGTGATTCTCTTTTTTTGCTTTTTCTTTTTTTTTTTGCTTTTTTCTTTTTGGAAATAGACGCTTGTTGATGACTATATCTGGGACTATTGAATTGTCTGGACCATTGCCAGTGTTACAGGCCCATTTTTCCCAGCATGCTCTTGATTAGCGGATTACCGTGTGACTTCACAGGTGAGATACCGCAACTTTGAAATTGTTTGCTGTTGATGCTAATTGCACCTGCTGTCATGATTGTATCCTGAAATGTTTGCATCAATCTCAAGAATCTTAGCTTTCCAACCATGCATGGCATGCATATGAAGTTAAACATAGCAGTTGTCTGCATCGATGGGTGGAGTACTGAACACTGTGATGGCCTGAGGATGATTGGAATTTCACCAATTTTACAGGTACGAGCATAACACATCTCAATCTGTGACCAGACTGCTGGAGGTCAAATTGCATTGTGAAGAATGCCTGGAATAAAACAGACGATATCTCCGATTCTGATGCATCAATGTTGATCCTTTTTTTAAACTTTTAGCTTGACAATGTGAGACAGGGTGGGTAAGATTTGCAAATACTTCTTTACACCATAGATCTATATATCAGAGATCATTGCATTCAAAGACACTTGGGAACAAATGATGAAAATATACATAGGGCCTTTAAATATTAATTTTCCAACTGTTAGAATGGGTCTAAACAATGTTTAAGAGGCATTCCACAGCTAAATGAATGAAATAACTAAATGAAATACAGTTGTCACTTCTGGATCGCATCTCAAACTGAAACTCATTCTCCAGCTGGTGTTAAGTAGCGTGAAATCATCTCTTCGTCCTCATGCTCTGCCCTGATTGGACCGGGAGTCGTTACATTTGAACATTCGAGCATTCAATACTTCTGTAGGAATTTCCACATCTCTGCTGCACGGGGAGTTTTTGACCTTTTAGTCAAAGCTGCTTCATATTTCAAGGGTAATTGAAAGGGCACTCACAGACACACACACACACACACACTCACACACACACACACACACAAACAGTGGCAGACACACACAGACATGCACCAAACAAGGACATTTCAAAGAGGATACACACAAGCTCATGCACTAAACAAACAGTAATAACTCACACACACACACACACACACACACACACACACACACACACACACATATTTGGCTGAAACACTCAAACAAACATCCTGTTACATTCATCCATGCACTATACATCACATGCAATCCCCAAAACACTCCCACAATCCATCTCATCAACAAGCGACCTCTCTCTCTCTCTCTCTCTCTCACATACACACGCACGCACACACACACACACTCCATCTTCAAGATCTTCCTCTAACGAATGTCGGCAGCCATTATGAAATTCCCCTGCTCGTTTTCTCTCCTTAACGAGCTTCAATCAGCTAACGGGCCACTTTGAAGTGGCGACAGAGTCGAATAATTAGAGAACACTGAGGAAATGATGATGGGCAAAAAGAGAGGAGGGAGGAGGCAGAGAGGAAGAGGAAGGAGTAGAAAAGATGGGAAGCGCAAATGGAATAACAGAAAAAAAAAAAACAACCAATGAAAGGAGAGGCGAGATGATGGGAGAGACGGAGCACTCAAGGCCAGTGGGAAGTGTGCTTTTTTCTATATTTTCCTGCTTGTTTTCGGCCAGTCCTGCCGCAGGAGAAGGGTGAGAAAGAAAGAAGTGGTAAAATACTGTAGACGAGTGGTGGAGTTGAGTACAGGCAGCAAGGGAAGCATTATTTTAATTGTTTTCCATCCTGCGTTTTTCACTATTATTGCCTCCGGAGAAAGAGACAGAGGGGTTTGGAGAGGGGAAAGGAAAGGTAGAGAGAAAGAGAAAGCTCAGGAAAGCCTGGGTGAGGGAAGGAAAGAAGGGAGGATGCGTGCAAGAGAGGTGGAGTGAGAGAGGAAGGATGCTGCCAAAACAGTTTCTGTTAAACACACAGGGACAAAAAAAATGCTCGCGGCAGACAGAAACAAATACAGCAAAATGCAAAAAACAAATACAGCCGCTTCCTGCGCACACACACACACACACACACACACACACACACACACACACACACACACATATGCACAAAGTTGCAGGAAAGTGCAGACATGTTTATCAGGAGGCCACACACACACACACACACACACACACAGATGGGTTTGCATGTAAATGTGTGTGGATGTGAGAGTAAAAGAAGAGAACGAGGGTGAGGAACACACAGACGCAGATCTCTGCCCCTCCCATCACTTCCTCTCTTATCAGCCGAGACAAATTGAGAAAGGAGTTTTATCTTCATTGGTCATATTTGAAACGCTCCACTGTTCGCATTCTTTAACAATACGAATGTTTGATATGAATCACCACCCAGCTCACAGCATTCATGACGGAGACGTAAGAATCAAATATGACGAATATTTTCCTCCTCTCCACAGGGACATCAGAGGTCGTGGAGCTGCTTGGTTTATTGAATCCACGTGTAATATGTGAGAATTTTGTTTAGAAAATGAACAGAAAGTGATGAAATAATAGTTCTGTCTCATAGTACCACTTTAAACATCAGGAGGTGATAGTCTGATGGTGGCTGGTGCTGACTGATGCCTGACTTCCCTCTCTCTCCTCTCCTGCTTGCTTCTCTTGTACCCACCTGAAGCATGATGTCTTCATGTCCCCAGAGTCAGAGTCCTGGTCTTGCGGACTGTGTTCAGTGCCAGTTTACTGGGAGGCTGCTGGTTTAATTGCCCACTCACCCAGGTCTGGTTCTGGTGCCCATTCCCGGACAGGTTCCCCCTGCTCCTGACCTCAAAGCTTACTCTTCCTGGTGGTTCAAAGCTCCTGTGCTAGCAGCATAAACAACACTAACATCTTCCTGCTGCTTTGAGCTCCCAGTCCAGACAGAGTCAGCTGGGTTAATAGGAGCGCTAGCTGCTGCAGTAAATGGTGGAAGAGGAGTTTTGATCAGTTGAGATCAGGACTCATTCACTGGTAGTTGAACTGTGGCTTTTGGACTGAGGACTGAGTCTGTTCATGCTGATGTAGGCTCATAAAACATACATTTTGTAAGAAAGTGAAAATACTGAACAATCATAGGCTAACTAGGCCTAAATATGTGTTAATTTACTTTTGAAGTCTGGCCACCACTGTAGACTCTAAAAATAAAAACTGGTGGACGGAAACTAGACTTAGAGCTGAGTCGTATCATTGGCGTGGCTGATGTCTCATGCAGAACTTAGATTTTCATGAAAGTCTTTCAGTTGAACGATCCCATGCTCATAGCTGACTGACACAATGCTATGATTCTTGGGTTTAAACACATAGAATTAAAACGGAAAGATCACAAAAGTTAGAATCCCTGGAGATATGACACTTTCAGCAAAAATCAATAATGCTGCCTTTTCTTTTTGGGCGTGTGAGAGGGAGAGTTTGATTCGGTAGAACTCCGGCAGCATCAGCTTACAGACGCCCATACAGCTGTCAGTCTGCGTGTGTCTTTTACACTCAGTACAAAGAAACAAACATTTGAGGCTGTGCTGCAGCGGTTGAACTGTCAGCGGGTACACAGTCAGATTTAAGAAGAAAGAAGAAAATGGTGTTGTGCTGTCGTTCTGATTGAGTTTGCTGCTGGCGTAGATCTACTGAGACAGCAGCTCATTACACAATCAGCTGGACTGATCCTGGTGCTGCCCTCCATGTTCACTCTGCCAGTGAAGGAGAGCACACATTTTACAGTTCACTGATGATCGGCTTCAAAGTTTGATGAACACAAACCGCAACATCATTTCACTGTTTGTGCTACAGTAATCCAATTTTCTGTTCATTAATAAGAGGCCTAATTACTTCATTTTTGTCCTAATAATCACTTCTGTGTTATACGGAAGTCTAAATTGAATGTGTGATTCAGTTTTCCGTGTGGCTCCTGTAAATCCCATCTTCAGTCTGTGTCTCCCTTTCAGAGGTGCAAAATTTCAGTGTCAAACAGCATGACCTCCGTAAATCCAGCGGAATACAAAGTCAACCTCTGTCAACATGTCTCCTCCAATTATTTGCATGGTCCTCCTTCACCTGCATATGCAGCGAGGAGGGAGACACACCTTGCGGACACACACACACACACACACAAACTGTTACTCCAGCCTGCTGCGTCTGTTTGATACATACAGCACATGCGTCTGAGGCAGAATGCGTCACATCTGCGCCTGAGAAAAGCCTTATTAAGTCTGGCCCACAGTTTTTTTTTCTCTCTGCAAATATGTTTGGCTAGAAACTGAATATATTTTCTGAAGGACAAAAAGATTTTCCTGTGGTTCCAGCTTTAGAATATGAAACAAAACTTTGGTTCCAGCAACACTCAGTCGGGAAACAGCAGGAATCAGCGACGTGAACCTGATCACGTTGCTTTTTTGAAGAAAGTTTGGCTTCTTTCTTCACTAGGTAGACATTACATATGGAGACAACTGCTCTGGCACATCAGTTTGATAACAAACCTGTTAGTGAACATTGTTCAGAGGCTATTGCTGCAAATAAACTCTTTAACGTTGACTGTGGGGATTTGCATGGAGGTCTTCAGCTTCAGGATTAACCCCTGGAAGGCACAACGCTGCATTCAGAGATAAGCTGCGCTAAAATAATCGCCAAACTTCACAGGAGAGCTGTTAACCTGGGAAAATGCAGAAGAGCATGATCAAAGAGAGCAGGTGGACTTCATTTTTGTCCGGTCCTGGATCTCAGTGCTTTTGTCACATTCTAACCTCCATATCCCCACTGTTAAACTTTGCTTATACTGTATTCAGACTGTATGCATGCCTATGTTGGCTATTATGTACAAACTTACTGCTCCATACAGTACACAAGGAGCATGAATGGAAGACATCTTGTCATGTCACAGTAGGAAAGCAGGCGTAAATAAAAACATGAATGATGGCTGAATTCCATTTAGCAGCGTCAGTTTCGCGGTATTGGTATTGTTCGTGCTGGCTCACTGTCACGCTGTCATGGCTTCCTGGGTCGAATGAATAAAACAGAAGCATTTTTAATGTTATTAGAAACAAATGTTTCTTCTTATGACAAGTCAAAATGTCTGCGGTAGAAAAGATGCAGAAAAACAGAGAAAATAGTTCCAACACGTGGAATGAACAGATACACATAGAAGCTGTTATATCTGTCTGTCTGTCTGTCTGTCTGTCTATTTAAAATCTTAAAGTCTGCATTATGCGATTACAGCATGAGCAATGTTAAAGAAAACACGTGGCTTTGTGGTTTTAAGAAGCATTTCTTCACATAATTATCTACAGATTAAGTAAATGAGCTTATAGGAATGGAGGATGAGCTTACAGGAATGGGGGATCTGTGCTGTGTGGGATATGCTCCTTCAGTTTGTTTTTCAGGTAATATCCACGTGCAAACAAATCTCATTATAAATCATGTTCTTTCTTAGACACCGCTGTTGTTTGTTGCTTATATTACTATCTCTTCATTAATTGTGTATGAGTAATACGGGGGTTCTGATTTTTCTAGTCATGCAGGTCATGTTAGGGCTCCATGTGTTAACAATCCTCACACTTTATCATGACTGTTCGTGCTTTAACGTCCTTTAGTTTGGCAACGCTGCTGCACAACGCTGCACTGATCTTGTGTTAATTGAATGAGCCGGCGACTCATCGTACTTTGTTTGCTCCACTGCTCCTTTTCTGCAGCAGCATAGGAGGGAAAAATGCATATTTATCAGATTGGGGTTGGATGTTGCTGTGTATTTTTATTTCTTTTTTATTTATTTCTTTTTTTATCTTGTTTCTTTTCCACATAGCTGAATAAAATGTAACAATATCAGCAAAACAGTCCAAGGTCAGCAGAAAAGGAAAGTAAACGATAAGGCATGCATGATTCTGTTATTGCTGCTGCACCCAGGAGCTGTGCCCTGGCTACTGCTAACAGTCGTGAAGGAGAAATGGGAGGAAAACAAAATGCAGTTCAAGAGGCCTCCTTAAACTTTTCAGCCCGCGACCTAGAAGGCGAACGCATCCTCTCAGCCTGACACCAGGGCTAATTTAAACACATTACCTACTTTGTCATGCGAGCTGGACGGGCAGGGCTTAGTTTGGACCTACTCCTTCAATTTTAAAAGTGCTATTCATTGCTTTGTAACATCAATAAATCATTACCACATTCAATTTTCAGATATTGGTAAAAAATTTTAGCACAAATTAGTTGCCAGGAAGATTGACAGCTTCTGCCGCTGCACCGTATTTAACAGTGTCCCACCAGGTTGGATTTGGCAGGAAATCATTTGAAGTGCTTTTAGGCACAAAACAAGAGGAGAGTGCTGTTCCTTCCAAACAAATGAAGCTGAAGCTTTCAGAGTTTCTCCCAATAACAATTAGTGGAAGGAACGACAGGAGTGTGAGTAGGGAAGGGATGGGATGGGGAGACAAATGATTTATGGGAAACTTACAGGACCACACCAATTGTTTTGCACGTTTTAGCCCTTCAAACCCACTTTAAATCACAGCTAGGCAAACCGTTCTACTGTGTTTACAGATTTCACTTTTTGATTGCAATTTCCACCCATTTAAAGCAGTCTTTGGCTTCCATTCATTTCCATATGACATGAATACAAATTTACAGACCCTTGGCAGATGCTTGATTCATGCAGTTCCACAAAGTTTACTTTAATAAATTGATAAATGCCTAATTTGTGAAGTTTTTCATATTGTACAGACAAGAATGGCTATCAGTGACTGCCTGGAAGTGACAGAAATCAACAAACATCTACAACCATACCACGTGGGTGGACTCTCTGCAGTGTGGGAAGCTTTTATTTCATTCACTGGACTGCCACATATGGTGGAAATCTTAACCTTAGGCATGTAACAATCATTTGAAGTTGTCATTTGAACAGAAATTCAGAGCGTGCGACCCACAGTGGCTGGGTCACAGTTCCACTGTCCAGCGACTACAAGCTGTCACATGGACAGTGTGATTGTATTGGCTGAAAATGTTAGCACAAGCTTTCCAATTTAAACATCCAGCCGACAGTACAAATTTAGCTGTTTCTGGCCCTCAGACACATGTCAATCAGGTAATTCACTCTCCTTGTAGATCTGTTTTGGTCTCCACCAAATCCTGAAGGAACTATGTGGCTCTGACTTCATGCTATGGTCCCATTGTTTTTTTTCCAGCTGTCCAACCAGATCTGCAGGGCATTTATATACAAAACAAATATACAGGCGGAAATAAAAATCTTAAAATTCAGTGTGTTCCAACTACTTCTAAATGGTTGCATTTATAGGATTTATAGGGATAAAACTTCAGAGTGTTACTTTTCAAAAGAGACCAAAACCATGTATGTACTCCAAATGGCTGAGGAACAGCTTTCAATTTACTTTTGGTATGCTTGGATAGGCGTTTTCAAGCAAAGTTTGCTGGAATTTAAAAGGGTCAACTGGTAAATGCTTCATTTTTGTGGCTAGTTGGTCACTAAGTTGTTTGGCTGCTGGGCAGGGCAGCATTCACTGGGTCAATTAGACTTGAAGAAGTGAGTGAAATGTTCCAGGTTAAACATCCTCATTTGACCCATTTAGATCATTTAGATCGTTTAGATCAAAATCAGTATTTACTATCCAAAGCTGTAAGATCAAAACATCGTAGAACATTTGTTTTACTTTATATCTGAAGAGCGTTATTAACCAGTGGCTGCCTAGAACTGTGTTTGTTGTCTGGCAGCATCATCTCATTGAACATTCCATCAGGACTCACTGGGGGCTTCGCAGACTTCACTGGCAGATCTCTCCTCTGGCCTGGAGTATGCAATAGTTTTGAGAGAGGAAATGGAAAGGACACAGAGAGCAATAAATAACAGAGAAAATGTTGTCTCGCCCTCGCACGCAGGATCAGTAATAGTGCTACGCTGGGATTCAAAGTGGGTAAATTTACTTTTTCCCTGCAGACAAAACTCAAAGCAGCTTCCGTGGAAATCCAGGTGTCAAGCCCTGTCTGTATTATCTGGGTGGTGAGTA
Organism: Chaetodon auriga; assembly: GCF_051107435.1. Lineage (NCBI taxonomy): Eukaryota > Metazoa > Chordata > Actinopteri > Chaetodontiformes > Chaetodontidae > Chaetodon > Chaetodon auriga. Next base: position 6,219,896 of record NC_135082.1, read on the forward strand.
GCAAAATAGGATGAGAGCAGACATTATTTGGATGGAAGCATGATTTGGTTATTTTACAGTCAGTTGAGTTTGAGAATGACACACAGTTGTACTGTAATAGTCTATCAATGACACAGTGGGAGACAAAAACCTGTATTTTCTCTGTGAGCTCTCTCGCTCTGTTTGTGTGTGTGTGTGTGTGTGTGTGTGTGTGTGTGTGTGTGTGTGTTGAAATCAGCTGGGTTGTGTAAACTGTCCTGTGGGGAAACCAATTCAAGTATGGAGACAGTACCTGTATCAGAAACTCGACATCATTCTTCTTTTTCCACTACACCACACACACACACACACACACACACACACACACACACACACACACACACACCCGTCTGACCAGTACTACCTGTGAAGTGGATGTATAGCCTTGTGCGTACTTTTACCCCTTAAGCATGTACCTGTGACTGCCTCCTGTTTGTGTGTGTGTGTGTGTGTGTGTGATTGTCGAAGTCTGAATATATTTTTTGCTCGCTTGCATCTGTGTTTGAGAGAACCTGAGGGGGAGCATGTGTGTGTTTGTGTGTTTGTGAGAGACAGAGAGAGAGTGTGTGTTTTTTAGCCTCAGAGTATGTATCTGTGACTTCCTGCTGATATATACTCTTGCCGACACTCGTCTCCTCCGAGCTCCTCTCTTTTGTCTTCCTCTCTTTCTCATCTGCCCTCTTTCTCCAGCCCTGTTTCTTCTTTACAATGACTCAACTCTCACCGTTTCCCTCTCTCCACTTTATCTATTTCTTCTAACATTCTGACTCAATATTGTGACATAGAAAAGTTGTAACTGAAAACAACAATAAAAGTAACAGTTCACAATATTATGTGTATCCAAATTCATACAGTAGTCAAACCATATCTAGCTAGCTTGTTATAGCTTTTAAACTGACTGTTTAAAGAACCACAGTGGAGGTTTCATGTGAGTTGCCCATTTGCCACAATGCTGTACCCACCAAAGTAAATCATACTGTAAAAACATCAGCTTATATTCTTTGCCATATATAACAATTAACTCGTTAGGCTGTAAATACCTAAATGGTCAGTACTTACGCAGCCCATCCTAACCTGAAAAACGTCTGTACAGCTCTGTGCAAGCAGATTATTATGACCCATATTTTCGTTTATTATTAGCCGGCAACCTCAAGTGGTTGAAGGAATTATGATGAGGGAAAGGAGGAAGTCAGGTGACATAATATGAAAAGCAAGAGAGTCTGCATGTTCATGTCTAGTGTGAAACCGAAAGTCAGTGTTGACCTGTTTGAACTGAGGTACCGTAACATTCGTCACACTCATTTTAACCCAAACCATGATCTTTTACTAAACCTGTCTGGTGCATCTATTGCCCTTACTGCTGGGGGAAAAAAGGAAAAGAAAAGGATGGAAACCAAACTTAGAAACTGAATATTCCATGTGGATACAACATACAGATTTGAGTTACTTTACACACTACTTTAACTTGTCTACTTGTCTAATCTACATTAACTGCCCAATTTGCATAAACACATGGTCAAATTTTAAGAAATTAAGTTAAATCTCCTAACTTAACATTTTGTCGAGGTTTGTTCCATTTTGAGTTTTCTACACCTTTTTTTTTTTTTCCCCAGTGTGACCTGTGTTCCCTCCAGAATGAATCACATGACATTTACACACATGATTGTTATCTCTAACTTACAGGCGTCACACACCTCACTGAAAGTAAAACTGGCTCGATGAAGTCATGGCTGGAGGATCCGCTGTGAGCGTTTTAGCATTAGCATGTGAGCCAGACCCAGCATGCACCTGTTGGTGACGCAACACTGTGGGTGTGTTTGGTGTGGGTCACCACCGAACTTGTTGTGTTCACAGACTGGTAGGCCCTTGCTCTCCTGACGCTAAACACACCAGCAGCTTCTTCTCAATCAATTTACTATTCAGTTTATTATGTTTCATTCTAACGCAGTTTATCAGGACTTTATCATGTGACTTCTGTATTTCCTCTTTAACAGTACAGACTTGAAATGTAGCGAGTTACAAAATTCTATGACTGCTTTCCAATCAAGTCCTGGAGCAGCCTTTTAATGAGTTAGAATATGATCCATTCAGCACTGATTTTGTACACACACACACACACACACACACACATATATATAAAAATCTGACAATGTAACCCTGAAAAGAGCAAAAACAAAACAAACAATGGTGTGGGCTTCAAATGAACTAATTAACTTCTGCAGACCCTTCCACTGACGAAAAAGAGCTGGTTAGCTTTTGGTAGGCAAAATCAAATTATAGTTTTTATGTATCATATTGTTACAAAGTGTTCTTGGGTTGTCTTAGACTGGCTTCCTCTACACTATCCCTGAGTTCCCTGCACCCTCTTCCAGGTCTCTTGTGTTCTTTTCCACTCTACTCTGTTTTCTATAAGTTTCATTATCAGTTTTGAATTGGACAGATTTGGGTTTCTGTATATATTAATGTGTGTGTGTGTGTGTGTGTGTGTGTGTGTGTGTCATGCTGAGCTGGTGGTCTCGTTGTGAATCACTCCATGCAACATTAAGACTGGAAAACAGACTTTTGCATTATGCATCACAGGCTCGTTCCTCTGCCTCTCTGTCCTCCTCATTGCCTCCCTCTGTTTGTCTGCTGCGATCCACATTTCTACTCTTCTCTCTCCAATTCGTCCTCTTCCTCTTTCTCCATCTTTCTTTCTTTCCCTCTTTCTTTCCTTCTCCTCATTTTCTTGTCTGTTTCGTTCTCCTCTCTCCTCTCTGATCCCCTTTGCCTTTAATTCTCAATGTTTGCTGTTGTTGGAACCATGCAACTAATTTTAGCACCAAATAACAACTGGGTGGATGAACTCTGCATTTTCAAGATGCAGACACACACACACAAACACACACACACACGGTGTCGGAGCAATAAAGACGTTTCTTGACTCTGATCTCAGCTCTGCGCAGAATAAAACATCAGACTGAATAACACAGCTCTTTCCACATGACTGATTCCCCACATTACTTTGTAATCAATGATGTAATAAATTTTTCCTCATTGTTGTAATAAGATTGCTGGAATCCCATTTCATGTGATCTATTATAATATGCAAATGCACACGCAGCCTTTCATGCGTGCATTTTTCTTATTTATTCTTCTTTTCTTGCCCTGTGTCAAAGTTCATAGTATGTGTCTTTATTTATTATGTGCAGTCATGGGTAGAGGACTGAAAATCTTTACATAAAACGACTCCAGTCAGTAAAAATTAGCCTTTGAGAAACACACTCTAACAAAAGATTACTCAAAACACTCGACGTTTAATATATTTCGGGTGTTAGTATCGGGTATTAGCATCTGCAGTCGAGGTGCTCCTTGCACGTTCTCCACCTTTGACACTCAATACCCATGTTTAGAGAAGACGAATTGGAATGAAGGTATCAGAGGCAAATGAAAAAAAGATAATAACGCCTTCCTGTCCACCCCTGATTGTGTCGAATGTGAGCATGTAATAGCTGAGATTAAGGGCAACAGACTTGAACTTTCCTGGTCCCTCAGCAGCTTACCTGATGTGTTCATCATGTGCTTGAGGTGAGTCCATGCTGCAGCGCTCTAGGTTTGATTCCAGCGTGCGTGTCATCCTCTCTCTCTACCCTCCTTTCCTGTCTCTCTTCAGCTGTCGCTATCCAATAAAGACAAAAACACTTGAAAAGAAATAAACTTTCCAGAGGTTTTTTTTTTTTTGCAAGGAGAATTACCCCATAATTGCTGTGACACAAGAAAGCTGTGGAGGAAATGGAATTGGGCAATTTAGCCCTCAGGAAGAATGGAGACTGTCAAAAAGAAATCTATTTACACGATACACTGAGTTGTAAAGGAATAACAGTATAATGAGTGGACACAACTCCCTGCTAATTATCACAGAGTTCGGGTTGAACCTGGAGCACACTTCTCTATGACTGATGCACCAGGGATTCGGTGCGTGCCTATCACTCTTTAATCATGGCTCACTTGATAGGCGCATGGCAGGTGTGGTGAGACTGAGAGCAGACAGAGATCTGAGGGATGTGCAGACGAATGCGGCCGGGGGACAGAAAGGAGGAAGTCTGCCAAACACATCCTGTATGAGTGGCCAGTAGTCATGATGTCACCCTGCAGGGACAGCAGACAACATGGCACTGCAGAGGTCACCGGAGCTTCACGAGCCACTGCACTGCTGGAGCCAACACTTGGGAGTGAGAAAGAGGGAGGAAGGAAGCGCTCCTTCAGTTAAGGATGACCTTATCTCATATTTTCATTTTATGTTTTTAAATATGTTCAGGATACTTGGAGTCAAACAAACATACTTGCTGCTATTCTGCTGATCAACCAGCTGTTGATCAAGCCGGCCAGCTTGCTGTGTTTTATTACATTTCTCGTGCTCCGTAGGTTCTCTGTTTTGATAACACTACAGCTGAACTCCCACTCCTGCAGCGAGCAGTGTCCTCCTCCGACGCCCTGTCCTCCACACGACACACATCCACAATCTGACTGCCTGCACATGCAGCACAAGGAGGAGGAGGAGGAGGAGGAGGAGGAAGAGAGATTACATTATCTATTTCAGTTGTTGCATTGTTCCTTCGGAGTTCTTTGTACTGCTGTGTTGATTGAAAGGAAAAGCATGCTGTTGACGGAATAAGAAACCAAAAACACATCCTAAGTGTAGTGCTGCCACTTTTATCTCCAAGGAAACACAAGATTTGCTATTCACATAATCAATGAAGCTTCAATCATCATTAAAGACATTAAAGGTGTACTGATTGATTCACAATGTCAAGCCATGCATTGATTAACATGCAGGTTATTCCATCTTAAAAGTTGCTCGTAGATGCTGGCAGCCTTTTAGCGGCACGGTGAATTCAATTATTTTTGCTTACTTGACGTGGCAGCAAAGAACAAAGTACTTTTTGTTTCTCATCAGCCAGCAGGTAAGTTTAGCATCTCGTTCTCTTTGCATCATATGTGTTCCTCAGCGAGCCCATCTCCAATACACACACACAGCTCTGTCTGTCCACCTCTCTCATGTAGAAGAGATGAATGTCTGAATCCCCTGAATTTCTTATTACGGAGCTGGACGGATCGTTGATCTGTTAGTCTAAAAGGCTGCTGTCTGCCATCAACTCTTACTCACTGTCTGCCTTATGTCCCAAACGCTCTTTGTGTGTGAATGTGTACACACATGCACACTACTTTGAACTCTGGCGGATAGTTCCAGACATCACAAATATAAATATGTTTAAGTTGCCATGTCATTTTTTCCACAAGCTTGGGTCCTCTACCAGAGGTCTGGGAGTTTGTGAGCTCTGCACAGTATCTGCTTAGCTGGTCCCAGGACTGTGCTCTTCTGGACAGAGACCTCAGATGTTGTTCCTGGAAACTGGCCCCAGTGCTCCGATGACCACTGGTTACCACTTTTGCCTTTACTGCCCACATCTTCTCCAGCTCCTTGGTATTTTTGGAGCTTCTCGTGTTGCTGACTCTGAGCTTAGGTTGTGTCAGATCTAAAGCAAATGTTCTGGTATCACCTACCGGCCTGCACATTGGCATGTATGTAGTTTCTGGAGAAAGTACATGTCCAAAAACAGACAACCTGACTGAAAAAAAAGAGACACTCTGAGTAAATAAGATATATCAATGCATCCAGACATACAGTTAGACTCGACTAAATACTTCTATTGGCACTAAAGCTTTTGCACATTTCAAAATTCTCATCTGATGATCAGCAATGATAAAAGACCTGAAATACTGAACATTTGTAGTTTAATAACTGTGTATTCTAAACGTCGTCAGATAGAAATTCTATGAAAATAGGACAATATAAACCAAATAACACCCTCAGTGACATCAGCTGCCTCTGGATTTCCACAAAATCAGTATTCAGCTCAACAGAAAGCCTCACGGGGATGTATGGCTCCATTTTTTTTTTTTTTTTTTTCTCATTAATGCTTTTCCTTTAATGGTCTAATTTTAAAGAAAGAGGAAAGAAAAAAAAAAATCTTTTCAAGCTGAAAAGATAGCCAGAGATCTTTTAAGTGGGACAACATGTCCAAACATAGATTTTTCAGTAAATATGCTGCCCATTCCTCATTACAGCAGAGCAAGCCTTTAGGAAACTTATTGGCTTAGCAGTGTATAAATAAGATAAGCTTAATTTTTAGGCCTAATTAATCATGTCCCATATTTACAACCTCAGCCAATGACTCAGAGCCTATTCCATATCAGTTTGTTCATATAAAGGTCATGAAACAACCTTGACGAAATTGTCTGCTGTCACAGTTAATGAAAATGAGATCAAAAAAACTGCCCATCATAATGTTGTCTATGTTCATTTTTTGTCTTTTCCTTTACCTTATGTTGAAGTCCCAGAGAGCGTCTGGATTGTAATGACCTCATTTGCATCACAGGGGCTGTTAAATTGGGTACAAAATTGGAGACATCTGCCTGTGCCAGTGTTTTACTACATGGCTTCCAGCCCTGAGAGGAAGTATCTCTCTGTGTCTCTCTGTCCCAGATCTACTGAGAGGAACAGACCCTCTGTCTACATGCTGGCATCTGGCATTAACAAGTATCCAGGGTGTTAGGACTGTGTTCAGACAGCACACAGAGGCATCAAATACAGACAGAAAGGCACCCAAGATGCCCTGAAGATACTATCTAAATTATCTCTGGTAGTAGTCACAGACTCACACGCCCGGATCAAAAACAAAATGTACCATTACGACATATGCAGATAGAATCTGTGTTTTAAATGCCAGTCAAACTATGGTGGGAATATACTCCGCACATTTAGCCAAGTGCTGTACATCAGTACAAATTCAAGACGCTTAAATATTTGCATTCTATACGACTTTCTAGTTGTTTCCCTCCATTTCAGAAGGAGATAAAGTGCTTTTTACTCCACTGCAATTTATTTTACAGTTAGCTACAAGTAACAAATGAAGATTTTACATACAAAAGGAGCCTCTGAAGTAAGTGGAATTCTTATATATTAAACTAGCAAACAGTAAAGTAGTTAAATAACAATGATATATATTGCTTGGATGTTCATGCATCCACATCAGAATGATTTTAATGAATTTATTTCTGTATTTCTTTTTTTCTGGTAAAATTTCTCGACTGTTTATTTCGTTATTTGGTGGTTTGATGGTTTCCAATATAGTATTTTGTTCAGTGTCCTTTAGCTATTTGTCTGTATCGATCGGTTGTGGCAGAGAGGTTTGTACCAGTTTCAGTCAGCCACCAGCACGAACAAAATACTGACAAAAAAGTTCAAATGGAGTTTTCAAGAAAAAGCAGGGACCCCAATACTGCAGTTTTGCTGACATTTGTACAATAAGATTGTCAAATACGTTGTCTCCTTGTTATTTTTAAAGAATATATTGACAGTGTCTCATTGCTAGCTGTTATTAACTAAGTGCCTTTATTAAAACACTGGAATATTTGCACGCATCAAATCAAACACATGTCTCTGTGAGGATTTTCATGATTAGAGCAGGAGGAGTGAGATTCTTATTACCATTTTAAAAAGCTACACTGAAGTCTGTGTTTAGTTTAAGGAAAGCAATTTCATCGTGCCTTATGAAAAGGATGAGAAAGCCTGTGCGAACTCATCTCAGTGTTGGAGCTTCGCCGTCATATATCATGAAACTTTACGGGAATTTAAGGGCAGCCTGCATCGACGATTCCCTTCTGTGTGTGTGTGTGTGTGTGTGTGTGTGTGTGTGAGATTGTGTGTGTGACCGTTTTTTAAATTTCTTTTTCCAATCTCATTTGGCCGGGACACAGGTACATTACATCGAGGAGATTTGAAAGCACCCGCACAGAGAATACACACTCCATAATTGCAGTAAATACCTCCATAGCATCAAATAAAAAATGGAGACAACATATACCAACATCTTTTTTTAAACAGGGCTGTCCTCTCCTTCTGAGTCTGCTGATCTTCTTTCAGGAGAAAGACCAGCAAGAGAAGAAATGATGATGATGATGATGATGATGATGATAGTGTGAGAGAGAGAGAGAGAGAGAGAGAGAGATAGAGAGAGAGAGAGGAGGAAAATAGCAGTTAGGTTGGAGAGCATTGGCATGTGTGCACCACTGATTGCATGTTGCTAAGTGCAGTCATCTAGCCCCCCCCCCCCCCCCCCCCCCCACATTCTTTCTCTCTCTTTCCACCTTCCTGTTGTTTCTAAAAATAACCGTCCACAAATTGTATTATCTACAGAAACAATTCTGCCTCTCCTCCATCGATTTAACACCTAGGAACGTTTGACAGCTGGGCTTGAGGTCATTTTTCACTCTGCATTTGGTATGCTGTGTCTGTGTACATGTGTGCATGTACAGTATATGTGTGTGTGTGTGTGTGTGTGTGTGTGTGTGTTTGGCACTGTCAGGTGCCAAATTGTAACCTGGTATAGGGGTGAAATATCACTGTGCAACACACATGCTCATTTGTGTATGCCAGACTGTGCTCTCTCTCACACACACACACACACACACACACACACACACACACACACACACATACCACACACACACACACACATAAATGAAGTTGTCATGGAGGTGGGGTTTATCTCCAACTACAAGTTCTTTTCTCTGATATTAGGCATAAACAAGCACTTGGAGCACTCTCTCAAATTTGTTCCTGTTTGTATGGATGCACCTGTTTTTGAGGTATTCCCAAGTTCCCACCCACTGCTAGATCCAACATTGAAAGAAATCACAGTGGAGGCCTAATGAGGGCAGAAAAACATCCCAAATAGCTGAAAAAAGATAATCTGCCACAGCCACAGGCTTAACATCATAAATCTCTGAGAAGTAAAGAGTGTGTGGGAGGTAGAAAGTCAGACGGTTTTATTTCTGTGCAAGCAATCTTTCAGTCTTTAGACCTTTTCTGAGATATTTAAGATGCTGTTATTTCATAGTTGAGAAAAAAAAAAAATAACTGTCTCTAATGGGAGTTGTGGTCTGAGGCAAGGTGTATAACACAATAGACTGACAATAAATTCACAGAAACATTAGAAAAAAAAATCCTTTTAATTGAACTCTGGAGCTTTTAGTTTCTTTGTTTTGCTCAGCTCTTCACTCTGACTCAGCTCAAAGAAATTTGTCAGCGTACTAATGCCTCGACCTTTTGTCTATTTTTTTGGGTTGCTTGTAATTAATGCTTATTTTACCATTGCACTTATCCAAAGTCACTTAAATTAAGATTATTGACTTTAGGCGTAAACTGTAATATAGCACGTGAGCATGGAGTGATAAATGAAAATACAATGTGCTGTCCCGATGTAATGCATCACCGGCCCCACCACCACCTCATCCAACACCTTATTATGTGTAGTGGCACTGTCGGCATGGCTGTATGGATGGTGATACTGGTCGGGCCACCACTTTGCTCCGTAGTGGCATATCTGAACAACTGCTCGATGGATTACTGAGATATTTGGAGGACATATTCAAGTCTGCAGAGGATAAACCCTAATGACCCTAATGTGGTGATACCCTGACTTTTCATCCAGCGCCATCATCAGGCCAAAACTTCAATTCGTCAAGTCAATTGGTTTATGACTGAATACCTGTTTGTTTAGTTTGCAAATGTTAGCATGATAACATGCTAAACTAAGATGGTAACCGCATTCCATACTTAGCATTAGCATATTGACATTATCAGATAGTATTAGCAGTCTCACATTAGCATTTAGCTGAACACAACACTGTGCCTAATAACCAAAATTTTATTTATTTATTTTTTAATATCAGAATCAGAGGGACAATCCCCTTTATTTGTCACACAGATACATCCATGCACACACACGCCATGCACTGGTGAAATTTGTCTTCCGCCTTTAACCCATCCTGGTCATCCGTCCTCCGCGGCAGACCAGGAGCGGGGACCCAGTTCCTTTTGTCACCATTGGTCAGGTGGTGATCTTCTTGCATGTTTTTAGTGGGGATATTTTTTATGGTGGGGGTATTTTTTATGGAGGATACCCCGGGTGAACACAGGAGAACATGCAAACTCCACACAGAAGGGCCCTTTTTCCTCGAGCAGCAGGCACCGAAGGCATGGTGGAGAACACGCCCCCGGTGCCCACAGCGAGATTTGAACCCGGGACCTTCTAGCTGTGAGGCGACAGTGTTACCACCGTGCCACCGTGCCACCATATATATATTAATAGAGGAAGAAATTACACCTGTACATTTTCATAGAAAAGGTTTTGTTCAAATAAAGGCCAAGATTCTGGTGTGGCCTGCACAAATTAAGGCTGGTTGCTAATAAAGGCCAGATAAACAGAACATCGACAGTCCATTTCAACAGGTAAAACAACAGAGTAATGTTCATCTTGAGTTTGCTCATTCGCATGCTCATTACTCATTTCCTTTTTGCTGTACTCCTGATTGATGCTAAGCTACTATCAACAAAAGTCAACACTTCCTGATTTCACAATAAAAGCCCATTTGATCATTCCATTGTTTAAGCGTTGCAACCACAGAGGATGTAGACCAGTAGTCTTGACTACATTTCCGTCTGGTAATTCATTAAATTATTCGTTAAATTATTTAATTAAATTATTAAATTATTCATTCACTCCATATATTTGTGTTTGCTCTCGTATGCATGTGTGCAGTTACCGGCCCTTTGGATGGAGGTGACTTGCTCTGTGCGAGGCTTGGAGAAAAGGTTTAGAACAAAAAGAAAGGCAAGAAGGAAGACAGATTACTTTATGTTTTAAAGCCTAACACAGAGTACAGTCTCTCTTATATACACTAAAAATTTAACCACACACACACACGCACACACAGTATGTACCACAGTGTAAATGTAAATTCACACTACAAAGGAAAGCCACAGAGAGAATGCAGTCATTTGCATGTTTTATTGGAGTCTTGCAGCAACCACTTAAATCCAATTATCTCTATTTCTCCACAGATGGAAAAATATTTCAGAACTAATATTTTCAATAAAAGTACCTTCCAGAATGCTAACACAAACACAGCAACAATAATAATAACGGCTTCTTCTGCTTGCTGGAGTATGATTTATCATTGTGCAGAGCAAAGCTTGGTATTTTTGATTAATTGTTTTTTGTGTCCAGTTGTAGGTGAAGTCCATCTGCAAGTGGAGATTCTGCCCTGAGCGACAGGCAGCCACCAGCTGGCAGAGAGGCACGTACAACCCTGGACAGCACCCAGCACCGTGGAGGGAAGGCCGGGTGGGTGGGCGGACAGATGCAAGGCAGGCCAGGGACTTCTGTGTTCATAGCAGCATGAATCAAGGTGCAGCCACAGAACATCACTGTCACATTCATCTGCTTCTGTTCACTGACAGGCTTTTTCCAGATCACATTTAACCCACAGGTACAGCATGCCTGGCCCTGGCTACACACTGCCCCGGGACTTCTGATATGTATTCGTCTTTTGTAAATATTTATTCATGTTGTCAGGCTCATGCCATTGAAGATACGACTGCATGGCTGCACATACTATACCTTTAATGATGCTGCTTCTTCTTGTGGACACTGCTGTGTTCACACTTATTGAACCTACATTCCTCCATAAGTGGGTCAAAAGTGGCTTTTTGTTACTAATGAGCATGATCTTATAAGTGGCTTCTATCAAAAAGTTTTTCAAAATGTGTAAAGTTTGTCATTTTTAACACACTTTAGAAAGGAAAGAGTAGTAAATGTTTGCATTTCAGACAAACAACCTGTTTCTGGCTATGATCATTGCACTGTTACGCTGTATTTTACACTGTTGTTTACTTGACGGTCACTTTCACTTGGGCAGATCTGACATTCTTCTCATCTGACCCTATTTGCTCGTCTCCTGTGGCATCCCACACCTCTCCACTGCTTCAGTGGTCTGGGTTGATGGATGGGGGCAGCCTTCCAGTCAATTGCACATGTGGGTTCTGACATGTTCCTGAGTAAGCTCAGGAAAGGCTGTGAAAGTTTAGCAATTATCTGGGTCATCTTCATCTGAGATGTCAGATTTGTACTCCAACCACATCATTAATTCCTCATCTGGCATCTCTGAGATCATTTCAACTGTGGATCTTGCAGCTAACATAAAATAAAACATAATCAAAAGAATGTTGATTGTTAAATTATGACCAGCTTGCCATCCATCAGGCAATAATGGCTTATTAAAGGGGTATACCTATAATCACATTTAGCCTACAAATATATATTATAGTCATTCCCTCTAACACATGCTACTTATCTTAGTGGCTACTAAGCTGAACTACAAAACAATTTAATTATGTTTTCTGTTTAGATAACACTTTATGGAAATGTAAAAACTACCATCAGAACATAACAGGAAAATACTCTCAGCATTATGAAACCAGCGGAAAATACAGGAGACATTATTCTATGTAATAAATAAAAAAGGCCTTTTTATTCATGCGCGTCGACAGAATTGCAGACACGGTGTGAGTCTACATCTTCTTTATGAATGCTTTCTGCTTTCTTTTCTGTGCATTGATTAAATAAACAGCACAATGAAAAGTGTCAGATCAAATCATTTCAAGGGTAAACTCTATATAGGCTTCAAGCACTTTTTTGTTAAAAGCGGAAATGTACTGAAAAGCTGTGAGTGCTTCAAACTGTTTGATAATACGAGGTTACATATAATCTTTATGCAGGTCAAACAGAGGCATTGTCGCACAATTAGTTGGCTGCTTTTAAAAACTGAATGCTGTAGTGTAACATAGAGCGGGGTTTTCCAGGCATGCAGTGGTCAGGAAAGCACCAGAAGCCTGATTGCTGAGATTCATGAACATTATGTCTAGAAAGCAGTGATGTCTGAAAAGCCAAGGATCGTCTATTTACAGTCGTTGCTAAAGGGCCTTCTGCCATCAGCTACACTTGTCTCCATTTTTCCTGTCACTGTTTGTCAAGGAAGCTAGCTGGCTGTGTAGGAAGATGATGTCCCCATTCACAATCAAGCCTTTAAACCTTTCTATAACCCCAAGATTCCACCGGGCACATCTCCGTGGTGGCGTGAGCAGACTGTTGTGCCTGCATTATTTTGTTAACTTGCTCAGATTTTGCTAATGTTGTCATTTTCTCTTGATATTTGTGCTTCTACGGTGGGTAAATTGGCTGTGTAGCCAAATGGTTACCTTTTTCTGTCTGTTTTAATCGTGTTAATTGTTGATGTATGATCTGGACTCTGCACAGGGCATTTTATTTTGAAAACTTCTGGGATTCACAACATCATTCAAATGTCTGACTTCCTCAATCTCGCTCGATCTGCTCTGTACAGATTGACGTGTAATCTCAAGGGAAAAAGTCAACATTCTCACCAGTGGATAAGTCATGTACAAATAAGTCATGTACATGATTTAGACTTAGACTTGTATTACTTCTTCCTAAGATTTCTAAGATCATGTGTGTGCTTCTAGCTAAAGTCTTGGAGAATATGGCACAGAGTGCGTGAATAGAAATACTGCTGACATGCTGCAACATTTGCAAGAACTATTTTCGAACCAAATGGCAGATGGATGATTTGTGAACAAACAAGCACTCGAGGTGTAGCTGATTAGCTTGGAAATGAAAAGGTACAGATGTAGCTTGTCTGAATGTGTGCTGGATTTATGCAGCGGCATGCAGCGAGTGCAGCAGCAGCTGCAATGGGAGACGTCAGAGCTGTCAATCAACTCATCTTATTGAATTCATTAAAGGGTAATGAAATAATTTGGATCAAGAGCCCTTCAGTGATTCATTTTGGCACAGAATCTCAATTCCCACTGGGATATCAGCTTTATGTGGACTCATTCACAGCTATTAACATGTTGCAGTCATCATAGTTGAAGTCAGAGGAATGAGAAAAATCTTATTTTATATAAGTTCTAAATTTATATCAGTAAATTTGACAAATTCTTGATCATATGATAATTGTATATATACAATTCGTCTACAAAGTACTCATTATTAAACCTTTATTTAACCAGGTACACCCCACTGACATCAAAAAATGTATTTTTCAAGGAACCCTGGAATTTAGAAACTATCTTATAACTGTAAACATGCATACTTGCATCACTTTTGACTGGTGGTAACTGACATACTCCACATATTGACTGATTACTGAAAGGGCCCACCATGCACAGGCCAAGTGGCCCAAGGTTTCGGGGGGGGCTAAGACAAACTGAGTGAATTAAGTGACTGTTTCTAACACTTCTTGTCAGACTGTCGTCCCCAAGAAAACACGAGCATCAGTCCTTCTGGAAAATGTGTTGATGATCAGAAGAAGAAGAATAGAAGAAGAAGAAGAATCGGGGGGAGACATTCCCCTTTACACACAAATGCGAACACTGCACACGAGGTGAAATTTGACTTCCGCCTTTAACCCATCCTGGTCGTCCCTCCTCCGCGGCAGACCAGGAGCAGTGGGCAGCCAGACCGGCGCCCGGGGACCCATCTTCGCTGTCACCATTGGTCAGGTGGTGATCTTCTTACATGTTTTTAGTGGGGGTATATTTTTTTTTTAACGGAGGATACCCCAGGTGAACACGGGGAGAACATGCAAACTCCACACAGAAAGGCCCTCCTCGACCAAGTCCTCTATTGTTTATTTTTTATAACCATGATGTTTCCCTCACCCCAACCAAACCTTAACTTGTATACCATGGCCAGATCAGGAAATGGTTTGATTATTGCAGCAGTGATTTTTAACCTTGTGGGAAGGCACAGACTTAGGATGTCTGCTGTTACAGGCACAGATCAGAAAACGCTTATACAGCATGTGTGGTTACAAATGGATTTTGCATCTAACCCATATCCCTTATACAGAGACCAATCCAATATTTATTCTTATTATACTTTTTTCCTCGACATAATCCATCTCAAAGTAGGCAGGCTCCAACAGAAAAATCAAATAGACAATAGACAGACAATAGTACTAGAACAAAAATTAAGAATAAAAAATACAACACATTTTAACAATGTAAATAAACATCATGACCTCTGAGTTACATCCACAACACGTCCATACGAGGTATCTTTTTTCCTTTTTTCTTTCCCTTGTCTGTGCCCAGGGGCCCATTGTCCAATTATTAGTCCATGGGGCAACAATACAAAACAAATGAAGGTGCCAAAAAGTTGATAGTAGCAGAATAGCTGCAGCGACAGACAGTAAATATGCCCTTTTTTCCCCCAAAATCACATTTTTATGAGGTCTGTTAGCATATCACTTCTGTACAAAACCATATCACGACTGCCTCTTTAGTACATTGTACAGAATGTCCATTTCAACATAACTTCCAAGAAATTTCACCTCCCTTTGTAGTGCCAGATGACTGGGCACTTACCTCCTCCTCATCATCATCATCCTTATTCTCGTCGCACAATGCACTGAGTTGTTCACAATAGAATGGACCAGTGTTGTTGTCTCAGTCAGACAGAGGTGTATGCCGGCCTCATTGTTTACAACTGGGAAAGCAGAGCAGAGAGAGTTAAATTATGAGCTGAGTGTGAGAACCACATCATCTTCTCACTCTTTCCCGACACACAAATATATCTGAGCAATGACCTTCTTTGAAAATGGAATTTGTTTCAGTTCACCCTTCTCGACAGGACTTTCGAGTTGCACTTCACATGCAGAATCACACACGCTCTCTCGCTCTCACTCACCCACTCACACACACCAAATCAGTTTCTCTGCAGCAGCGGCTGGTGGGTTTGCATCTTATTTCCTGAGGTATTGATTTCTTGCCTGGCATCAGGCCCTGCTCTTCCCTCGTCATTATGCCCACTCTGCCCAGAACAGAGCGGAGGACAGCCAACACTGCCGCTGGACTGGAGATTGTTTCTGTTGCACATAAACAGGAGCAGATCGATACATTGTACACTAATGAAAATATTGTCGTACTACACAAAAGCATTTCTCTTTTGCCCTCTCTGTCTTTCCCTCCCGTTACATTGAAAGCGATCAGCTTGTGGAACACAGAAGCAGGGCTGTCCTGCATTTTAAATCCATCTCCTCTGCATGTATAGAAAACAGTTCAGCCGGCTTTTACTGTAAAGGCCTGTGTGATTTTGAGCTTTTGCTGCCAAACAAGGTTAAAAAACCCGATGGTGTCAGAATGGAGGATTGAGTTCCCACAGTGTGACTGTGGCCATGACGTCACATTGATGATGTCTGCAAACCAACTGAAGTCAGGAGCATAGTTGCAGGAGCAGTGCTGTGTCTAATGCCCAGTGACAGAGGGAGCAGTGGAAGAGTTATTTGCTGTAAACACTCAACAAAGCAGCACTCAGCACACTATAAGAGAAAAGCCTGTGCCATTTGGATCCGTCTCTTCACACTAATCATTAAGCTGAGGATTTGTTGTTGCAGACTTTGCTATAACACTGATATTTTCTGCTTGTCTCTTGTTAGCGAAATGACCCATTCACTATCTGCACATTCTCTTTGAAGTTTCCCCTTCCCTTTGAAGAAAACTGACACCCTGCAAATGATAGCTCATCTGCATAAACATGGGTTCATACACCTCACTTACATAATTTTCTTTGACTTCCACCTTGTTTACGGGCAGGTAATAACAGTTACATGAACAATTGTTTTCCCTCCGTGTGCTTTTGTTGTTTTGTGTGCTCAAGGTCATAACCGAACTCATCTTCATTTGTAAGGATGATTAAAGCTGTTATTTCATTATTTTGATTTTTTTTTTTTTTTTTTCAAGCAAAGGTTCTTTTATGAAATGAGATGGCTCACAAAATGCTAATGAGTAGACTGGAGCGAGCAGTGGCTTCACTTTATTTCATTTGAACCCTAATAAAGATAAAGTATGCACTGATACAGGCTCTGAGTCATAGAGGCTGTTATATTTGCTGAAAATCAAGTCAACTACCATGCTAGCAGCTCTATGACATGGTAATGATCAGCAAAGGAACAGATCAAACAAACTGACAGCACCCTCCCTCAGATGGACTTAAGCACAGTGGTGCGTTGAGCTATGTCAGTGTGCCAAAACAACCATAATGACAAACGTAACATGTTGATGTTTTGCAGGAAATGCTTACCACAGACCATTTTAATTTGGCATGTCAGGATGCTGAAACTTGCTAAGAGAGACTCCAGCTGAGACTGATGCTATTGCTGTTAGCTTAGCAGGTATTTGGATGTAAAGCAAAGCATGAGAGATTTTTTCTTTGAATTGATGACAGTTAATAAAAAGTAATAGTTTTATCAAAGTCACTACAATTTATCCTGCAGGGAGCATGAATGATGCTACCTGAGGCTGTCAAGAAATTTCACTCTGAAGCAAGTTTTGAACTTTCTGGTGAGGAAAGGTCAAAGGAGAACTAAAGTTATTAAGATATACAATTTAGAGGCACAAATGTACCAGAATTTGTGGCAGTCTATTCAGTATTGTTTTGGTATTTGACTGGGATACATGAAAGCTTTGCCCTACTGGTGGTTGAACAAAGTAGCTAGGTTTCATTCTCTACAGACCTTGAATGTCTGGACCAGATTTTTATGACATTCCAACAGTTCTCAAAGCATTTGATGCCAAACCAAACATTCCCTCAGAACAACATTTGAAGAATGTCGGTAAGTTTTCTGGGGACAATAAATGTCTGTATAGTGGTGAACTGACTGACCAGTTGGCTGAAGTTGCCATCCACACCACTCGCATAGCTAAAAACAACTGTAACATTATCAGTTTTAATATTAAGCATATGACTGATGTCCTCCGACACAAAATTCAAATGAGTAAAATAGACTGAAGAGTTTGCTTTTTGTGGTATCATCAAAGCCACTTTACGCAGAATTTGGACATTTTCAATCACTGCAACCCAAAATAGACACTTTGGCACACACCACTGCACTGTGTAATGATACACAGAATGCCTTCCACCAAACCAAGGACACTGAAGCAAACTGGCGGAAGGATGCAGATTGCACAAATTTTCACCAGAATTAGCAAATTTTTCCACAAATAAATATGTACCATGAATAATAATTTGTAAGATGCTCCAAACTATTTTCAAAGGTATATATTGAAACCAAACATATTTAGAGAGTGGGGCTCACTGATCCGCTCAGGCTACATGTAGTGCAAAGGTGAAAGCCTGTATTTCTGTACTGTTTCTGTAGACAGATCACACAGAACAGACTCACAAATATATCACCACACGAAAATGGTCTACTAACGAAATCACTTTGTCATTTTGCCGTGAAAACAAGCTGTAGAGTGGCAGAGATCTTAATTTTTGTACTCTCTTTTCACAGGCATTACGGCTTTCACTCTGTCTAGAGGTTGGATAGCAAATACTGGTGATTCTTTAATGTATTCTCCAGCCGGTGTTAAAGCTCAAGCCTTGGGCAATATGATTGAATGCAATAATAGCTCAAACCCCTGCATGCTGGATCACAGTGTGCTGGGGAAGGAAGGGAGGAAGGAAGGATTTGTAAGACAGCCATATTATACTACTGCTCAGTGACTCATTGGACTGATGCACTGGGCAACATTTGGAGGTGTTTGAAAGGCAGCATGGGCAAATGATTTCTCCCGGCAGCCTTGCATTGCTTGCATGGAGATAAATTGTACTTTACAGTTTGCACTTTTATAGTTTGTAGAGTTTGTTCTGTCAACATGCTTTTGATCAGTACTGGTATTCTAAGAGGCTTACCACATACAGACAGACCTTTGATGTGCTATATGAGAGACACTCATATAGGGTCCCTGGTGTTATGGTATATACAGTATCCAGTGTTGGGGGCTTAACATCCCTACAGAAGAAGACACCACTACCATGTATTCAACAGACAGAGGAGCATGTGTGCCAGAATGAGATAGAGCAGGGATCAAACATCCAGCGGCTGACGTTTCAAGACAATGTTGGAAAAGAGATGGGAGAGTAAAAGAGTGCCAGAATGAGAGGTAGATGGGAGGAGAGAGAAAGAAACAGGGCCTTGCTTAAAGGGGAGATGATCATGCAGGCAGCTTGGGGAGGCCAAGCCCTGCAGGTCGTAATGGACCTTTGGTGGGGGCTTCAATCGCACACTGAGCCATCAAAGGCGCCCCTCTCACATGGTTGGTAACAGTGAGATCACTGTGTATGTCTCTGAGCATGACCACAGAGCATGTGCACATCACAGAACCACACCACAATGTACAAGTCAGAGTTCAAAGAAAATTTGAACCCATAGCCTTTTACCCCAACCACCACAAAGTGCCTCCCACCCACCATGTGTTACCACACAGACATCAAGAAAACCGCAAAAACAAAAGGGTAAAAGACAGGACTTGGGCTGGTTACCTGCGGAGCAACAACATCACTGTGTTCCCAACCCAGCAGGGGCTCTCACTATGGATTTTATTTTTAGATTTTGCAGATACTTTCTAACCACATATACATGGTGTCTAGTAGGCCCTATCATTGAGATGCGTTTATACACTTATAAAATACTGAAAAAGAACACAAGAAACCATGAATTTGAAGTGTGTATGACAGAAGCAGCAATTTTATGTCAATGTCAACTGAATGTCAATCATGGCTAGTAAGATAAAGTCTAATCTATATTAGCTAGCTAAAGATACACTAGACAGACAGAGGAAACAAACAATTCAAATGCTACACAAACAAACACATTACTTTTCCACTGTCAAAACACTGTTTCTTTAAAGTCTCTTCTTTGCACAGGAAAAAAATCTTTTGACTTGCCCCCATGCTGAGAATTGGATTTTGGAGATGCTTTCCAGTTTATTCATTTTTTAAGCTGCAATTACTGAGCACCTCCCCACATAAAGCACATTGAGGCCTCTCCTCTTCGAAGCCAATATTTATGAACTCTGTCTTGTATTTTCGTTTCGACATGCATATGATGGAGAGGGAAGTGACACTCAAGGTGCTTCCTCAGCCAGAGAGCATAAACGTTTTCAGGACCAGGTTCACAGGAAAGGGGTGGGGGGATTGTTAAACACATCTGAGCTGACATAAAATTGTAGATGTTCAAATTTGGCTTCATAAAAAAGCTCAAAAGCTCCACAAAACTGATTAAATGGTGAGCCAAGGTTAGACTGTCGACTGCTGTTTCAATACCACTGAAAACTGAACCTCTGAAATAATCCGATAAAAAAAAAAAAAAACATTCTGTTCGTTTCCCATATATAAATACATAAAATATGTCACTATTTTTGGCACATTTCAATGAAGTGCTTTGTAACCGTGGTTCTCTGAATGGAGTCACTCTCATATTCAAATTGAGCCTACCCAGCAAGGCCACAAGCGCTATGCTTGCATTAGTCCACATATATATATGGTGTATGTATAGTAGAGAGATAGTGTCAAAAATACACACTTCAGAGCTGTCTCCATGAGTTCTGTAACCACTGACACTCAAAACTCAAAGCAAATGTACGTAAAGGTACCCTGTGGAGTTTTTGACCACTAGTATTGCTACGAAGCAACATTTTTAAGATTTGGTCCGCATGTTGTTCATATCTTGTTCGTGTTTACGATGATGCACACGATGATGTGACACACAGTCTTGCTGATGGTTTCACTCAGCAGTGGAAAACTTAATGAAGTGTACAATGTACAAAACAGTCACAGCCACTAATGAAATGTAAAGCATAGTGGTATACAGTATCCAGCATCTTTAGACACTAGGCAGTTGCAGACAAAACAGGGCGAAAATCATAAACAGAATTTTTTTTAATACTCCACAGGATACGTCTAAGGACTATCCAGAGGCCTGTTTCACCAAATATGCAACATGCGAGCCGTGTCTTGCAATGTGAGATCATATCATCTTGCATTCATTTTGAAATGATCAAGCTGTGGAGAAACAAATCAAAAAGAAAAAGGACGTTTGCAACCTATGCATGAGCATGCAAGATGACAATAGAGCTCAAATGTATCTGCAATGTTTAAGTGATAATGGTTTATGTCACCATTTGCTGTCTGTGTGTAAAGCTGGGTATACACTGTATGATTTTAGCCCATTTCTGACCTGATTTGTGAGCTGCACAGTTCATGCTGTGCATTGAAGGGGGAGCGAGGGCCGATGATAGCCCGATCAATCATGAGCTTTGGCTCTACATCGCAAAGGATTTACTCTTACATAGTTGAAATTAAACCACATTTCTAAAATTTTACAGTGTATGTCCATCTGAAGCAGTGCCTCCAGAGTGTTTTTGTGGAACAAGCCCTAGAAAAAACTTTTGAGAACAGACTCTCTTGTGAAGGGGTTCCCTTTTAACTTGAAGCGTGTCGAGGTTGATTTGATTTTGTGTGTGGGTCAGAGGTCATCTGACATTTCTACGCTCTGTTGGAACAGTCTAAACGTTCCAGGAAGTTTCTTGAATTCAGTGCTTCCTTGATAAGTGTGACAATGTGTTCTGTGAAACTTCAAAGGGAGTCCTCAAATAATGTACCTATAATTGTGATTAGCATACATAGTTCATTTGGAGCTTCTTGAATCCAAAATTGACTGGGCTATGCAAATCAAGGTGTCCTGAAACAATCCACAAAGCAAAGGAAACGTCTGGTAGAACTCAAGCAAAAACACAAAATCAGAGTTGGTGAAACTCTCTTTAAACTTTCCCTGCTGGTAGAGGTATTATCATCTGGTTAATTAATTATGAGTGCGCTTTGAATTAAAGCAGTTAGTTACACTGTCTGTTATTATGCCGGCAGGCATGGGGCTCAAAAGTTTTTGGGCAGGCTAAATTACAATCCCCAGAAATTTAACAGAAGCACAAAAGCCACAAAACAGGAACAAAAGTAAATAATATAAATTAAAAAAAATAAAAAAAGACTATGGTTATTGGTTACTTTTTATCAATCTCCAGGAAATAAACTAGAACAGATTTAATGTATTTGCATTTCTTGTCATATTTCTCACTGTGTATGAACTGTTTAAGGAATTTCCACATCTGAATGAAGGTTTTGGGCTGAGCTGAGTTGAATTGATTTCATTCGTAGATAAACCCAGTTCTTCATAGAGCTGAACTCCGAAAAGGTAATAGAAATACCTTCTGGGAGTTCTCAACTATAAAGAGCAGATAGCTTTTAACTTTCCATTTCATTTGCTGCTGTCAGACACAAAAATGGCCCCAGTAATGTAGAAAATCAGCTGAAGGCTCACGTCCTCAGGAGCAAGCCCTTCATTCTGAACTGGTTTATCACACTGACGGATTCATGGTATCTATCACTGAACAGCATCTGCGCCTCACTGACTCAAAAATATCTTTACTGTTATAAACTGAAGTTGAAACTGAAGTTATACTTTAGATACTCTTTCTGACGTTTCCTAGTGTTGTCAGGATTTTCTCTGTACATTTAATCTGCATGAATCACTTTCAAATTGATGAAGCGTACTGTTTGTGCACGTGAATAAACTCATGTCTCTATCGAAATTTGTATTTCGATCCACTTCATCAGTGGGGAACAGTGGTTTGCTTTGGTGCTTTGGTGCTAGTGTCTCCTAAAACAACCCATATCATCGTTACTACATTGGTTCATAACAGCATCTCTGGTCTGCTACCTGTATAGTTGTGGTTTGGTTAAGTCTACGCAACTGGATCTACTTGGTTAAAGTTAATTAAAGAAGAGCCCCACCAGAAAGAGACGAGGTGGGAACGGTTTTTTTTTTTTTTTTTTTTTTTTTTTTAATGTAAAGGTTATTGGCTAAAATAGAACTAGATCTATTTGGTCAAAAATTTGTGAGATAGACGACAAAACACAGCTGCCTGTATAGACAGGCAGTAGGAGATTTTGCAGCACTATAACATCAGTTAGTTCCACCTTTGCTTCTCAGAAAGAATAGTCACTGTAACATAACCACAAGGGAAATCTTGTTGGAAAAATATAAGGAGGTCATTGTAAGTGTTTGAAGTGTTTTCGGGGGGTGACAACAGCATGTGTGATCTCTGTTCTCAGTCTTGGCATGTCGGCCATCAGATATAGCCCTAGTGCACAAAGACCTAAAATGGAGTTTCTTCTTCTCTGTCATAACAAAAAAAAAACAAAAAAAAAAAAAAAACAACTGTCCACACCACACCACCTGTCAAACTGTCAATAACACAAAAAAACATTCATATGAAAAGGTGCATGTGCCACTGTGGGCAGCCTGTTGCAGCTGCTCTGACTCATTTCTCTTTTCCTTCCGTTTTCCTTCTTTTCAGTGTTTTTCTTTTAATACTGCTTATTTAAATGTTAACTAGTTATTTACAGAAGTGTGCCACTCTAAATATCCTTGTTGTCGTTTTTCTCAGGCCGTATGGTGAGGACATAGATAGTCTGACAGACTGTTGGACGGATTATGTCAATTTCTGCGTGGTCACCTCTGTTCCACTAAAAACTGTCTGCTGCTTCCCCAACAACAAGCCATGGGTAACCAAGGACATGGAAGCACTAATGAATGAGAAGAAGTCGCCATTCAGATTGGGGGACAGAGAGGCAGGCAAGGGGATCAGCTGTCAGTCAAAATCAGAGTGGGCAAAGAGGCCTATAGGAGGAAACTGGAGCAGAGGCTGCACAAATGAATGACAACAGAGAGGTCTGGAGAGGCATGAAGATCATCACTGGATACAAGCCCACAGTTCCCAGTCCTGCCTGGGTCCTGTACCAAAGAAGGTCTATCCCAGTGCTGCGAGCAACTAAAGGCTGGGGGGCTGACCTCAAACATTATGAAGTCTTCTGAAAGAGGTCCTGGATTCCCTTCAGCCTCACTGGACTAGACTGTAGCAGAACTGACCTGTAACTGACCTTCTTTCTCCCTTTTTGCATTCCTTCAGGACAAAGGGAGTCATAAAACATCCCAACTTTTCAGAGTTATTGACCATTTGAACTGTTTACAGGGAAGTCTAGAGAGAGAGACAAGATGTCACCTTTCCAGATTCTTTCAGGGGAGCAGGAGATACAGACAGTTCTACTTCAAAGGTTACCTTCCACCCAGGATGTTTCTCATGGAGATGCTAATTCTTTCTTGATAGCTCCATGAGAGATAAGGACAGTAAAACTGTCTGAATGAACAAGTGACAGGTCTCAGAGGAACCTCCAAACCAGATAATGCTGAAGCAAACTGTGTTTGTATGTCTGTGTGCCTCTTTTCTATCACACCAGGATAATGAAATCTATATTTTTGAGTTAACTTTGGATGTTCTTACAGTACTAAACCCATAATCTGTATGATATCAATGCTTTTCTGGTGTTTCTAGCTTATAAAATGACAAAACTGTGATTTTAATTCTCCTAAAAAGTTTGCCTGAGTTTCTACCATGGAACCATACTGCCATCTAGAGGTTTGTAGCAGTTTGGGTTGTATATGCTTGACAAGAGACAGTTAGAATAATAGTAAAAATCATTTCGGCAAATATAGTCTGCCTTTCTTTATTTCTTTGTCCGATTAAGTTAGTTATATTCTTAGCCATCATGTATGTTATGAGTATAAGAAAATGTTATCATGGTTATTGTTGAATGTTGTCATTATTCATGAAAAAATTGTCTAACGCATGTTGTGAACGATGTTGAAATGGCATTGAAAATTCATCACTTAGAATATATGTGATTGACCATAGTGAGAAGCAGATGAGTCCCTCGTACGAACCATTAGTTAATTCTCACTCTATAAGGTGAAATCACATCGCTCGCCTGCAAACCATCCCACACGCACAACAGTCTGTTGGTCATTAGACAAGCCCTGGAGCGAATATACTGTCTGCAGCGAGCAGCAGACGCTCAGTCTTTTGTTAGTCCTTCTTAGTCTTCAGCTATTCTTCTTCAGTCTTCAGTCTTCTCTTAGTCTTCAGTTATTTGTCTTCTGTTAGTCTTTGTTCAGTCTTCCTTTGGTCTTCTTGTTTTCATCTTGTCTCATTGTCCTCTCAGTTTTTTAGTTGCTGCTCATAGTTACGCCGAGTGGCTTGATTTCTTTATTTAAAAAAAAAAAGTTCTTTTTCTAGTCTTTTTTTTATCTTCTTTAAATTTTGCTTGCCACATTAACCCGCACAATTCTAGTCACATAATAATAACTTTGGAGACATTTTCGACCGGCCATCAAAGAGACTCTCAATTTTATTATTAACCTTAAGTTTTTACCATACGACTGCCAACTCTCTGCACCGAAGACCTGCAGCCACCCTCGACCCACCTGTCTGGGTTAAATAACCATCAGAAGCCGCTCTGTGCCTGTTACCGACACCGGAGTGCCAGACCCCTGAAACATCTCTGTCCAGGACTGACTCAGCCCAGCGGTCCGACCGGGTTCCCCCATCGGACTGCCAAGCAGACCGGAGACAGAAAACAACGCCTGGGGCCCCTTCGTGTCAGTTCGGAGCAGACACCAGCCAGAGCGTCGCTGACAAAGTAGGCATGATTATGCAGGTTTGCATAACGAGTTGGTAAAATAAAGTTATAATACTCTCAATTTTCCTTAGATTCTCTCTGGCATTCATTCAAGAAATTAACCTTACATTCGCGTCCACATTTTTCTTCAAAACTACTTCTCACTATCGCCAAACTCATTCTGCCATTATTTTGCCATAAGTTTCTCTATACAGTTGTTTGTCTTACATCATATCACCCATATCATTTGTCGTATTATTCATTATTCATATTCATTTGTCTTATTGTGTTTAATAAATAAGACTTTTCATTCAAATCGTGGTCAGACGGTGTCCTTTTGAGCTGGATATAAACAATCCCTGTATCGAGATTATGCTTCAGATTATCAGACTACAGTTAGTTCATTCGTTATCATCAAATCAGCATTACAAGAAATAATACATAAAATCCGTCTGAGCTGAGGAAGGTTGGTGCCCCTATTTTATTAACGAATGCAACATTAACTTAGAGGTTTAATGAACTGATTCCCCCACAAGACACATTGATGAGCAGTACTGGATCTCCACAGGGGACTGTCCTGTCCCCTTTTCTCTCTACCCTGTACACCACTGACCTCAGGTATGACACAGAGACCTGACACCTACAGACATCCACCATTGAAGGCCAGTCAGTCTTTAATAGGTAGACTCCTTGCCATTGAATGCAGTCCAGTCCTGAAAATAGTAAGAGTAAACTTAATTTAAGTTTACATATTTGTTGCACAACAGCAGTTATGACATTTCCAGGTCATGTAGGCATATTGAGATTTAAGTCCACTGGAACTGCATCAGCATTCCTTAAAAAGGGAATGAAATTCTTGGTGGAAGCTGACAGATTAACAAAGTTTGTGTGAGTGAAGCATCAGGCCTGATGCACCAAATAACTGTTTGTTGACTAATTTAATCAACTGAAGCTGTTCTTTGGCTTGACAGCAAACATTTAGGCCATTTTTTCAGGGGACTTGATTTGTTCCCACTGATGGTGTGAAGAGGGATATTGGCTCTCACTCTCACTGACATTTCCAAGTCCCTAAGAACTCATACTCACCCAGTCATTTTGATGTTCACCTTTGATGCTAACACAGTAATTAACCAATAAATCACTAGGATTTAATGAGGGAAGGTGGTGTTTCATTAACAGTAACACTAATTCAGCTTTATGTGTTTTTTGTTTTCTTCGCCCTGTTATTTATTTATTTATTTATCTTTGTTTGTGAGGTATTTTGAAATGATAAACAGCCTCCAGGATACTCTGCATAGAAAATAGCTGATTTATAGTCATTCAGCTGCTGACTTGTTAAGGCATTGTGTATGTTTGTGCCGACTGTGGGTAATTTGTTGGAAACCTGTGGCTTTAACATACATTAAGAAAATCATTACTTAGGTGGGGATCAGCATTGTAAAGCAGCTAAAACTCAATTGGCTGACACGTACAAACCTCAGCATATTAACACTCACTCACACACACACACACACACACACACACACACACACACACACACACACACAGAAACAAACCACACACCACATACACAGGTTTGTGGAGCTATCCTTGTTAGGACATTGCATTGACTTCCATTCACTGTGGACAGCCTAACCCTTACATTTACCATAACCAATTCATGCCTAACCCTAACCTATTCTCAATGAAAACCCTAACCCTAACCAGGACCTCAGAGATGATGCTTTGCCTCTTTAGGATCACACTTTGGTCCCCATGAGGACTACTAGTCCAGATAAGGTTGGTGTTTATACCAGAAATGTTCCCCAATAGGTAACAAAAAGGTGCAGACACATTCATACACACACACACACACACACACACACACAATATCTGAAGGTGCAACAAACAGCTCTCACACACTTGCACACAAATACCATCTTTCGGAATCAGCAGCATTCATTGCTGCTTAACTGCTGAGAAAAGTTGGGCATTACATATTGAAAAGCCAGAGGCACTATTTTATATGATGACTGGGTACTCTCACAGCTAAAAACACCAGCTTTCATATAATACCTACCTTATTACTGTTTCCCAGGAGCAGATAATGCTTCATGACCATGGGAGCAAGCAAATATTGATAACAGATTCAAGAAGTCGTGTGTATTAAATTACACAGCAGATAGGAAGAAATGAGATATTTAACCTGCACGTGAAAAAAACCTGACTTTTGGCGGAGATATGAGGTTTCTTTGCTCACAATTTGATGCTTCTTTCCGCTGAATTTTGAAACCCCGACAGCAGAGCCCGAGGGTGATGCACATTAAAATGACATTCAACCCCTCTCTCTTATTAAACACAGTTGTCTTGTTAAACAGAGATCTTTGAGGGGAAAGCCCACAGGGCACACACAGAACTGTGCATAAATGGGTAATCCATTACAAGTAATGGCTATACTCCTCCCTGATTACACAATCCCACCAGTTTAACGCGGTTTGAAATATGATTTCTGCAGCTTCATTTGAGCAATAGGAAAGCAAAAGATTCAATTACCTGATGTATGCAGGTATGTTTGCTGAATATGCATGCTTGTTTTGCAGAAGAGTCCTGAAACTGCACATGCAGGGTTTCACCAGGGAATTGGCCAGCACAAAGTTTCTTATTGTTGGCTGCTGAACAGCTCTGCTACAGAGCAGATGGGACTGAATGCACCATTGTTTATGGGTCTCTCAGTAATAGATGAAGAATGACAGTTTAACATCAAGGCAAACAACTACAAAATGTTCACAGCAGAATGATTTGCAGTAAAATGATGCATTAGAACAGCATCGAAACTAATTGAGGCCCCTATGATGCAGGTTGAAGCTACCATCACAGATGCATTAAAGGCCACACACACACAGTCAGGTGCTTTCAATTGGTTTTGCTAATTGGACCTCTATTATGGTGGAAGTTAGGTGGAGCTATGCAGGGAATTAAATGATGCCAAAGTCAAAGTCTATGGACCACAAATGTGTCAAGTAATGATATAGCACATGCTCTTTTGTTTTCATACAATCCATACTTTGTAGGTAGATAAATAGATAGTTTTCTGCTATTTTGAATGAACATATTGTAGTCAACATTTCTACCTTTTCTCAGTTATGTTGGCTTTAATTAGTTTATTTACCTCTGCTCATTTTGATGGATCCTTGGTGAGTCCTCTCCTGGCCAAAAGACATGCATTTTGCCACAAGTTCTCATCCACACCACACCTCATGTCCTCATGTCCTCTTTTGCTCCCTAAGATGTTGATTTAGCAGAAGATGGCAAATTACACACTAATTTGCTTTAATTTTGAGATATATTAGGTTTTGAAAAAGGTAGCTAAACATGTGCAAAAGGGCCTCAAACTACAAGTTTAAATACAGTAACAATTGAAGATGTGCTCATTGGATGCATATTGTGCCAGATAAATAGCCACAGTTTAGTCCACATTTACTGCTGCTGTGCAGATTGTCAAAGGTCTTGAAAAGGTGCACTCAGTATTGAGAAATGCATGCATCCAAAACTGTAATGGCAATGATAAAGATGTAAACCAGGCCTGTTCAAATAGCAGTCCCCCACGTGACCCAGCCCATGGTCCAGCCAGAAGAACAGGGAAAAACACCTTTCATGAGCCTTCAGATATTCCAAGAGAAATTCTTACAGTAATACAGACCTTGATTGCAACACTTTGCATAGCCTACATAGCAACATTCAACCCACAATGCAGCACATTGTTGTGAAAGTATGTCCTATAGTGCTAGTTGTAGTAGTCCTATGATGGCAACTAAAAACGTCTTTCCCAACCCTGGAACACAAAATTGATGATGAAAACCATTGGTTTAACCCTGCCTGGATTAACAAATATATGTTTATTTTACCGCCAACTCCAAACGCCAAATCAAGGTGTTTAATTTGTATTGAGTGCATTGCAGTAAGATTACAATGTCCGCAGACACCACATTGAGAAACACCTAACTTTCTGGGCAAATTTTCTCAGGGGAGGGATCTCAGGAGAGGGCCGCAAAGTGCAGAGTTTATTTGCATCTTACAACCAGAGCTGAGCCGAGCTGTACTACCATGGTGCAGACACACACAGCACAAGAGAGAGCTACCGCAGCTTCCCTTGCCTGGATTTTAGCAAAGAAGAAAAGGCCATTCTGTAACACGCTGGTTTCTGACCCAAGAACAGCACTACCTGAACCAGGAAGTCAGAGTCTTAGCTGTGGCAGACTTGGCACTCCATTCAGAGTGAGCAACAGATCCAAGAAATGTTTGGCGAATCAAACAGCAATCAGATCTGCTGAATCTTGAATCCAAAAGAGGCAAGGCAAGAGACGTAGTCAGAGACACAAGGCAAAGTTAGTTACCAGGGGTGCGAAGAAGAGACCAGGTCAGAGACAGGCAGGATCGATATTGGGAAAGCAATCCGAAGAACAATGCTGGAGAGTCTTGCATGAAGGTGAAGAACAATCTGCCAACGGGTGAGTGCAAGAGAGCTGCTCATGTATTACATGGAAAAGAGTCCCAGGTGTACGTAAGGTGATTGGGCAAATGGGCATGGTTGAATACTGAACAGTGCTGGCTTAGTCCACTATTACACCTCAGTTAGCATCTTTACACTACATTGTGCACCAGACGGTTTTGTGCGCACAGCTTAAAACGTGAAGGCCACAATCAACTTTATTCGCTCCACATCAAGCTTCCAACATCGCTTATTCTGCCAGCTGTTGTCAGAAATATCTGCAGAGCACCACAACCTGCTCTTGCACAATGACATTAGGTGGCTGTCCAGAGCCACACCTGAGACATACCTGAATCGCATACTGGACAACAACTTTGTGGCAGATGTCTAAGCAACATATTCAAACATCTGGATGACAAATGTGGGACGACAAGGCAGAGACAAAACTGTCATTGATCTTGTGGAGCACATGCATGCATTCCACATTGCTCTGCATTTTCCAACGCATCTCATCCCCGGCACAAATCACGGGTTTGATGACAGATTTCATTGCGAGGTTAAAAGAGAACTTTGGATGGACTTGCTTTGCCCACAGAGGTGATGGGCTTTGCCAGAGACCCCTTCCTTGCTGCAAAAGAAGGGGACTTATCTGCCAGAGGAAAGGAAGCGGTCCCTTCCATTGACTAGGGGAAATTCATTCTCAGCCTTGTTGACATGCAGTCATCCATGGCCATGGCTCAAGAGCTTCGCGCGAAATGGCCAGCAAAGTTCTGGACTGACTTGTTACTCAACATTAAGAAAGTAGCAATCTTTGTGCTCAGTATGTTTGGATCAACTTACACCTGTGAGTCAAGCTTTTCACACATGAATTCAAAAAAAACAGGTCTCATTGCTCCCTGACTGACAGTACTCTTCACCAGTGCCTTCAGATTGCATTGACACATTCTTTTAATTCAAAACTGAAAAAAATGTTGCTCCTATCTCAGGTGCTGTTCAATTACAGCTCTTTTGTTGTTACCTCTTGCTTACTGGTCACTGAAAATGTCTGACCCAGCTTAAGTTCTTGGTTTTAAAATCTGTCCCAAATGAATCTGCAATTGAATAGCCCTGCTGTAAACTATTCCAGTCTAACAAGCACTTACCTGTGCTGCAGCTCTTCAGCCACACTCCATACCTTCTCATCTGTACACCTAGCCTATTAGGCTCATCAGGAGGGTATTTAAGCAGTGCTGTTATTCTTTCCAGTTACCAGATTGTCTATGTGTCATGCCAGACTCTCCTGTGTTCCTTGCCAACCTGATCTCCGGTATTCAACCTTGCCTGTTCCTGACTACTCCGTCTGTCAAATCTCTGTGTCTGCGGGTGTGTAGATCTCACCACCTCGGTGGTTTTAAAGAGCATGTTCCTCCTCGGAGAGTGGTTTCGACCACGCCGAAATCTGTCTGTGCTATCCGCTTTCAATCCGCTCTCATCACGGTAACTCCGTCTGAGCCGGCTCTGCTCAGCACGGCACAGAGTTGCCCCGGTTGTCCGTTTCCCCATATTCCCCGTAAATCGGCCGGCACTGCAGTTGGGTCCTCCACTAGCCCGTTACACTTACTGTAAGTGAAACAGCTGTGTGTTTAGACTATGGGTGTGTAGGGGCTTCAAGGTCATAGTTCTGTATGCAGTCCCTATTTTTTTTTTTTTTTTTTACAGCGAATAAAAGTTGCAGCAAGGGTCTTGTTATTTTTCACAAGAATGTTGGTTATAACAGTTCTGCTTATGAAATATACTATACAAATAAACTCATCTGGTGTAGAACGAGATAAACACTGGGCCATTTGGTTTGTTTGTTTCTGATTTCACTCCTGGAATTTCCAGTCTCAGCATCTCGTAACAAGGCAGAGCACATGCTGATCACATCAGCATTGACGAAATCAAATAACACCTTATTCAAGCAAATTGCTTAAATGGGTTGATTTCTACTGCAAACAAGTCACATTTCCTCACCTCGCTGCCAGATTTAATCTCCACCCTCGTTTTAATGAAGTAAATGACGATTTTAAGACAGAATAAGAGACTGATTACTGCACTTGATTAAATGGCTTGAGCGGAAGTGTCCTTTCGATGTGACGGGTCCACACACTGACACTAACCCAATACAATCTACTGCAATCCAATTCAGGAAGCACTACAAACCATGACCTTGAACATGAGCACTGAGATTACCATAGAGGAGACTGAAACTTTTCTCACATCAGCCAAAAAAAGAAGCAAACATAAGGAGCACTATTGCAGGGCTTCTGAATAGGACTGCATCACACATGTTCATGATGTTGTGGTCACTTTAAAGCTCCTGTCTCTTCCCCAGACGAGTCACGAGCAGAAGCGGGATGTCTGCCTTTACACCTGTCTGCTCTTCGGCCCTCTGACATTGTCATTTTGGCTAATCCCTTCTAGCCTGATTTGCTCTGCCCTGCTCCATTTTCTCTCCATCGTCTCCTCCTCTCCTCCATGGCAGATTTTTAATTTGACTGCAGCCTCAGCCAAACGCTCTGCTTTTCTGCCTGTAATCTCACGGAAAAGCTAATAAGGCTTTAGCTCCTCCACTCCTCTCTCTCTGTGTCTCGTATGGCTCTTTTTTTTAACATCCATAAAGTTCATATTACAGCTAAAAAGGACAACTACGTCAGTGAGGAAAAGTATACACTACACCAGCTCCCACTTCACTTCCTGCTATCAATTTCAGAGCAATTAAGGCTGGCAAAGGGTTTTAATTTCACACGGGAAATTGAATTCTGTCAAGATATGATCTGCATTAGGATGTGTTTCACAGCTAAACACTATATATATATATATAGTATGTGTGACTTTGATGGGGTACATAGACAATATGTAGACTGCTTTATCTCAGCTTGACAGGAAGGTATCAATAGGAAGATACTGGAATATATTAATTGATAATGGCATCTTTAAAAGAAAGCCTAACACAGAGAAGTAACATCTTCATTAAGAAGCTGCCATTTTGACAGACTATATGGAGGCTGCCTGTGTTTGAATTCTAATAACTGATAAAAACAGGTCTAAATATAGCAACTAACAAGTGAAAGGAGTAGTTCAATAATTTGGGAATGCTACATATTTCAGAAACAGACATCAGACAGATGAGATCAGCATTTAATAATGGCTGTAAATGACTGCATGGAACTGCTTTATTGTTCGGAGGCTAGCAGCAGCATTCTGAATGAGAGTCTTTTTGGGGGAGAACAGAAAAAGACAATAGTCCAACCTAATGGACATGACAGTGAGATGTTTTTCTCTGACTCTACAGAATCTTTTTTTTAGATAATAGGAGGCACACGTGTGATGGATCCACGTAATTCCAAGATTTCCAACTCAATTTGTAAATTTCAGAAACCGACATAAGGCTATGAGTCTGTCTTTTGAACTGAATCTGAGTCTAATTACTTGTTAGGTGTGGACAATTGCTGCTGTGAACACTCTGAAAACGCTTCATTGATTTCATGCTCGTGGTCAATTTCAGTTTTGTGAAAGTGTCTCCTCCTTCAGCTGACATTTTGGCTGACACATTTATCATGGCAGAACTCGAGAGGGATTCTGCTCGCTGACCAGAGTAGACTGATGATCATTAGCACACAGCATGCTTCTCTGGATATTTTAGATGGCACACACACTCACAACTGGTTGACCCAAAGCCATTATATATGCAAATCTGATTAGGTAGTGATTAATCACACTAAATGTACCAATTATAGCTGTGTCACTGAACTCAGCTGGCTACTACAGTCTGGTGAACAGGATTACTGTGGGATTCAGACTGAGTTACCTGAGTCATGCTGTGAGTGCAGAGGTGGAATTGACCACAGCAGACAATTATATTCTGCTCTTTTGACCCAGTATTATATGTTTGGTTCATTACATCAGTATGTTAGTGACCCTTACACTGCTGAGCAGACTGAAGCTCCCATATCCCTCAAACATTCCCTTTGACTAATGGAAGTGGTTCAGGATGTGTTCTCATTCAGTCGCTATGCATTGACTCAGTACAACTTCTTTTCTACAGTTACAAAATAACTTAAGTTGAGTAAAAACTTGCTGTCAAGCAGCTGAATTAATTATATATTTGGCCACTTGGGGTAAGACGTTCTTACATAACAGCCCACATACATATCTTATGGTATCTTATGATTCAGACTACACAATACCAGCAAACCGGCAGACGTAGAACACTGCCTTAGATCAGGAATGACAATGTGTATTGGGTGCGACAAACATTTTATCCCATGTAGTGTGTCATAGTGGACGACAATCAATGCTGCATCTGGGACATCTGAAACTTGCATGTTAGAATTTTTTTTGCCTTCGGCATTGAATGTCCACAACTTGTTCCAAACGTTGAATAAGAGCACAGAATGGTCTTCTGTACACGACTGTGATGAAATGAAAAACAAATGAGGAATCACAGTCCATATCTATCTTAAAATGGATTCATTTACATGCATATATTCACTACTCATTCGCCCTGCAATGGCCCAGAGATTCTTTTGAGAATCCATTCCACAAGTTCATTGAAAGTTTGAAACCCTGATTATTTCAGGCTCTGAAGTAATGCCATACCAGCTATGATGTATGCAGATGGACCTGGTACATCAGGTTAGCAATGTTCACATGTCACAATCAACTCTACTTTCTTGGCTAGGTCAGCTTTGGAAGTTCAATTCATTCATTGCAAACTAAAATCACACATGCCCTAGAATATACTGTTATTATCAGTAATAATCAGTCCATTTTGGCTAAACTTAATAACAGTCTTCACGGCCATGATTTTTTTACACTAGTAAAATATCAATGGAGTGCCACACCAATACGACTGTGAGCCAGGGGATGCTCATGCAGCTGGTACTGTGGCTTGTACTAGGCAGCATGTACTAAGAGCCCTGTACCAAGCCCTGCATTGGAGTCCTGTTGGGAAAGGCTGGAAGTTGATGGAAGAAGGCATGGAACCAGTGATGTATGATGATATATGATGTATCCATACTATAACAATTACAGACATATACACATACTGTTTCAATGTTTCATTTCCTGTTGAGATTCTGCCTATAATTCACATGTGTTTTAAATGTATAATTTCCAAAGATGATATGGATCAATGAAGGATGTTCTTTTTTTGTCTCCACCTACTCTTAAGAAAAAATGTGGGCCTTTAGCCTCTATATCTCAGCTTGGAAACAATGTTTTTGCTCTTCACACAGGGTGCTAGTAGGGGTCTTTAACAGTTACAGATGACGGAATACCCATTTAACAATGTAATTCAATGAAACTGATGATTCACGTCTCCTCTGGTTCTTTTCAAGGTAGTCAGCTGTTACTGACATTTCCTCATGCGTCTTCATTCATTCCCATTGCTTCCCATCCAACACACATTCATTCCTATTGGCCCAGCTTCATCTCCTATTCATTCCCAAACATTCCCATTCTTTCCAAGCCTCTCACACTCTGTATTCACAGTGTGGTGGCAGCAGCCCTGACATTTGATTAAATCCCCAATAAACACCTTTTTTGTTGTTTTGTGTGTGTGTGTGTGTGTGTGTGTGTGTGTGTGTGTGTGTGTGATTCTTCACAATCATCATCAGAATTCTAGTGGTCCACACTTTTGTCCCCAGTTGTCCTCTGCCTCTCCTGAAACCCAGACAAATGGTAAATATAACCTTTAGTGGCCTAGACATGCTCACACACACTCACACTCACACACACACACACACACACAGTCACAACGACAGACACATGAAGAGAGTCAAAAATGTTCCCAAAAATGAGCGCTCAAACTTTCTTTCCGTGGCTCTGCGATATTAATTTCAAGACCTGCTGGCCATGTTTAATGCATCAGGCATCAGATTAGCCTGGTGGTTAGGGAGATAGTCCCATAATTAGACAGTACCAGGTTTGATCCCTTATGTATGAAGTTCTGACAAATGTGAGCTCAAACTTTGAAACAATGCTCATCATCTAAAAAAGTTAAACATCATATTTCCAAATGGATATTCATATTCAGTCTTCCTGTATATCTGCCTCATACAATGCATAAGTTGTACTTGTGAATGGATATTTATGGTATGTAAAGGAGATGTCAAAATGTAAGTGTCTGAAAATCTTTGGGTGTTGAGAAGAGCAATTTCTGAAGATAAAGAGTTTGCATAGTTGTTGGTGATTTATCAATGTGTGGTCAGCTCTCTCTTCTGATGCACTGACTGTTTCAGAGTCGCAGCACCTGAATGTTTCTACATCTCTGTTGTTAAGCTCTCTATCTTTAGAAAACTAAAATTGCTTTACTATTACTACAAGTTGCATTTATGTCAATGTCTGTCAAGACTCATATTATATATGGAGTGAAGACTTTGAAGGAATTCTATCAAAGGTATTAAGCGTCTTATCTTGGTGAAATTACAGATATGGATGTTGCAGCACATAGGAGCTATACAATCAGTACACTTTCAAGGTGGACATTCAAGATTAGTGTCACCAATTCACTATCTGACCAAATGTGAAGTATGGTCACAATCTCTCTTCCTGTTCCTGAGTTATGATGGTGAACAATGGTAGAAAAGAGTTTCTGCAGAAAATTATGATGTCACATGGAAGTTGACCTTTGACCTCTTGGATATGAAATGTCATCTCTTCATTATTTTATCTTATGAGACATTGATGTGAAATTTAGTCATAACTGGAGAGTGAATTCTTTTGATTAAAACTGTGTTTTGTGAGGTTACAGTGACCTTGACCTTTGACTCAGTGAGCACATGTGCCAAATTTGAAGAAATTCCCTTCAGGCGCTTCTCAGATATCTTGTTCATAAGAATGGGTCGGATAAACAAAAGTATGGATGGACGGACGGACAACCCAAAAACATAATGCCTCTGGCCACAGCTGCCACAGAGGCATTAAAATGTCTATGAAGCAATCAAGAACAGCAGAGGTTTTCACAGTCTGACACTGTGGGCCCTCTCTCAGACAAAATTAAGACAGCTGTGCCCTTACATTGTTATTGATTCAGTGGGCTGTGCTGTGGGCTACAATAGGAGTACTGTTTTATTTATTTATTACATTTTGGCAAACTGGCTCTACTAAAAGTATGCCAAATTAGCTAATAGCAGTTCCTGTTTGCAATGCACCGATAGACATAAAGAGACAACTATTTCTTAGAGAAGGTTTTGAGTTATTCGGTGTGAATTTTTTCTATGATTTCTCAGCAGATTTATGGATGTTTATTCACAGTGGCAGAGAAAATGATATCCTCGGAAAGTGTAAGTTGCACTTAATCTAAGAAAAATGTGTATAATGCCTGTTAGAGTTGTGACAGAAAGGGTGTGATTTTTGAACCAATTGGTCGCTAAGGGTTTTAAAGTACCAGTTGCTTCGGTGAGCTGCGCTTCATAGCCACTGCTCCTGCCTCACTGCTGACTGTGTTGGCAGTGTAAACCAACTTCCTGCTGTTTTTGGAACCCATCATGCACCTGACCTTTTCACCTCAGACAATATCTTTGCCTGACATCTCTCCCTCTGTGCTCCCCCTGCAACTTGTCTGCCTCAGAGTTTGAAAACCTCTGACCTACACAATCAAAATAAAGGGTACAAGCCCATAGAGTCCTCATCATAAACATTCAGAGTTCTTTGAATCAACTTTTTCTTTGCTCTTGATCTGCTGTTCTTTGATACCTATGGACAGCCATTAGACAGGTTAGTTTGACTGTTTTAGGTCATTTCCTGTTTCCTTGCAATGGGGCAAAGGAAAAGCCCACATGACCTCATGGTATATTACCTAGGGTCATTTTCTGATACTCTTTGTAGACAAGATGTCAAGCAGTTAAATATGAGCATATTTCTTCATACAGTACATCTTAATGGTTAGACGAGTGTTCCACCTTGTCAATATTTTGGAATGACACGTGTTGAATTAACAACTAGACTATGGGATCTCTGAATCTTAATGTATTTTGTATAAATTCCAACACAGGTACGGATGAAAATGCAATTACAACAATTATGGCTCTTAGTGGTAGAAGTATTGTACAGCAGGAGACAAATTAAACTGGAATTGGAGTTCTTAATTCTTTTGTGTAAGGAAAAATAAAGTATTAAATCAGCTTTTGTCCTCTTTTTTTTTTTTTTTGCTTTTTTTGCTTTTTTCAGACAGGAATTAAACTGTTTTTCAACATATTGGTGGCAGCGGTATATGAACTTCAAGCCTCAGGGGTTGTGTTTCCCACGACATTGGTAGGAGACAAATTTTCAACTTCCACTTGGAAA
Organism: Chaetodon auriga; assembly: GCF_051107435.1. NCBI lineage: Eukaryota > Metazoa > Chordata > Actinopteri > Chaetodontiformes > Chaetodontidae > Chaetodon > Chaetodon auriga. The sequence continues at coordinate 6,258,014 of NC_135082.1, forward strand.
GTGGAAGCTAGTTACGTTTATTTGGTAACATTGGCACTGATTCCCTTTCATATATTTTGAACACCTGCTTAATGCCACCTTCAAGCTCCTGAAAAAAGGGTGCAGGGGGTGCTGTAATTGCAGAATAATTAATTAAATTCCTTATTTTTGGTTAAAAAAAAAAGCACCAAGGATATCTTAGTGAAAAACAAAATTGCAGTAAATGTGCTGAAATGGGTAAAATACACCTTTATTGGGAAAAATATTAGCTTCATTAAGCAGCATCACTCTGAAATGACACTTGAACATGTGTCTGGTCTGAAAGGTCTGAAAGTCATGAAAATTTGAAGCTGCCCCAGGGGCATTGGACCTAGTTGAAGTCTGATTAGCCCCTGAAGTGCCCCTGTTTCATTCAGAGCACTTCATTGGCTGAACTTTGAAAGAATAAAGGATGAATGAATAAATGACATCGTTGTCTGACACCTGAATTTTATATTCCTTCCCACGCTGATTTGCTGTCAAGTACGTTTTGTGGTTATTTACATTTCCATACCTTCTTGGTCCCCGAATTAGAAAAATCCTAGATCTGCCCTTATCCACAAGAAAATGTCGTTTTCATGTTCTTATAATGATACTCAACACAATCACAACGCAATCTTTTCACTCATCTGACTTGTTTTTATTGTCATCAAGACTGTCGGAGGCTGACTGACTCAAACCTCTCACATTCTGTTTCAAATTTGTGTAATTTTCCAACATTATTTCTTCTCCTAAGTACCCTTTAAAGTTAAGATTGTTACAACCCAAACAGGATAGAGAATAAAAAAATGTCCACATTAGAAGAAAAATATACTTACTTACATACTGAGTTTGAGTTGTTTGTATTGATAGTAGCATCTCACTGTTGCTTTTTGCTGTATAATGTATTTGTTGGAGTAGTCTCCTTTTCCTTACAAGGGGACAAGAGGCCCCAATGAGCCCAACTACATGTAGAATAAGGTTCTAACTCCACTTACATTACCTTGTTTTGTTTGTTACTTGTTGTCACCAAAAGTAACAGTCAAGTTGAGAATTTAGCTACATTTTTAGCCATTTCAGCAACGTGACCAAAGAGACGTTTCCTCTTGTGCCACCATGACATTTACGTTTATTGTACAAGGTCTCCACAACTATTGCTATGGAATTTACATTTACATTATGTAACTTTGATCCCCTGACTTTTATTTTAATGCCATTATCTGGCCAAAATTTGATATTCTGCATCTACTTTTGCTTTCGTGACAGTTGCCATGATGCCATGTCATAAAAATGTTGTAACCACTATGTTTGCGTTACATTTAGGAACCACCCAGAAGAAAGTGTTGCTCTACTAGTTAAGGTTATTTACTTTCATCATACAAAATTATATTGTGTTTCTGAGTTGCTTTTTTCTATTTATGAATTGCCTGGATCAAGAGTTGTAGCGGGCCACATATGGCCCAGAGGCCAGACGTTCCCCAGCCCTGGTGTAGTCTTGTTAGAAAAGTCCTTTCCCTGAATTAAACTACTTGCACACCTACACGTAGTTCAAAGTCTCAGATTGTGAAGAAAATTCAAACTGAAGCAGGACATTGTGTGTTATGTTATGACACTGAGCAATGGGCAATACCAGCATTTCAGCAAGTTTGAAATAGAACGTTACATTTCCCCTCACTTTCCCGATCAGATCATGTATAGAAAGTCCCAAACCTTTACTAGAAACCATAGTGTGAATACACTGAGCTATGCACTGTAAGCTCCACACCCTCGACATCAGGCACTGCTGCTGCAGCTTCATATGGTGATTCACAGGAAACCTTACAAAAAAGGAAAGGAAGACGGGCGATTGCTTTCCCCTTTTCTACTTACTCGTCTTCTCATTTCAGTAACTGTAAAACCTAAAAAAGACTCCCTTCTGTCTTTTTTTATTCTATTCTCTCCGTCCCCAAACCACCACTCGACAGCCTGATCTCTCCCTCTTTTCTTTCTCACTTCTCCTCATCTGCTCACCTCTGGGTCTCCTGCTCTCAGCTCAAAGGCCAAAATATTTGCTGAGAAGAGGCAGAGGCACAGCAATGTGCAGCAGACTCCCCGCAGCATACATAACGGCATCAGCTGGAAGTCAAGAGCAGGAGAGAGGATGAGGAGAGAAAGAGCAAACATGAGACAGAGGGAAAGAAAAAAAAAGGTAAGGAAGGAGAGGCAACATCATTGCAGAGCCCTCAGAGGATGCACAAACTCTATCTTATACCTCAACACTACTGAAGGAGGAATATGCCTCCTCACAGACCCCTGAAGGAGCAAGCAGCATAAACTTTATCACTTTGATGTAAAGCAGTCTAGAGCGAAGGAGGAGAAAATAAAGAAACAGCAGACCTCGCCATTAGTGTGACGCTAGGAACATTTGAAGGCACACGTATTCCAGCCACAGCCAGCAACAACAGTCGCACAAAGTTTTTGATTATTCTGACAGTGAGACACAAAGGAAAAAATGGCTTTAAACCCCTTCAATCTTCCTCAGCAAAACATATCCTTCTTGAGCTTTTTATTCCAGTCTGGAGCCTTGAGACCTCATTTTTGAACCTCATAACTCAAAATTTAGCTTTTTGTCCGACAAAAATCAACCTGTCCCAAGGATTTTAGGGAAAAGAATTAAGTTGTCTGCTTTCTTAAATACGTCTGACATTACTCTCCTCCATTTAGGACAAAGTGACTTGTTAAGGTGGACATTTATTGTTGTGCATGACAAATTTGTGAGCATATCTTCACATTTGCCCTGGCAGCCAGAGTAGTGGATTTGAACTGGTTGCGTATGCTCACAAGTACCTCTCATTGTTATCTCAGCTGCGCTTTGCTGACTCTCTGCTGCTCAATTCAAACTCCAAACAACAAAAAGTGCTGTTTGAGGGTATACAGAGGATTGGGTGGAATTGGAATTGAAGGGGGGTTTGGTGAAAGAAAGAAGGCTGGAGGAAGGAAACATCTACAGAATGAAATCAGGGAGATGGAAGACAAGCAACAGCAAAATAGTGAGGGAGAGACCAGGGGAATAATGCCCTTATCACACTGCCTTTTCTCGCACTATTTGCTTATTAATATTAATATTAACTTTTTACTGTCATTCTCGCTACATACAGTAACTCCAGTAAGCCTCACTATTAACTTTAATGTTACATTAACCCATCCAAAATGCTTGTAATACCATCTCTACAATACACAAGATTATCCATAGAGTTTCACCCTGCTGAGCCCAGTTCAATATCATCATTACAGAAGAATCTGTACACACTAAGTCGAAAATGAGCTTCTCAAAGAAAAATCCTAAACTGTTAATTAAAAATCCATAAACTCTCCATTGAGAAGGTGGACTCGCCAACAATGTTTGAAATTTCTCACAACTTCCACCTACAACAGACCCTAAGAAGAATTAATTTTTCAGTCAGTGATAACATCTCATTCTTATCCAATAGTCCCTAACTAATGACCAAATTCTCCTTTTTCCTACGTTCTTGTTTTCACCATTTCTGAAGAACCGTGAAGATAATGTAAATTAGACCCATTATGGAAAGAAAAGGCTCTCTTCTGGACACAATGTTTTCAACATCACAGATGCAGAGTCATCATGAGGTTCTTTGTCACGTTGTATACAGTGGGACTAAGACATTTAAATGGATAATAGAAAAGAAAAATGCAGTGAAAGTGAGGATGAAAATTCCAGACAGGCAAGATGTTTGTTCTTAAAGAAAACTGTTGATCTGTTTTGTAGTGCACATGGCCAGCTTCTCCCTGTTCCTTCTAAAGCATATCTCTAACCTCTTCTCCTCTGCCACTTTCCTCATTTGCCCTTTGCCCACATCAGCCTGCAGCTTTTCTGCTAAACTTGACTGAAGAACTGGAGTTTGAACAGTAAAACAGCAAAGACTTCAGATCATCAGACACTGGTCTCCCAACTGTACCCATGACCAGAAGATCTACTGAAGGTACATTCAGTTCCAATGGGCCTGCTCTCTGGAACAAACTGCCTGATGATATAAGATGTATGTATTACAGCTGTGCCGTGTTTTGAAAGCAAACTTAAGACGTACATGTTCTCTCAGGCCTATGGCTAACCAGTGCCTCCACCTGTCTGCTGTGCTGTGGTTTCCCCAGCAACCAACCCAAGTAATCACCCTCTAACCAGTGCAGGATCACCCATGCTATTTCTATGACATGCTACATTTTCCATACACCGACATCAAAAGCTGCATCTATCAGCAACATCTGGCAGAAGACATGGTCTGTCTGACTGATGGCCATTCTGCTGTTGTTGGCCTACTCAGTACTCCAACAGACCATTGAGTATCATGCCACCAACTGACCTGCATGATGGACCCTTACCACACACTGCCAAAGGCACATTCATCATATTATGCTGATGGTGGCATTCCGTCCCTGTTAAACAATTTCAAATTTCAAAAGGTTGAGGAGCTTTTGACCTCAGATAACTTGGAAGTATGATTATGGCTTGGTTGCTTTGTCATCTAGAACACCACAAACTTTGAGGGAACTTCACAAAACCTGCAGCAAAATGCACTTCACCTATCTTTTCTGGGTCTGAGATAGGCCAGAGGCAAGTGCTGCAAATGTCTAGTACTTCTGCAGAGGATTTTGATTTATCCAGAAGGGTTCTGCACTCACAAGGTTGACACATTTACTATTCCTTTTCTTCTTGATGTAATAGAGTTCAGTTTGAAAGTCAATAGCCTACAGGAAAGTTTAACACAGGTCTTACATACTGTATAATTTAAGAGTCTGCATGTGATGATTTGCTCTGACCATGGGAAGGTCAGACAGTTGCAGTAACTATCTGACATGTGACATATTAGATATGTGGGGAGGAGGATTAGAATTCACATGCATGTGGACTGCAAATAGATTGGACTTACTTCAGTATCTCTGGACGGCAGAGATGGACAGAGAAAAATCTTTCATGTGCAAAGGACTTCCAAAAATACAAATATATCTATCTAACTTGCTTAGCCAAATGTGTTTTGGGGGGAATAAAACCTCCAGGACAGCAAGGTTACCTTAAATTAAATGAAATGAAGGCTGAAGTGTGCTGCAGGCGATGCATCAGGGCATGTCGGGCCCGCCGGTCCCCCACTACCAAGCTTGAGCAAAGCAACACCACAAGAGAACCTGTCTAGTAATTAAGTTTTCTCAATTTGGAAGTTCCAGTTTCAGTTTGGCACTCTCTGTTGTTGCCTTGATTTTGTCAATTTTTCCAATCCAGACCATGTGAGATTTCCATACTGCAAAGTAAAAGCTTCAAATAACCCTTGACTTTTTCAGTATTGTTCAAGACCACGGCATTTCAAAACCTTAAACCTGCAGCAACCAAACTTTTGGCCACTTGGGGACATTAGAGGTAATCTGTGAAAACAACACTGACATATCATCCAACACCTTTTAAGTTGGCTAACTTGATAGCAAATGTTTGCTTAATTTGTAATCCAATATTGAGTCCAATATCGACTCTGATCTCTACCAACTTGTGCTTGGCAGATTGTGTGTTTTGGAAAATAAGAAATTCCAGGACAAAGGGTTTGAGGGAGGGTGTTTGGACAAAGGTTTAAAGATCTGACATGCCTTTCATTTAAAAGCATATTGACGTCTTGTATTGACAAAATAATCTTTTAAATGTGGATCATGCTATTGGTAGTTGAAGCACTTATATTAGGGAAACAAATGAAGTATTATGATTTTTTTTATTGTAACAATGGACGCTTTCACCATCTTGCTTCTCTATCAAGCTGTGATTAACCAATAAACAGTCATTTTGTTGATGCAATGTGTGTGTGTGTGTGTGTGTGTGTGTGTGTGTGTGTGTGTGTGTGTGTGTGTGAGTGAGTGAGTGATGCTCTCACCACTATAACAGTTTCATCTGCAATCAATGGGTTTAGTGATTGGATGGAACAGTAATGGAAAGGTTTGTGTCTGAGGTCATTATTTGAATTCCTGTTTATCACTTAACACACCCAGATACACACACATACTTCTACACACTTCACTGTGTTTTATACATTACACTTATATAAGAATGTTAATGGGGTACACAATGGAAAAAATAAATAAATAAATCAGATTTGCAGCCAAGCTAAATAAATGTGTTCCAGACATCCATTTGGAGCCTGCGGATATGACTTATTCATCTTTTTGGGGAAATTTCATGTAGATGTGATTTTTAAATTCATTATGATGAATAGTTTGAAATAAAAAGGCAGGATTTTCCAATTAGATTGTCCCAAGCTGGCCTTTTCATCATCCCTCATCTCTCATAATTACCATCTCTGCCTTCCTCTCTTTCTCTCTCTTGCTTTTTCATTTCTTCTTCATTCTGTCTCCCTCTCTCTCTGTGGTTTTGTCTCTACCTTGTGCTATTGCCTTTCTTTCCTTCGAAAACCCCTTTATCTTGTTTTCTTTTTTACTCCTTCTCCGATGTTAAGTCTTCCTCACCACACCCTCAGTAAGTATTTCTCACTTGTCTTTTTCATCTGTGTGTCCTTGTTTACTGCAATCCCTTTTTCTGTCTTTTCAAAAGTCTCCTTTATACCTCCATTTTCTCATTTTCTGTCTACACACACACACACACACACACATACACACATACACACACTCTGTCTGCCCTTTCACGTCTTGGCCTATATGACACCCATCACATAAAGCCTGCAAATAAGTGTGTGTGTGTGTGTGTGTGTGTGTGTGTGAGAGAGAGAGAGCAGTGCCCAAAATCAGAAAAGGCAACAGCCCCCTTTTTCTCCCTCGCTACTCACTTATATAAATTAAAAACATTAATCAGATTAAGGTTGGAGTGTCAGGTGTGGCGTCGGGCCAGCAACTCCATTTTCTTCCCAAGCGAAGGAGAGGGAGGGATGGAGGGAGTGAGAGAAAGCACAAGGAATACATTAGAAAGGAGGAAGAGAGGAGTGAGACCCACTCCTTCATCTTATCCAGGCATTTGGACACAGAACCATAGTGCTAAAACGCACATCTTTAAAGGAGAGTGCTTAGTGGTTGACCAGTGAGAAAAAAGCCACAAAGCCATCTATGTCTCTCTAGGCACGAGTGCGCAATGGTAACATATTCTGAGTGGTATTATTATCAGTAGCTAATTATAAAACTCAACTTTAGGTCAAGATGTAAGCCAAAATCTTACTGTTTTTAATGTGTGTAGGAAATAAAAAATTAATAAAAATATCAAATCCAGTGGGTGATTGGAGACTGTGCAGTGGATTGTAATTGGTCATAGCTCCAAAATTAAACTTGGCTATAAGTGTATTAATAGTGTTTAGAAGTTAAAATACATTGATCCACAATAACAACCACACATTCTGTTAAAAATGTCCATACTCCTCACCTGGCATTACTCAAAAGGTACATGGTGAAAGAAATACTCTGAGATGGTGATGATGATGATGGATGAAGATAGATGATGATTATTGATGAAATGAACTCATTGACTCACATGTTAGTGATAACATAGTGTCTCCCTGTGGTCCTGTGATAACAGGCGTTACAATTACCCCACCCCCCAACTCATATACCATATACGACCACCTGTCCACTCGTGAAGAAAGCCATGAGATACGGCCAAAAGCTCCACAAACAATGATAATAACTGAGCCATAAGTCTTTCACCACAGTGCACGACCTCTGTCTGTCTGCACTCCTGTCTTTCTCGGCCTGTTCTACCCTCTCTCTCACCTGCACCCTTGTCCATCCACAGCTGATCATTCCTGTGTACACAACGTTGAAAATACAAATCAAAAACAACAGCTTCTGACTTCTGATCACTGTTATGAATAATAGGAGTGATTGTCCCCAAATCTGCATTATATCACATTGGCAAGCTCATTTGTTGGCTGATTTTCTTTTCTTCATGCCAGTAAAGCATCTTTGAATTGAATTTGAATTGATGATGGGGTGAGGACGTAGGGTGAGTGAGTGAGTAAGACAGTAAATGAATGAGTCACAGGAAAACAGAAAAAAAAAGGAGAGAGAGGTGTATTGCACTGATTGTTGATGTCCACTCTAAGGACTGGGCATCCTTTTCTATTATTACTCTGCTCAGCCTCCAGTTTTTAGAGTTAGAGGACCCAGCTGCCCTGTTTCAACCTCCCCAAACACTGTAATGGGTCCACTGACTGATTCTCCTTTGCTAAGACTTCAAATTTAAAGCCATAGAGGCTGCAATGCTCATTACACCCTACAAAACAAATGTTCAGGATGGAAAGAGCAAATGTAATGATGATTCTGCTTTTCTTTAAGTGTTGAAGTGTAGCTGGACTAAAAAATGAATGTGAGGGGAGCAGTAGATGGAAGGCCATGGGTCACTCAAGCCATCTCATGGTGGCATGGCATTTAGATTTTGCGACGTTGAGTGTATAGAGTTGACATTTTGGCCTTGGGAGGCAAAAAGTGAAGGATTCACCCTTTATGGAGCGTGGATGTGATCTTTGTCAATTTCATGGCAATCTGCTCTCTGCTGTGTTGAACGAGTAGACATTTAAGCAGGCAGCGCTGCAGGACACAGAGAGGGTCACCATAAACGTGAGGGTTCATCCTCTTCTGAGTCATGAATGTCCACAGGGAATTCCATGGAAATCAAGCTATTGTCATTCACTGTCTTGAGATCTTAACAGTTTGTCTTGAGAGTGGCGGTAAAGCGAAGCTTATGGAGAGCTTTAAAGGATCAGGCTGGAAATATTTCATATGTTTGTTATTGTCTGCACGTTGAATCAAAACACCAAAATGTGTTAGTCTGTGTCATGAAACTACAACTTTTCAACCCTGTGTCTTAAAAAAGGAATCGAAAATATATGCTTTCATTGAAAAAAAATCTATATAATTTACTATATTAGCTGGACAATATTACTCTTAGTACACATTACTCAAATCAAGTAAATTGTGGGGTTTTTTGCGCGTCTTTTTAGCATTTACAGCAGTAGTACTGTGTCTGGGAGATTGAAAATGAAATACAGTGTTTGTTCATGACATGGTCCATGAAGGTCACCCAGTGTGGCTCATTGATGTGTTTCTAACAGTTATTGGACAACAGTGGAGCTCTATAGAGCAGAGGAATGACATCTATCCGTATAGCAGTATAGTACAGTGTTTGTCTTCTGCTCGTCAGAGCAGTTGGAGTGTCGGAGGTTCGGCATGTGCTTCTTCTGTCAACCTCATGTTTTCCTAGTCATGAGAAGACACTCTTTCCATTCATTTTCCAATGCCATGCACTGAGTTTGCTTGAAAAATGTAATCGAAACCCAGTTTTAGTATGCAGATCCAAAATAAGAAAAGAACAGCCACAGTTATAGTGGGTTGTGTGGTGAGGATTTAAATGGCTGCAGTGTGGCGAAAAGCTGTCCTATTATTCCGTACAGTTCAAGATGAAGTTCAGCTGATTAAAATATTACTGCCTAGCAAGTAGCCATCCTGTAAAACTAAAGTCACTGTTGGTAAATTACCCAGACTGAAGTGTCGGCTTAAAGCTAAAACAGTGGCGGTAATAAACACGGCACTGCAGCACAAGTGCCCCGACTGACTGACACAGAAGTATGCTTCATTATTTGTCATTTCGTTGCTGGAATATTCGGACTCATGACACCCCCTCCCTTCTGGGTCACTCCATTTGATTTTGTTGCTCTCTCTGCCAATTCATTTTAATGTATTCCTGTCTTTTCCCCCCAGTAGAAACTCATAATTCCTCAATCATCAGATTGAACAAAAAGCTGAATGGTGTCCCCACATGAATGCCTCTCTCTGCTCTCCAGAGTAGGTCTGGATGTCAGTCTCTGCTTTCATTCTGTCTGCTTTATGTTGCTCTTCAGCTTTTTTCCTGCCACTTTACTCATTTCCGTTTCACAAATATCGTAATGCCTTTTCTATATGAGGAGACGTGTGGGTGAGGGAGGCGGCAGGGCAAAATATGAATTCACAGACACACATCCAGGCTGCTGCATATGGTTGCACCTCACAGCGCGCACACACACACACACACACACACACACACACACACACACACACTCTTAGGGGGTTTTATCAGCAGTTCCACAGAGACAATAAAAACATGAGATAAAAGCAGTGATGGGTGGTAATGGAACAACCTCACACACACACACACACACACACACACACACACACACAGAGTGAAAGAGTCCCTAAAATGCTTTCAGAACAAAACAGTCTCAATAAATCACCATTAATCCAGTTTGTTTTCATGCAACAACTCGAGTGTCACTTCATCAGGAAGAAGTATTCCTCCTCCAGTTTAGTCCATTATTCATGTTTTACTGATGAAGAGCTTAAAGAGAGAGACAGAGAGAAAGAGGGAGAGAAGACAAAAAGCACAAGGATGAGGGCAAAGAAAGCTAGAAAGGTATCTGATGAACGCTGCAGTCGGCATATTGGTGCCCCAATTGGAGTGACATGCTCCTAACAACAGACATGACAGTCTGTTAGAGACTGACAGTCAGAAGAAGAGAGAGATTTACGGGAAGCAAAGAGAAAGAAAGAGAAAGAGGACAAATGCTCGGCTCCTTCACTGTGACAGTCCTAACCAGTCAAAAACTGGTGTTTTGAATCCTGCGTGGTTTCCGTCTATGTTTACTTGCTAGCAGTCTTGTTCCTCTCTGCCTTTGCTAGTGTATTGTTGCATATTTGACAAGTTACCGCCACCTTGTGGTCAGTGGGATACGCTCCACAGGGTGCTTTTAAAGCGCAATTTAACACTCCATCTTAGTCTGAACACTTCGCAGATTCGAAACATGCATTAGAAGCCTGACACTCACCAACAAGCTGTTTGAATGCCTTGTTATTTGTTGGGGTTTTTTTTAAGTGACTGGACATGTGATTTACATAGAGTGATGCCCAGTTTAAGCTGGTTTCAATCGATTTAAGAGGGAGTCCAAACATACAAAACAGTGTTTTTCATACCACTGATCATAGTGAGAGAGTCAATAGAGTCAGTCTTATTTAGAAAAGTTTGAAATGAGAAAAGAACAGGCAGCAATGCAAATTTGGGACAGACTGTGGGACACAGTCATATCTACCCTACTCTACATCAGACCAAATACAAACCATGTTCTCATTTTTACTTTGCTAGAAATAAGTTGAATTAAACTCTCCTGAACTCTTCTTGTTCAGGCAGGCAGTTTGCTCTTCATCAGTGATCTGCACTCATATTTAAAAGGTTTAAGATCAGCTTAATGTGAGAGCATTTACTATCTTCAATTTTGTGTAAAATAAATGCTGGAGCTCTAACTCCAATTTGATAAGTGAAATGTCATCCCAAACTTTAGAATGCTGTGCCAAAAGTTTCATCACAACCTCCCCCAGTTCAGTCTAGCTGGAACACTGTCTTCCTCTGTCTCTCTTCAGTTACAATGGGAGTTCAGCTGTCCTCCCTCCCTCTTCTCTCTTTGTCTGCTCTGTAGATGGTAGATATTGCCAGTTTAAAGGAAGTGTTGCCCTCCCACCGCAGTCCATCCATCACCGCCAGGCAAGCTGGCACTAAGCAGCTCCTGGTTTGACATTTACTTCCCCTCGACTTCTCATTTTTCCCTTCCAATTGTTTGATCTTTTCCCCCTTTTTTAGGTGAGTCACGCTACATATTTTAAATGTATTTGCACCCCCCTCCTCCCCCAGCAGTGAATGAACACAGATCATTTTATGCAGATGCATAATATACATCGACACACATACATCTTGTACAGTATATAGTTCCATTAGATTAACACGATACAAGAATCTGGAATAGTCAGACGGAGAAATGAATGCTGAGGATAACATATTTATTCATTCCTGTGGCAACCTGGGGCCTCATAGCTACATCTTTACAGAGACATACACAACATCCTCGCTCCCTGCAAAAGATGCAAATCCTTCTATTGAATTTCTCAAAGCATGAACCATAAATCAAAGGGACCCCTCTCCTACCATGTAAGTCAGATGTCCATTAAGAACCCACAGGAACAAACACGACTTTTGATCCAAAAGGCAAGCGGTCAGACTGATGCAAAGTCCTCATTACTGACAGAGTTTTGTCAGCTTCATCAAAGGAGCTTTCCAAGCTGTTTTGGGAGAGGCCTCTGGTTAGACTCTGTGCAGGGAAAGAAGCTCATAGAGGAGTTCCTCGTTCTGCATCTGCTTTGGAAGAGCTTTTTTCTCACAAATCTAGGCTGGTGTGTTATGATTAAAGGAATAGCTCAACTTTTTTTTTTTTTTTTTTTTTTTCTTTCCTGCCAAGAGTCAGCTGAAAAGATCAAGACCACTGTCCATTCAATTTGAAGCTCAGAGCCAGAAGCTGGTAGCAGAAATACTGCAAACAGGGGGAAACAAATGCCTGTTAGAAACATCAGAAAATCCTTGTATCAGCACCTCTAAAGCTCACTAATTAACATGTCATACTGTATTTAGCTTTTTTTTTTTTTTTTTTTTTTTGCTGTTGCTACTTCTTGGCCAGGACCAGTGACTTGCAGTTTTAAAATCTGAAATGTCCTGGTAAGTAGATTCCATTTGGCCAGTAAATGTCAAGTTTTGCCATGATCAAGAGTTTTTTCCTTGCTAGAGCAGCAAAGACGAGCAGCACAGCAGACAGACAGAACAGGAAAGGCATAAATTTCACCTCTGAGTTATTCATTTATAGAAATTCAGACATCGCTTCCTTGAACTGTGTGTATCATAACTTATTAAATGCATCATATTCATTAATTTTTCAGACTGATTTCAATGTTGAAAACCTCCATCTTAATGGCCTTTAGGTCATCACCAAGCCATCAGATGTATAGTGACATTAAACAGCATCTGACAGCAACATTAATCTCATGGTTTATACATTTAGCACAATCATATCAGTCATCAAGTTGATTGCATGGTAGTTCACGTCAGATAATACAGCTACAGAGGCCAGTGGTTATTGTCAAAGTCATTTACAGCCATGCTTACCTCCAGACGAAGCTACTGAGCTCTGAACTCAAGCTTTTTTCATGTATCCACTGAGATGTTTGCCCAGATGGCAGCGTGAGCAGCACATAGGTGCTGCTGGTAAAATGAAACCCCAGACAGGGACCAACCTGCTGAAGTGACTTCAACCACATATGTTGTTACATATCACTAAAAAGATGCATGAATGGGAAAATCCATTAGAACTACTTAGACATTTTGCATTGTCTCATGTTAAAACCTTTGTTGTAGTGGACATGTAAGGAATATAATAGATGTTACAAAACGGTAATCACGACACAAGTTTACATAAAATATGATTTAGCTTTAAGGGTAAGAAAAAAAAACCTTATGAGTGGAAACATTTAGGTCTGAAGCAGGAAATTGAGAGGGAAACCCCATTACAATGGACATTAGACACGAGTAATTATAAGATTTCATTAAATATGAATGCTTGTCTCCTGTCCATCTGTCATCTCCATCTTTTAATTGCAAAGGTGCTTGACAGACAAAGGCGACGGTGATAGCCACCACATGAAACAAGAAATGATGTGGCTTCTCATCTACTGTCTTTTTCTCCCATCTCTATGAATCACACACATCAACGCCTCAACTCATCCATCCATCCTGCCAGTTACATCCGCCACATACATACAGAACATCCTGCCCTGTGTCTCGAAAGCCAGCTGGGTCCACGCACACTGCTCTAATTGAGGAACATGGAAATAAATATAGCCTGCATGTCAACGAAAAGATACGATGTTTGAATTTGACTCTGAACTGTACGCATGCTTTTATACTTTCAGATTGTAAACTATTAACCCTGAGTATGTGTGGGCCCTATAGATTAATGAGTCAAGTCAGCTGACAGACAAGACCAGTCCTCAGAAATACTCACCTTGGACTGGTGCCATGTAGCAGACTAGCTTCCTGTAATTAGGCCCTATGGAGAAACTGGGTTACAGTGTCTTGATTAATTCTCCTATTTTTCCATTATTGGATTAATCTTTCTGACGTTCCACATTGCAGGTCCTGCTGTGGGTGTGCTCCACTATCTCCAACAAAAGGGCCCTGTGCCAAGTCTTCTAATGCTCCTGGCTGGGGGCATGCAGAGTGTGCAACAAAGTCACATGTGTTTATTATCTTTTTTTTTTTTTAGCCTGGAATAAGTCATTTCAAGTTGTAAAAATGTGCTCTGTGTGCATATTTGCTTTCCATTGCAAGTGCACATTTTCATGTATAATCCAATGAGTAACAAGTAGCCCCCTCCTAATTTCCAAAAGCACTGCTAATGTGATTACTGTGTTTGACTTTGCATGTTTCATATTGTGCATCTCTCTGTTGCAGTGCTGGAGTATTACAGCGCTCTCCCACGCTGGGCCCCGATCCAGCTCTTGCACTGTAAAGCTCCGGGCGAGCAACATATAGCACAGATGGCGCGGTATCTTCATTACCCTTCTTGGCACGTGGCTCTCCTACCAGTTTGAGGGGACGTGAGCGACCTGTATCAGGCTGTGCCCCAGTAGCATGCCTCAGAAATCAGCTCATTCACTCAAAGTAGAATAACAATTACTCCTCCTTTTGGGCTGCATTTCAAAGATGAATTATTAATGAACAGAAAAGAATGATCTTCATTAACCTTACTGCCTGTCTTCATGGTGGTATGGCTCATATAGAGCTATGACTGTAACAAGGTTTAAAATATAAATCCTTGGGAGGATAATTGTCCCTGGCCTTATAATTGCCTCTAATTTAGTAGCAATAATAAAGTGTTAGTGTTCAATTAACTTAAAAGGTCATCTGACACATCACTAATGTTGCTAATAAGGCTCCCGTGCATTTCACCTACAGTGATGTTGATGTGGCAGATGGTTCATCCTGATGACTAACCTCAGGCTGATAGTTGTCTGAGCACCTCATGGGAAATTGTTTTCTCATAATTCTTACATTAGAAAAAGATCATACTTAAAGATGAATACACAGCCAAGTGAGATGGAGGCTGTTGATCTTTAAAAAATCACAACTGCAGTTTTCGTTCCAGCTCACATCGTTTTTTTCCGTAGTCTCAATGTTTCTTCACTGCTTTTATTATGGCCTTAAACTAGTCCAAACACACTTGAACTATACAAAAAAAAGGACTATACAAAAATTGGCGACTCATATTTTTTGTGTGTCACTTCTGAAATCTGTGTAGAAGCCTTTAGACTTGACTGAATCACTGATACCTGACAATAGAAATATGGACGAAATCATGTCATCATGTCATAAAACCTGATTTTTAGTAACTTAAGATTTGAATGAATTCATTACCTGCGCAGATCACATTTACCTTGTGTTCAGCAGGTGGTAGGCGATACAGTTTTCCACTTCACCTCAGTCCACCTTAAATGAGCTCGGGACCAGAGAAAGCTGTGGTGTTTCTGGATCTGGTTCATATGCGGTTTCCTCTTTGCACGGTGGAGTTTCTGCAGTGATGAACTGTGTTCACAGACGATGGTTTTTGGAAGTGTTCCTGAGCTCATGCAGTGATGTCCTCTGCAGAGTCATGTCTGTTTTCAGTGCAGCTCCATCAGAGGGCCTGAAGATCACGGCCAGAGATTTCTTCAGATTCTCTGAATCTTTTAATGCCATTTTGTACTGTAGACAATGAAATCCACAAATTCTTTGCAATTTTACGTTGAGAAACGTTATTCTTAATTTATTGCTCTTTTTGCCAGCACACTCTGTCACAGAGTGTTGAGCTCCTCCCCATCTTTAATTCAGACAGACTCAGCCTCTCTGGGAGGCTCTTTTTAGACACAATCATGTTGCCAGTTAACCTCATTCATTGTGAGATGTTCCAGCAGCTGTTTTCTTTTAGCATTTCACAACAGTTTTTTGTTGCCACTGTCTCGACTCTTTTGAAACATGTTGCTGGCATCAAATTCATTAATTTTCAATTAAATATGGGGTTTCTGTATTTTGCAAATCATCACATTCAGCTTCAGTTTACGATTTCCACCGTGGCCCAGCTCTTGGAAATGGGGTTGTACGTTTACGCTGGATATTCGACACAGGTTGTCACAGTATGTTCAGTTCTCTTACCTGCTACGATTGTCTCCTCATCTGCTCACCTGTGCCGTCAGTACTCTTCCACACTCAGCCATGCCTACCTGCCTGCTCACCTGATCACACACCTGAGACTCATAGCAATCAGTGCAGTATTTAAACTCACTCTTTGCCGGATTGCCTCTTGCTGAATCTGTCTCCTTCTGACTACGTCTGTTCTCCTGTTCCCCAATAAATATCTTAGCCTTTTGTCCCAGACCATGAGTCTTGCCATATACTTCCTGCACTTTGATTTGCCTGAGAGATTTTGGTGTTTGTTGCACCAAATACTAAAAGAAACTCAAAGGCTTGTTCCTCAGCACATCCTGAATCTTTGCCTGTCTGCGACTGCTTGGTGTTTGACTCACTGTGCGTTAATAGTGACTCTGTATTGTTGCTGCTTATCTGGACCTGCCAAGACTGAAATTTAAGTTGATATAAGCTACATCTGTGTTTTGGTGGTTCTGCACTTGGGTCTAAAACTCTCCTTGTTCCAAGGCTCTGGGGAAAAAATAGTAAGAATTTACCACCTCTTTTCAGCCCTCACAGTGATGTGAAATTCCTTACACTGTAATCAGGAATGCATGATTTGATAAAAATTGGAAACACACAACACAGTGAAAGTGTTATTTGAGCCAGGATACAGAGTACCAAACTACAGCTTACCATCACCATCATCCAAGCTTACCCAGTCCGATGGTCCCTGATTGGTCTTTTCTCATCAAGTCACAATATCAAGTCAGATATAGTAACAATGAAGATTAAGCAGTCTTAAAAAATGAAATCCCATACAAACATTTTCATGTCACTGCAGTAAAAACTGTAGTTTGCTTGCACCAACAGCCCAGAATCACTTATAAGACCCAGATGTGTTTTCTTGATCAGAGCAAGGTTTGAATCTGGTTTGAATGTGGCTTCAGAATTTAGCTCTCATTTACACTTGTTGTTTCAAGTGTGTTGTGTCCAGATAAGATTCAGCACACTTTTATTTAAACCTAGCCCATCGTTTCAACATTCACCTGTTTTAAGCTGAATGAAAAAGGGTTTATTGCACAATCACCTCCCTCCTAATGTCTTTTACTGGAGGTGACAAGAATGCAGAAGTACACATCTTTAATTTCTATTTAAATAATTCACTGAGGATGCAAACCAGCAGGCCTGTTTTAAGGTGACTCTCCCATATCTGTTGTTAAATGTTTAAATCCTTTTCCTCAAGGGGTCGTGCATAATTGATGGAGACGCTTTGCTGGCAGAATCTTGTTGTTTAATGCAGGTTGGTAACATGATGAATGGTTGAAATGTAGTTGAGCCTGTGTCAAAGCGGCCAGTCCCACTGGAGCATTTTAGGTTAACGACACACAAAAACTAAAGCCAGATTGTTTTCCTTTTGGATCTTACTGTCACTCTAAACAACTGTCGATCAATGAAACTATCTGTGCTTTTAGAGATTGCTTCTTTAAACATGGTCGACTTTTGAGCTGGGCTGAGAAAACTCTGGGTAACCTTATTTCCATTATTTGGAAAAGACAACATTTACTCATGACACGCTGTTATATATCCTGTCATTAGGTGTGCAGCAGATTGTTCTTGTGCAATTTGTGTGTCACTTTGGTCAATTTAATGACACCAAGAGCTTCATTTATCTTAAAAAGGCTTATTGTTGCATTGACTGTGGTGCTGCTCTGTGAGGTAGTTAGACTTTCCTGAGATGTGAAGTATGAGTCATAAGTCAAACACCTGAAGAATGGATCAGTGAAGCTGTGTGGGCAGCTTATACAGTGTGTGTGTGTGTGTGTGTGTGTGTGTGTGTACTCTCCCCAAACTACAAGGAAAACTTTTCTCTAATCTAAATTATCTTCATCAGTTGGAGCAGCATTGCTGTTATGACACTCTGCTTTATTTGTGGCTCATGAATCACAGGAAGAGCTAACTTCATTTCATTTCATTTCATTTTGCATTATTTAACTTTTTCACTTCACTTTTGTTTCTTGTTTGAACCTTCCTACAAACTGAGAAACTTCATAATGTACGCACATACATGAACTGGAACATCTCTGCTGGGCACATTAGTTGACGTTATGCTCTTTCATGCCGAGCAGATGTGGTAGAAATGTGTGTTTGTTATATGACTTCTCTCATAGGAATGGTAAGATTTAGGATGTGAATCTGTGGTTCTTCTGTAAATCTGCTGTTGTTATTCTGGGTTTACAGAATTAAAATGGATCTAAAGTTAAGCCAGCTGCATTGGTAACTTTTGTCTGTTTTACACATGAGGGTACGTGTGGAAGTGCGGCAGTGAAACAGACAGTCACGAAAATGTGATTAGTTGCTGATGAACACTGCAAAACCATCAGCTGCGCCCACTTGAGTACCAGCTCAAGACCAGATCTGATGAATGTTTATGAAATCAGAGCACTGCTTGCAACATTTTTTTTTTTTTGGAGTGAGAGTTTTAAAAGCAACAGCACTCTTTAAACAATTTGCTTGATTTTTTTCCCCCCTCTAAGGTCAAATAAAAACCATTTTAATTACTCATATCTTTTTATGGACGGGTAATTTTTGAAACCCGAGAAATAATCATTTTACTTTGAAAGCTGAACTTGGGGACATTTTTCAAAGTGGAAAAAACCGCTCCTCACAGCCCTTTACTCTAAATGTTAAATCTGATGAGGCATGAGCCCTAAACTGTCTCCAAGGGAAACTGTACGCACCATCACCTTTCACAGATTACTCAAGCCAGGGTCTGTTTTGGTACCACGCACTGACAAGTGCATTTCTTCCCTGAAAGAGCCAACCTGGAACACTATCCAGGAGTACCTGTTTGGGTTTATCCACCCCAAGGTCATCTGGAACACTGCTTCGTTCAGTGCAGGCAGGGAACCAGAGTTTCTCTTAGTTTGGAACCCCATCATAAGGTCTGTTGATTCCAAATGGAATTACGTGCAGCTGACGTGGTGCCAAAATTCTGGATGTGGTTAGACTCATCGACATCCACCCGACTGCCCATGCTGTTAATTACTATCCATGTGGCCACTAACAAAATTGGACTTAAGCAGTCAATTAAGCTCCAATAAGACCATGAGACTCTAGCTGATACTATGCAGAGACTTGGAAAGCTTTGTATTCTGTCAGGCCCGACTCCCTCTCAGAGGAAAGGTTGTGAAAATTTCACTCACCTCTTCAGTGCTTACTAATGGGTATTGAACTTTTGTATGGTCACCGCGTTTGGGTTTGTGAATAATTTGACAAATTCTGGACCTGGAAGGACCTGTACAAGAGAGATAACCTTCATTCACACCACAGAGGCACCAGACTGCTCACCGAAAACTTTGTCCTACATTTGCAGTCCCTGTGATGTACTGGAAGGAGAGCTTGCACCAGTAACATCCCCCACCCCAACAGCCCGCGGACTGATTCCTGATCCCATCATGTCTATTCAAGCTGTTGAAGGTCTGTGATCTCATTCTATTAGACAGAAAACTGTACACAGGTCAGCCAACCATCAAAAATTGACTCAGGTTAATGCTTCTCTCTCAGACTGCAGCCTCAGTTACTGGGCTGAATCAGACAATTGTAAAACTTGCTTTATTAAATGTGAGATCTTTAAGTAGTCAGGCTGTGCTGGTTTATGATTGAGTTACAGACCATGAGCTGGGCATACTGTTTTTATTTGAAACTTAACTGGACTCTAGTGGTACTTTTACACTAACAGAGGCATCACCACTGAATTTGAACTTTTAAAGGTTGTTAGATCTGACAGGAGAGGTGGAGGTGGAGCAGCAGTCAGCTCTGATATGTTTTTATGTAGACAACTCTCTTTGGTGAGTACACTTCTTAGTACAGTCAAAACTGTCCAGAAAACAGTACGTGCTAAGTGAACTGATATGTTAGCTATTAAATTCAGTAATGTTGTGATGTCGGATGCGTTGTCTTGCGATGACATGGTGCTTGCTTTTAATCAAAGTACTAAACTAGTTTCAGAAGATGTTGCTCTTGTTAAAATGAAAGTGTTGTCTCATGAAAGTAAAAGTCTTTTGCTAATGGATGAATTAAAAAGGAGAGGGAAAAAAAAGGACTGCAGGAGGCCTGAGGTAAATGGTGTAATGGCAGAAATCAGCCTGTGCTGATGATCATGGAACAGTGGTTGGGTCTTAACTGTGCTTACTTACTTAATTGTAAACACATCTTTGCAAAGTGGTGTTTTTCCTCGAAAATTGAGTAGTTGAACCACTTTTAAAGAAGCACACTCAGGGGTAGGGCTTGTGAATAGGCAAGCCAGGCAGTTGCTTGGAGCCCCCTGCCACTAGGGGGGCCCCAGCCACTTATTTACAACAACAATTATTAATAGGCCTGGGCTTTCAGGGACCTCTGTTGGTCCCTGGACCTCACTTTGAGAACCACTAATCTATTTTTTTCAGTATTCATTTCAAATGTCCCGGAAATTGTGCATTTATCTGTGCAAAAACCACATTTTTGCGAAGTGCACGGGTGGGGTGGGGGCCCCAGGGATTTCTTGCTTGGAGCCCCAAGAGACCCTAGCAACGCCACTGAGCACACTTAATCTATGATCAGTAAGTGAAGACCAATCTTTAAGCTCCCATTCCTCAACAAAATTACTGACAGTCATCCATAAGCAGTTAATTGAACAACCAGTTACCATAAAAGTACAGGAACTCTACCAACCTCCCATAGTACAGTAACAGCCTTGGCCAGGTTATTAACAGCATAAGAATAAATAATGACGGTGATAGAGTCTTAGTATTGGTAATGGTTGTAAGTGCAGTTTTTGTGCCCCAAGCCGAGCCGATCATCATACCCAATCATGTCAGGTGTGCTCCAACAGTATTCTTTTAAAACTAAACCGACACTATTCGTTTTTAGCTGCACCTTTCAGTTGTCTGGTTTATCTTATTTAATCTCTTTAATTAATGTCTTATTATTTTTAGTGGTTATAATACATTTATATATATTTTTTTTTATTTACATGTATTATCTATGTGTTTGTTTTGGTTGTGTTTACTTATGTCTAATGTTTGATCTGTAGTAGATTTTGTAGTAGTTCAGAATCTGTGCAGCACATTTTACTTACACTCAGAACAAAATGTGCTATATACTGTAAAAAAAAAGTTTATTTGCTTTGTTGAATTATTATTATTATTAATATTAACAGCATCGTCATTCATTTGCACAAGTCAACAAGTCAACCATGTTAAACGGCAAAAATAATAAAAAAAAAAACCATTACCGGTACCGTCATATTACTAAGGCCACAAGAGGGCAAAAAGTAGATGAGTATAATGCAATTTTGGGGCACTTGCTGAAATACCGATCACATTGAAAACTCCACCATGCCACATGCCAAGAGCAGTTTTTCTGCAGCTGACTTCATGTAAGAAAGACGCCTGAAAAGGCCTGGATTGGATTAATTACAACGGTTATCTGTGGTTTCTATTGGCTCCACAGTCATGTAACACTATTTCTAACAATAATCCACAGCCAAATGCAGCAACATTAATTCTAAAATACGGGATTTCTGTAGTGCAAGTTCACTTTAAGTTCACATTCTGCATGGAAGCTGCACTATGTAGTAGGACTACACAAGACTAAAACAAAGTCTGCCTGTTTGAATGTGCAGTGGAGTGGTGTGAATATTTTATCCTATGAGGAACTTATGGTTCACAAAACCCCTTTTCCTGACTTGTTACATAAGTTGGAAAGATGTGTAACCCGCTAAGGCAATGGGTTTTATTCTTCTTTAACAAGGGTTCTTTTCTGTATACCTAATCTGACTCTATAAGACCTCCTTTTTTCTCTATCTTTCTGTCTCTTCCCCTTTCTCTCTCAGGGGGCTTGTAAAGCTTTGAGTCCAATTTCATACACTCTGTTTCCTCCTTTTTATTACCCTTGCTATCCCTTTCTCACTCTCACTCTTCCCCCTACTCTCTCTCCCAAAGCTCCCTCCTCCCCTTCATCATACAACTTGGCCCGGTGGTAATAACCCAGAATGTCGACAACAAATCATCTCCTCTGTTCCAAAGATTCACCGCATGATGCACGCTGACCTTACGCTCAGGAGCAAATAGTATAAAATGAGAAACCTGGTGGCTGGAAATTGCTCCAGCTTGTAACCTAGGTAGCATGATGGTGCATCAGTGCAGCAAGAGGACAAGTGTTGGAATCTCTTGCCTTTGAGACAGAAATGCTTTGGCATCAAAATGTGTTTGAGCATTCACAATTGGCAGCTCTGTTTACTTCTACTGACAGTGAGTGGTTTTGAACACATCACACAGGCTCTTGGCCTTACTAACAGTTTATTTTCGCACAATTGTCAGTGGTATCATGAAAGCAGTGGACATCAGTGAGCAAATGTCATTAACTTATCAGACAATTTATTCTGTAGGCATCATCCAGACAGTCGATCTGATGCATAGCACATCTCATACGTTAATCAGGCTTATTTAACTGTTATAAGACTTTTAGGTCTGAGGCTACATTTAGAGTTGCAGCAGTTCAGGCATTTTGTGAAGGACCTGATGACTTCCAACATGGCTCCCAGACTATTTAAAAGGTATTTATAATCCTTAGATTTTTTTTTTCTTTTTCTTTTTTTTTTTTTTTTTTGGATACTATATGGTATGCTTTTTTCTGTCTTAGCCATTCATTGCATTTACAATCTGTAATCACTATTCATTGCTTGTGGTGGAGCCTGTCATTCCTGTGCTGGATAAGACTGCCTTCTCATGTGCGAAGGATTCACAGGAAGCAATGCAGCATGTATTCCAGGTTTACAGTGTGCACTTTAATCTCATAGATATCGGTCTCACTGTTGACACTATATCAGAGCTGTATTATGATACTGCTAATGGAAACTGAACATTTCCTACTGCTTATACTTCACATGAAATGTGCAGAACTGGTGCAGGCTGGCTTTCATTGTGAAGCAGTCACAGGAATTTCATCACCACCGTTCGAATTGGCCGCAGCTGTTATTCCAAAATGTGTCTTCAATGCATTTTTGTCTTTTTCTTTACTGAAACAATGTGACTTTGTTTGACTGCACCGTAACTGATACATCAGCTGCTCTTCTGTTGTATTTCTGACAGAGTAGTTGCATGAAAAGTGTCGCTGAACCATACTTGCTGTGACCACCAGTGACCACAGGTGTCTCCAAATCAAGTAAGAATGAATCTTAAGAACTACAACTTTCAATAATAAAGCAAATTGTGATAAGCACATTTATGTCTTTACACGCAGCATTCCGCACCAAAATGCATGCTGAAATGCATGTGAGGCCTGACAAATGTGCTGAAAGCATATAGTTTGTCCTACTTCTCAGCTTAGTCAACATAACACAACATTAACATAACATGGACCAGAAAAAAACAACCTTAGATTAAGTATGCCAGTGAAGTTCAGTGTGGAGGTGACGGCTTCAGATCATCAGCTGTCATGTTGACACAGTTGAACTCTCAGTCTGTGTTCGCTGGTTGCAGAGATGTTTGGCAAGCTTTGGCTCCATGAGACGTACGGTAAAGGGCTGGCTAGTGGAGCTCTGACTGACACTTGATTTTTAGATTGTTTCTTGGAGCGTTTGCCAGCTAATTTGATGGTTCTTTTGGACTGACACTGTGCTTTGATCTGTGCTTCATTTCTTGGCCTGCTAATTAACTGGATTCTCCCAAGAGCAGACGGAGGTGGAGGGAGTTGACAACAGAACTGGCTTATGGACCCGCAGACTTGCCAACTGCCCTAGGATCTCCCACATTTGTCCCCTGTGTGTCGCTCCAAAGCTCCTTTTTTTTCTGGTGCTCTACCAGTTACGTTGGAACCTTAAGCTTTTGTTTGTGTTTTCTGCACATCAATTGTGTGTATTCAGAGCCAAGTGCCACTGTGTACTACCCTTGTACTTTCCCTCCAAACCATGTATTTTTAATTGTCTTTGAGCCAGATTTGAATATTTAAATGTTTTTCATGTAAAATCTGTGTGTTGTCACTCAAACATGCACATCTCCCTCTGCTTTGATCATCAGAAAAAAGCAGCAGTGCTATTTTGAGTTTATATCCTTGTGTTCAAATTGAAGTAACTTAATTTTACCATCTAAAATGTCACACCACACTAAGGCTGAGAGCAGCCTAATCACACAGATTGAGACGCTATCCTTCCTCCACTTATACTGTATTTGTCTTATATAGCCTTACTTAGCCTTCTCAGGCTTCTTTGATAAACTGAGTTCCTATGGGCTCCAGATTATTGACGAAAATGGACTAAACAATCAATGGGGGGAAAAAAAAAACAAAAAAACAATTAAAACAATCTTTATCTGCAGCCCTAAATATAAGCATGGAGGCACATTCAGGTATCCGATTCCGCTGGATGATTGGTTGACTTGCTGGTTGTCCAGCATTTTGCTCAGCAAATGGGCAGTGGAACAGTGGTTGCCAGGTACCATAAAATAAACTCATCCCCCTTCAAAGTAACAGTGAAAGTTTCCATTGGCGGGACCTTTTACTTTTCTTTTTTTGTCTCCATTAATGCTGCAAGTACAGTTGGGGACTTCGTTTTAAATACACCACCACCAGCTTGGTTTTCAAAGTGTACTGTCCAGCAAAGACAATCCTAATTGTACTTTAAGCTTCATATGAAAGACGGCACAGACTTCCCTTCTCGTACTCTTCCAGTATCTTTTAATAAACGGACAAAACCAGAAAATGAAAACATGTTCACATCTTTCTTGCATTTAATGCAAACAGAAGAGAGTTGATCTTGTTGAGGAGCTGTGGTGTTTGTTGTAGTCTATGTATGCAATACTGACAATCAATCAACTCTGCATTCTTCTCATAAGTAAAATCTATTTCTGATTAACGAGGTAGCCTTCAATTGGATTTAAACCAATTCAGCATGAACTCCGTGGATGTCCTACCCCTGAACCTTCTGAAATTCTTACAGCCCTGAACCATCCCGTTCCTCAGTGGAGCTGACCTTGGTCCTGAAAAGGCAGTGACACCTACTTCTAATCATGCAGCCTAATGCAAGACTTCTGAGGGGCACCCCTCAACCCAAGACAATACACAAATAAGCAGGCAAACAAATGCAGATATGCACACACTGCACCAAAGTGTTGGACAACACAACACTGTAATGCCCTCAGCCTTTGCAGAAAGTACAGTCACACCAAAAGAAATTAAAAACTAGCTGTTGTTGTGCAGGCCAGAAGAAAAAAATATTCACTGCTGTGCATTTTGTCTATCTCAGTTTGTTTGTCATGACTTGATTAAAGACAATAATTAAGAACTAAATGCTACACTATGTTCACTAGCTATTTTCTGTGTCTTTCTGTTGTTTAGTGGTAAGCAGGTAGTGTACAGTTTATTTATTGAGCTTTTTCTCTAAAAACAGCTGCCGAAAACAATGCTGTTAAAGTGGTGAGTGGTAATGCTGCTGTCTTTTACAGAAGCTTTTCCAAACTTTCCCAGAAACACAGTTGGCAGCAACACAGCACAGAAATTCAAGCAGTTAGGTACAATGATCAATCAGAAATCACAAATCCCACTCACTTTTGAACAACCCATCAGTTAAATGGACACATTCTTTTAAACCCGCAGCCACTGAGCTTGGCACTGGACAAAATACTCAACAGTGTCTTTTATATATATGTCTATACATCTCTGATGAGCTCTGGTCCTCTTAATCGCTGAAATGGTGCGTTCATTTGGTCTTGTCTGTGTCATGCTGCTGCATGGGTAGATTCTGATTAGAGTTGGATTTGGAAAAGGTTCACCCTGCTGTTGTAATTGCATGACAGATGTTTATTTTCTCAGATTGCTTCAGAAAATGGTCAGAATTCCCAGGGGAAATTATTCTGCAGTGATTTTCCGGATTCAGTCTATTTCTTAAGCTAACTTGAACATTACCAAAGTATTAAATTCATCAAATGTAACAACATTCTTTCAGAAAGTTATGGTGCATAAAAGGCTTAAACACGTAAACACAGAGAAAAATCAGCCCATACTTACCTCTCAGCTTTAGCCATAATTGCTATTTTCCACACATGGATGCCGTGACATGACTCCGAACTAGATACTGATTGTATAAAGTATGCACTAACCTTTATGATAGACTCTTTTTGTTAGCTGATAAAAGATTATGCTAATGGCGCAGAATCAGATATGAATAAACTGCAACTTTAGAGTGCTATTGCTAATTGAACTTCACAAACTCCTCAAGCATTTCAACCCATTTTAACTGATTTATTGGCTGCCTATTATGGGCAGAGGAATTTTGTCTGTCTGGGCAGACAGCACATGGTGGGTTTGGAGTATTGAAAGCAGATGGCTATTTATTATTCTAAATGTATAATATAAATCCTTTAAAATCTATTTTATTGTCTAAAATCTTCCTGGAGCTGAATCACCACATTTCAAAATTCATTTTAAAGTTTTTGCAGAGTTGCCTCCTTCTCATTTGAGCACTCCATGGTGGGACAATAGTCAACTGTGCTTTAACAGCACAGTCAAATATCAAGCATTTTTAGTTTGCTCGCAGACTTTTTTGTACTGGTTTGATACTTAATTTAGTCGCTTTCCCCATGTACTAAAAATGGAGAGGTCTCTGTCTCTAAATCATACAGAATGCCCAAACTTATCAGAAAACACAGAATGTAAATGGAACTTTGTGATCACCTACAAAAAGCATGAGATGACTGTTTTTAGCTTTTTAACATGTCCTTAATGTGATGCAGTACCTTTCACAACTGGAAATGGAGCCCTGTCAGTCCAAGAACCAGAATGCAGTAAAGTCTATTAACTATTGTGGTCTGTTTGAGCTTCCAGCGGTCCATATATTTTGTAATACACAGTGGTGATGAAAATGGGAAAGTTAGTTTGACCTGAAGCACATGTAAGAAACAGGGATTTAAATCTACCAATGAAAGCTTTAACATATAAACAAAATCACAATCACACATTGATTCCATTCAAATTAGTACTTTTTTTTTTTTTTTTTTTTTTTTGCAAGTTTTTGGTTTTGAACCTTACTTATGCTTACCTGGCTATAGAATATTGAACACTTCCTCCAAAAGAATAAGATCTGTCTATCCAGGTCCTTGTAGTCTTTCTTTAAGAATGATTTTCAGCTGTGAAACTTCTCTTACAGAGTACCCTCACGTTGCACTGACCTGCTAACGGAGATAAAGAAAACAACTCAAAAGAGAGAGGGAAGCTGAGACGGAGACAAAGGGGTTGCAGGTGAAGGCCGGAGACAGAGAGAACAGGCAAAATTAACACAAATCAATTCTAAAGACTATTTATTTGCATAAATAAGAATCTCTTTGCAGCAGAATAAGGCAGGGGGCAGATAGAAGGACAAGAGGCAGAGATAGTGCTAAAAGAATCAGCCAACCTCATCCATCTACTAACAAATGTCCAAAAATTGTATTAACCTCAAGATCTTGCGAAATAAAAATTATGTTACATACACAATTATTGAGAAATTGATACACTTTTTGAATATTGCAAGAATTTCTTCTAAGCTCATATCTATCAGGAAAATGTATCATAAGTGATGCTGCACTGGTCTGAAGAGGTTTTTGGGCAGTCTACTCTTGGACAGTCTCATGACATCTGTGTAACCTGCAGAATAGTTTAGTGAATCACACAGAAGAATCAAAAGAGTCTGAATGAGCCTGTGTTAAGTGCTGTACAAGTCCCTTCTGTCTCCCAGTGATTGCTGGAGCTCCATCAGTTCAAATGGACTCCACTCTCTCCAGATCCATTCATCTCTCACTCATCAGTGGCTCAATAGCTTTATACATGCATACTGTCTTTCTTTGTGTGGTGATGGAAGTTTGTCAGACATTACAGCTCTACATAAAAAAGAGAAAAACTTTTTCTGACATCTATCATCTAACTGGCAAGACTTTTGGCAAACTGTACTTTTTTAATGTCATCCAGATGCCAAATTGTTGAATGACTTATTTTGATTGATGTATTTGACTCATTTGTCAATCAAACAGAGTGGCTAAAAATGGCTCACTGATGATGTTATGTTTGTTGTGATTGGATGAATGAACGTGTTAATAGGCTGCTGAAGGTGATGTGGAAGCAGAGAACTAAAGGGCTCCAAGTCCATGCATCATTGAGATCTGGCATTGCATTTGGCATTCAATCTTATACATGGTGAGGAAAACTGGGCCAATGATAGAGCCCTGAGGGACACCAAATCTGTTTTATCTGAACAGTGGTTGACCACTGCTACAAAAACTGTCAACAAGTCAGTAGAACCTGAACTGACAAATAATTGTGTGTCAGAGGTTCTAGTCTGATCAGGAGGATATTATGGTCCACAGTGTCAAATGCAGAACTAAGGTTCCTGAGGCTAAAACTAAGAGCATGGAGAAGCAGATTGTGCTTGTAATGCCCCAACTGTGAGCCAGAGATTTTATGGAACTCAGAATCGGTAGACATTTTAAAACTAAAGTATCTCATGTTGTAAGACAAATCTTTTTAACAATAACCTCAAAATATTGCAAATGTCAGAAGTATTTAATGAGTTTATTATTATTATTATTATTATTATTATGTAACTCAACTGATTAGCAGTGAACTCTTCTAACATTCTTGGACTCACAATGGACAGCAACAATATATCAAAATATATCAAAATCGATGCAGCAGAACCCAAGTCTTAATTTTCTAAGCATTCTTCTTCTTTGTCAAATCATGGTGCCTTTATTACCAACAATGGAACGTGACCACAGGCAATTAATTCAGAGATGTGGGCTTGTTATGCTTGTAGCAGCTAAGACTTGAGGAGCAAGAAGTCTGGAGAGCTCAATGCTTTCTAACTCCACCCCCCACAATTTTTTTTTTTTTTTTTTTCAATTCAAACATGTAGTCTTCAGCCAAGGCTGATGCTGACTCGAGTGACATTGCACAATTTATTATATTTTGCGCAGCTCCCTCAGGAGCCATGAAAGGCTTTATACAACAATTTCATATGTTTGGTGAAAACCTACTTTTTCTTGGAAAGTTTTCATTAAGCGTCTGAAAACACCATCCAGTATCACATAGCATACAGCCTGAAATGTATGAGCTAACTGCAGTGTATTAGTTGTGACCTTTCTGGATGCACTAACAAGGCAGCCAGGCTGCAATGAGTTGTCAGCAATGCAGTGCTAAAGCCTAATCACCAGCAGTAACCTCAGTGAGAGAGGAAAACAGGGAATCTGCGAAAATAATGAATCTCTCTGATCACACCGGGGCTGCAGTGCTGTAGAGAGACTCTTCAAATGGATGAGTGGGGTTTAAACCTCTGTGTCAGCACACTCATGCTCTGCTGAAGTGTCCTTGAGCAATATATGGAGTCAAAACATGTTCCAGTGGGGCTTTTCTGACCTCTGTTTTCTCTATAATGTGAAGCAAGGGAAACTTATTAACAGAAATCAGCTCTTACACATATTAAACATTACACAACTTCAGAAACAAGCAACTCGAAACTTCAAATGGAGAAGAGAGAAAGCGGGTGAAAGAGAAATAGTGTGAGGCATATGAGCTAACCAGCCAGCATTAGCATTGACCTTTCCCAACGGCTGGGCAGAGCCAGCCGGGGCTAACGCAGGGACTGGTGGTACTCTGCTAAATGCTAGCATGTCACAACCTATCTCATCAAATCCTTAATTCAACCTTTCCTCTGCCCCAATGGGCTCCGGATGTAATAAGCAATATCTTTATAGCACAAAAAGGCCAACATACCAACAAGGTTTTGTGTGAGAGAATGTGAGAAGATGGTGTGTTTGTGTGTGTGTGTGTGTGTGTGTGTGTGTGTGTGTGTGTGTGTGCTGGAATTGTAATATTTTCA
The DNA here is from genome assembly GCF_051107435.1 of Chaetodon auriga. Classification (NCBI taxonomy): domain Eukaryota; kingdom Metazoa; phylum Chordata; class Actinopteri; order Chaetodontiformes; family Chaetodontidae; genus Chaetodon; species Chaetodon auriga. The sequence continues at coordinate 6,287,935 of NC_135082.1, forward strand.
CATTCAGAAACTGACTGGGTCTGAAAAAAATATAAAGGAGTTTGGCATTTTGAAAAACAAGCACCTTGCCTACTCACAATTTACCTTTCTATAGGGCTGTTTTATTTCAGCGCCAGAGAATATAACCTGAAAGTGGAAAAAAAAAACACCCTGAAGCAGATTTCATATGAGAACACACTCACAGCTTTAACTCATCGGCCTTCACACAAAACTCTTCCAGGACAGCGGGGACAGAAAAGAAAAATGATTAGCCTTTTGCTCCTGCCACCTACAACTGTATGTTATCCCATGTGCTTCAGTACAATACATACTTGTGAGCAAGGAAACTCTCCAAAACTGCAAACTCAAACAGAACAGAGGTTTCACTGTCAGTTTTCAAAGCTGCTTCATTGACTCTAAATGGCAGGCTGGCTTTATACACACAAATGTGGAGCTTTCTTACTGGTATTTTTCATGTTAATCATTTAAACTTGTCATAGCAGGAGGCGCATGGGTGTAACTAATAACATTAATAATGACACAGATCCATTAGAGAAATATTAATGGATTTTTTTTTTTTCTTTTTCCGCAACAGGGACACAGCACTGTCATATTGCAACCATACAAAGTTGATGTGGTTGCAAGCATTTGGATAATTACACCTCCAGCAGACACATAACAACATTAGCACTTATTTGAAATTGTGTTTCTGTCCACCAGACTAATGTGACCAGGATTATAAATCTCTGTTAAACACTGTTTTTGGCCAGTGCTGGCCAGTGGTCAGCTACTTTATGGCTGCCTGCTGATGCGAGAATGGCCAGATATCTCAAGACCTCCTCAACAGATTTTAATGGAACTTGATGGAGGGTGATACCGAGGAACAGGTGGTTAGTTTTCATTGAGGATGGCTCCACCATGAGGCCATTAGGATTTTCTTCATTCACTCTGCTTTTGCCTCCTCATTTCACTCACAAGCTTAGGGGTGGCTTCATATCTGTTATCGTGGTAATGCCACTGAAAGGCTGATGCAATTTACAAAGCCAGCACAGCCTTACCTTTTTCCATGATTGTTCCATCTGCGGCGCTGAATCCAAAATGCCTTCACACATTACTTCTCAGATGGTTTAGTGTCATATTCGCTCAGCACAGCTTCCTAGCTGTCTCCAAATTGGATTAGCAAAGACAACAACTAATAGCATTGCTTACTGGGCAACAAGGCATAAAATACATCAATGCATTCTAAGAATGCCTGCTGTTCCTTTTACATAGTGAGCTTTGAATTTGGGCAGACACTACAGACATTACACTACAAATACTTATTTTTTACAACATGTGGACGGTTCCAAAGGAAAATAAATGTGGTTAAAGCTCTTAATATTTTCACTTAAAACTCCTCAAATAGCATAGAAGCAAACATTGTTCCCTGGTATCGTTAGTAAAAGGGAAATTAACAAAGTCCCTGTGTACATTATTTTTTCCCACCATTCTTCCTACAGTTTTTACTGGTTTAAACATGACAATCAGGTTTATTCACCTCCCTAGTTGGATGGAAGCAGAGATCACAGGGACAGAGTATCTGAAAAAACTTGACAAAAGCCCATAAAAATGCATGAATAAAACTCAGGATTAGAGAGAAAATATGTTTTTGTGAGTCATTAACTTGTTTCTGAATGTTGGACCAGATAATTCAACAGACTGAATTGGTGGCTGAATTGGACCCAAACACAAAAAATACATATTAGGGTGTTCTCTTATTGGACAGTTTTTTTTTTTTTTTTTTTTTGTGTGTGTGTGTTTGTGTGTGTGTGTGTGTGTCACTGCTTTGTGACAAATGAACATTTAACATTGATTTGTGTGCATACAGCACATAATAGCATTTATATCATCAATAAAAATTATTCTTCCAGGTGGAATTCATGTTCCATTGCAATTGCTTTTATAATTGCATGAAGGCACACACAATGGGCAAATGTCTGGTCAGTCTGAACAGTGATGAGCAGAGAGCAGTTAATGGCCGCTGGAAATCACAGCAGATGAGAACCTTTTCAGCAGGTTATTGTGTGTTTCAAACGTGTGAAATTGACATTAGATGAAAAGGGGAGCAGGAGAAAAGAGAGAGGAGTGGATGAAAATGAAGACGAGACAATGCTGTGGCTAATTAGTCACAATGCTGACTTCACATCTTTGTGAAAACAAATTAGATCTTTGCCCTAAATAAAGTTTGTACTTTCAGCCTGCAAACGGCATTAATGGTTGACTGTGAGACACTGAAAATATAACTGACACCTACAGAAATGTGTTCAGTTAGCAGCAGTTTGACTCATCATCACACAGACAGTCTGTTATATTGAGAGGGAATTTATAGAAAGGTCAGACCATTTCAAGAACTAACAATTTTGAATTATTATTTTTTCTAAATGTCACCTCTGAACTAAATTTTCCTTAACTTAACCATATACAACCTAAGTGTCAGCCGCTCTGATCTCTTACAACTAATGTTATTGTGAGTTAGCAGTCAGCTTTAGCTAGAAGTTGGTGCTTAAGGGAATGAAGCAAATTTCAAATTCATTCATTTTGGCCAGTGAAACAGGCTGTAAATACAACACTGGCATTTTTATGACCATATTAAGGTGGTAACATGTATTTACCTATTTACATTTTGAAGTTACGTTTTTGCTTTTTACCTTTTAGCTCGGTTATGGTCTGCACCACCATTTCCTGAGAAAAGTATGTGGTTCTATGACAGCTAAATGCTCGACAATATCCATCAGCTATGCTAGCTTTGGCTCATTTGGTGCATTTATCAGGGCCTTTTTTTTTAGCTGAGAACAGGTGCTGCTTAAGGCCAGAAACAGGGTTGCTGACAGCTTGTGAAACTGATCTGAAACAATCAATTCAAACACTAATACTCTAGAATTTGTCACTTTGAGTAAACCTTTTCAAATTACACATTTTATTAAAAGATTGATATCTAAATATTGTTTTGTGCAGCTTTAAATAACATTGACATGAGTCAGAGTCAGGTGGACTGGAGCAGAACAGCAAGGCAGCCATGTTGTTCTTCAGAAGTCAGCTTCAAAGCTCCGTTCATGACTTTCCGAGTTGGACAAATCAGTGCTGCTCACATTTTAGAGCTCTGCTCACATATGTTCTCTATAATGTACATGTGCAATTATGAAATGGTGTGTGTGTGTGTGTGTGTGTGTGTGTGTGTGTGTGTGTGTGCCTGTGTACCATTACAGAGTAATGGGATATCACCTCAATGCACCTGCCATTTTCATAAATTCATAATAAACATGATGCACATATTCTTTTATATATACATATTTAGTGCATATAATTTGGGGTTTTTATGCCTTGTTTACGAAATGTATTTATTTATTTATTTTTCTCTATTACACTCTCTCAACTCCCCCACCCTCAACATGCCCTCACGGCATGTCTACCCACTTCCCTCATTCTCTCTGTGGGCCCATTAAAACCAGCATGGTGCTTCTCTTAAGTATGATTACTAGGACTCCATAGACCATCAACAAACACCTTATCAACACAGTTTCATGAATGTTACATGAACAGTATTGCTTCAGCATGTAAATAAATGTCCCATACCCCCCTACCCTCATTCTCTTTCTCTCTGTTTGGTGTGTGTGTTAATCACTGTCACTGGAAAAACCTCAGTTAGTCCTTTCAACCCTCTCCCATGATCTTCCACAGATGACTATTGGAGTGGGGGGTCAAACGCAGGACTTTGAAGCAGGAGACTGGGGATTGTATCTGATGTGAAACTAAAAGTCAGCCATCTTTCTTAAACCTAACCAGCTAGTTTTGGTGCCTAAACCTAATCAAACTCCTACAGTTTCACAATGTTAACTATGTGCCTCTCTGGCAGGAAGGATTTGCACACCGCACACAAACACTACACAAGTGCACTTTGTGTATATGTGTGAGATGAAAAAGCAGTGATTGTGTTTGATTTCCTTCCCTTTCTTTCCTTTGTCTTCTCTCTCTCTCTCTATGGTTATATTACTTGTCTTACTTTTTCTCCACTTGTCTGTTATTACCTTGTTTTCCTGCATTTTTGAGTGTTTTCACATTCCTCCCTCTGTGTAATGACTTGCTGATTGTTCATATCAGCAGTTCAATGGGGCAAAGATGGTCAAATGACTGCTGCTATTCCATTTAAATATGGAAGGAGGGCTGTGAGGGGGAGAAAGACAGTTAAATGGATGAGGAAGTGACTGCAGATAGGAAAGGTTGAAGATAGAAAGCGACAGTGGTGATTGCTAATATAATCTTTTATTAAAGAACCGAGAAAGTTTACTTAAAGTAAACCAAACAGAGTTCTACGAACATTAGCTTTGAAGAGAAGACCTAAATACAGATTTCGCTAAAGTTTTACTCTGACTTCCTAGTCCTCAGTATGTTCTCATCTAAGTTCCAGCTTGTCTTACATGTGGTGGACATTGTAAATTTGCAGTCAGTGACAGAGAGACTGGACACATGAGCTAGATGCTCCAGGTCGATGAAGACTGAGAAGCGGAGATTGCAGAGAGAAGCAGTCAGTCAGGATTAAAGTGCAGCGCAGGAGAATGCAGCCAACACCTTAGCAGCTCAGATAATCAATGGGTCAACAAAGCAAACAGCTGCAATGTAATATCTGTTAGTGGAGTCTTAAGTCCTGGCTATACTGAACTGGTTTGTGTTAACGTCCTGCCCACTGGATGCATCATTCACTCTGAAGGGCCTCATGTTGAGGTCAGCTTCGCCATAACCAGACTTTCTTTGCATGAGCTGGCTCAACAAGACCTCCAGTCCGACTTCCTTTGTGAACCCAGGTTTTCTGAATCAGGCTCTGTGGGCGTCCCCATAAAAAGAGACGTTTGAGATGTCATTTGATGCACAAAATGAACTGATTGCATCCCGCCTTCTTCAGTCGAGGAACAGGTTGGTATCATGGAGAGGTATGACAAATCAGCTCTTGAACTTTAAATTTTATGCAGCATATTTAAACATTATACTCAGGAATTGCATTTAGGTCTGCCACTGTCCCCCAATGGAGGATATATTGAATTCACTCTAGTTTTTGGCAAATTGAAAGTGAAAATAATGCCAATGATTGAATATTATCTGCTGTAAATACCAACTAACTAATCAATTTTCTTATCAGTGTTCTGTTAGCTGAAATACCAGCAGTGTTAAACAGACTTGGCAGCAGATCAGGAACAAGCATAGAAACATAATCCAAAGTGCTCTATAGTTTCTGTGCCTTCATCATTCTTTCAGTGTTTGAATGATAGTCTGAGTAACATTTAAAGTGCTGATATGACCCGAAGCATCAACAACTGAATGCATGTTGGTTCCTGTGGCAGAAAAAAAAAAAAAAACATGATCCAGAATTAGTGAAAGACTGATGCTTCCTATAGCTGATGAATACCTGAAACTCTGAACGTAGATGTGCAGCATAAGTAAGTAGCCAGGTTGAAAGACAGCCGCCTTTGTGACATTGAAAACTCTGGCTTAAGGCTCAACATACCTCACTAACACATTAATCCCACTACATGGTTCATCCCTCTGTTGACATGTAAGCTCAGTAGTTTTTATCCTCTTTTTTGTTATCAGTTGTTATCATGTCTGAATCTTGGGGGAAATGTTTGACAAGCGATGTGTCTGTAAATATAATGTTTCCCTCCTCACTGTCAGTCGCTTTGGATGCAGGCATGAAGTCAGTAAGTAAAGGTTTTAAAGGCTGCTTTTTTAAAAGGTGGTGATGGGCATTCACTGTGTTTTATTACGTTATAATTTCTGTCAGTGACCTGAGTTCACCTCCAACTTAGAAAGAGTTTAGTTCATTTTAGAAAGGCACCAGTTCAATTTTAGCGATCACACATCTGCAACAAATGCTGACTGCTGCGAAAGTCAGAGGCAAAGAACGAAGATGTGAGGAGAGAAAGTGTTAAATAGATCTCTATATCATTAAGGCCATAAATGACACAGCCGCCACATGGCTCACTACGGAGAGGAGGGGAGTTAGAGGAATGTAGGAGAGTGGATGAAAGGAGGAGGGTGGGAGGCAAGAAGAGATAACAAGAGGAAGTGTTTACAGACCTTTTTATTTTCCCATCATCCTCAGCAGTGGAAACCAGAGCATCCACCGTCACTGACAACAAAAGGGACCAAAACATGTAATCACAGCCTGTCAGGAACATAATAAAGTCACATTTATTAATATCTACACATGCACACAACCAGAAATAACCGCCACAAACTCACTGCAGATAGGCACCCACACAGGGTATCTTAAGACATTACAAAACACCTTCTTTCAAAATGACCCTCATTTATTTGTCTGAAAAAGCATTGCATTAACAATCACCCGGGCTCTTAAAGCATGTAGGCGCAACACACTTACCCACAATGCAAATGCATACACATAATCCATCACACATGCACACATCTATGATGCTAAAACTTTCCTAGTCAGCCTCTACCCACCACACATCCAGTAATGAGCTTTCTACCTGTTCGTGTGAGTGGAGAGTGGAATTTTGCCTCAGTCTTGCAGCACAAAGGAACCTGCTGATGTATGGACTGTAATTAAGGGTGATGATAAGGGACGATATTGTGCACGTGTGAACCCACATGAAAGTGTGATCACTATTAGACTTTGTGAGGATAATGATACAGGCGGTAAAGGTCGATTTGCTCTGTGATGTTTAAAAGAGCGAAGGACAGCAGGTGAGAGAGATCAGTGAGATGAAAGTGTAATGATCCCTGTGGGGAGATCGGGTCATTGCAGCATCAGGAAAATGGATTGCAAGTAAGATGAAGACAGTAAGCACTCAAGGTAATCTGAGCATTCATATCAAAGTTGCAATGCAACAAGAATAATTAAAGAAAATGTCAGAGTTTAAAAAGAGATATTTTGTTGTTGGTTTCTGGTTATTCACTATAAATGCCGCCTGTCATGGGATCTGTGTCCCGAAGTAGGTCTGACTGTCTTTGGGTTACAAAACCCTCAATCAAGCCGTAGAAACACTTGTAATAATTTCCAGATATCAAAAGTAAAGATAAAGCTATAAATAATGGGGAGTTATTCTAAGACTCTTTGAAGTGAGTATTTTTTTACTTTTCTTGTCTGATGATGAACAAACTATTGTGGATATGTGATGCACATAAAAGAGTGAAAAGTAAAATCAGACTGTTTCTGCTGCCACAGCAGAGAAGAGACAACAGAGGAGAAGGAAAGTAGCTCATAAGCTCCCGTGACTGTTATTGCAGCATTTTGGTCAAATAAACCTTATCAGGCATTAACAGTGTGTGGATTATTTTTCTGATAAAAGACAACAGAGAGTGTTGCTTTTCACTATCATTTATCATCACAAAGTTGCTTCATGTTATTCTGAGTTGCGGTGATGGAATAACACAGTAAAAGCATCCGCCTTGTCAGGAATCCTGTGGGGGATTAAAGAAACTTTGCTTTATTAAAATGCAGCTCTAATTGTTATTATGTATTCAGCGCCACAAACACCCCCTCTGTTCAGAAGCTCTCTTCTAAAACCAGAGAGAACATGGAGAACCTGGAACTGAAAAGTGACTGGACTCATCTATTAAAATCTGTTCCTCTTCCTAAACTCTTTTGTCCCTGCCAGGATCCTATAAGAATGATGACTGGTTTTCAAGCAAGCTGATTGGTCAGGAGTCAGTCTGTTTGTAGGTATTGATCTGAAATTAACCTGCTCTGGAGTTTATTAGCCTGGCACATCAGGTTACGATAGTGACTTGCCCTGGTTGAAAGAAAGCCAGCTTCATGATACAGTTAAGAAAACCTGAGTTAAACCCAGGATATCTGGCTAACCCAGGCTGCAGGAGTCTACCAGTGTTGTGGTCGTATATAGCCAACAGAAGACACCCGAACACATTGGCTGCTTCAGTCAGCAAAGCAAATAAGCCACGATGGCATTAGACTTCTCCTTTTGCCCACCAGCCAGATGTGGTGGCAGGAACACAGCTTGTGCTTCTTTAACTTTTCAGCTATAAAATCAATCAGCCAACAGCACAGGCAATAATGATTAACAACAGCAATACTTATTATGTTGAGGAAATGCCCCACTTATTATTATTTATTTATTTTTTATTTGCTGTGGAAATTGTCAAGCCATGACAAAGTCCCTTTTTTTTGGGAAAAAAAATGGACACATTACACACATAGCATATTATTGGAATTCAAGGTGTTTAAAATCCAATGGCACCAAGCATATGATGTAACTCCTGGTAGTTTTTCAGATACAGCCATTTCTGTATCATACGATATTTAGTCGATAGTCACATGGGGTTACTCATTTTATCATCTTTCACAAAAACACCAGCGGAAAGACAGCTTCCTGTGATCACATGTTCAAAAAACATTTATGCACTTTATGAGCAGATGGACTCAAGTAAGAATTAATGATGAAACAGATTCTCCAATTCCTTCTAGGGAGAAATGATGAGAAATGTAGCTGTATGACCATATTCTGAAATTCTGAACTAATGACCTCAGTTCCTTTTCGAGGTGTCTCAACCATGCACACACACACACACACACACACACACACACACACACACACACACACAGAGATGGAGAGAGGCCCTACTGAAGTAATTAAGTATCATTTTGACAGTTACTAGTGACTTTGCAGAGTTAAATTGTTAATATAATCATCATATATAATCAATGAATAAATTCTGATGTATTATCACGGATTCATCTACCCTGCAATATATAAAGTCATTCATAATGGGTGCCACATTTACCAGCTGCAACATTAAAGTGATACACATTAATGCATCACTAATCATAGTCCAGTAATATGATACACATGATTCTGAAATGGGCCATTGTGCATAATACATACTTTTATTTTTGGTACTTTAAGTGTATTTTTATGCTAATACTCTTCTACTTTTACTCAAGTAACAGCAGAATACTTCTTCTACCACTGGCTGGCAGGCACAGGGGAAGAGGTGCTGTAAGTGAGATATGGCTATTTCTCCAAAAAGACTCACTGCTCAGGAGGTGATTGAGATTGAACAACCTGGAGCAACAACTGACAAAGGTCAAAGAAAAAAGGGTACAAGCAAAGATGTTCTCAAGACAGAGAGGGAGGATTTTGTGTGGAATAGAGCCTCAGACATGAGACTGACACTGTTTGGGAACCATACTGCATTAATTGTTGAAGGAATTATTTGACAAAAAGCTGATTGCTTACCTACATGACCATAGCAACCTATTTGCATTGTACAAGGGGGACCATGGCCACAATGCGTCTCGAGATGCCTTCTTGAAGCCTGTGTTCATATTGAAAATCACATGGGAAGACTACATAAAATGTCTCTAAGGTCTGCACAATGTTAACAGTGTACTAAGAAAAAGCAGCAGATTTATATTTTTTTCTCATTATGAAGATGTGAAATACTTAAAGGAAAGGTGAATTATCAAATGACACTGTGGGCATTAACAGGTTGAGGGAAAGCAGCTGGTATATGCAACACCAAATACTTCTTTTGGAAGTTCATTTGCTAACTACATGATGATGAGATCATTGACGGAGCAACCAACAGTATGTTTCAGCAGCCCGCTATGTAGCTAGTCATAGGAGTGAATTAGCACAGTGCACAAAGCTTTGTCTGAGGTAAGAGGTAAAGGATTTCAACACCTTCAGTACAGATAAGCTACTGCAGAACCAAATGAGGAGCTGTGCTCTCCCTCCTGTACATCCAGTCCTGTATTGTTTGACTGCTAAACAAACCTTCTTTGTAATGAAAGTTTTATGTTGCTACAGTCTATTAATAACCATTTTTGCTTAAAAAAAAAAAAGTAACTCGCCAGACATTTGGTTTTTATTGGTGACTTTTTGGTCTTTTTTAAATGCAACTGCTTCATATTTGATAGTAGTCTAATACTATGCAGGTTTATAAGTTAAAAGACTACCACTTGCTATATATTGTAAAGTAATTAAAATTCAGTTCAGTCAATAAGTTATGCTGAAGTCCCACAAACTCACTATTAAACCTTACAGTTCATACACACACAGACCTGAGTCTTATGAGTGCATCTAAGTCCTTAAAAACAAGTTGAGGTCAATGAGCTTTGTGGGGTTGTGACATGCTCCTTCTGTGCTTAGTGAACACTTTTTTTCAAGTGGAGCCAGAGTTGTCACAGTCTTTTACTGTAAACATTAAATGCAATGATACATGAGCCTTAAACTGTCTACCACAGAGACAGTATTCACCATCACCAAAACTGTATTTCTTCCACCTTCTTTCGGTTTATCCACCATAAGGTCATCTGGAATTACGCTGTCTAATTCTCCAAAATAGGGGTCGGGAGAACGGCTGCAAAAAAATGCACAACGGCCATCCAGGTGCAAAGCTACTTGTGGTGAAAATGGTGACACAGACCTGGTAGTTGCGGAGGAGAACCAAGATGAGATGGCAGGACAGATGGCACTGTCCCTGCTGCTTGATGGTAAGTCAATGCCAGTTCCAGTTTCATTAATGGAATGGAACCTACAAAACTGCTAGGGGTAGCTGATTCCTGTAGTGTGCCTGTGCTGTGCCCTTAAATAAGGTGGATAATAGTAAGAGAGGAATGAGGAGAAACCACACAACGCAGCTCTTGCGCTCACTCGTCTGTATTGAATGAGGAAGCAGAGCACGATTCCCTCTACAGAGCCCCGAGGCATTACTAACAGATCACAGAGCAATCAAACCACTCTGCATCTTTTATCTGTGTCCCTCTATGTGTATTGCTCACTGTATATCTTGAAGATAACTAATATTACAGGTGACTAACAGTGACTAACAGGTGACTAATGAACAGGGGGTACAAACTGTAATAAAGAAGAATAAAATGAACCTTGTTTAAATCAAAAATTTCACCTGGAGATGAATTATTCTGAGATGAATTATTCTGTTCTGTCACATAACAACCTGCCACACCTGTACCTGCTGAGTGATCACCCTTATTAGGTGAGCTTTTCTTGCTATTAAACCACTTTCTTTTGTCCTGTTTCAGAGAGTAATATTATGGCTAATATGTAAAACAAGCTCGCCAGACGCTGGCTGAAGTAAAGCAGATGTTGGCGACGATCACATTGTTGCACACAACTCAAAACCTGTGTAGCAGATGACAAGCAGAGGGTGAACTTAGACCACATTATTAAATGCAGAGCCAATTCTTTCAGATGTTCATTCACAATGAAAATTGATATGATATTCCATGCACTAATGTTGGGTGAAGGGTGAAGGTGTCAAAGACATGTTTCAGTTTTCCTTCTGAAATTGTGAATAAAGGCATTAAGGGAATGTAAGGCTTATCACATGCAGATCTTTCTTATGTCCTTAATTTTAATTGACCAGGTCGATCTCTGTTGTTCGTGTTTCACATAGGCAGAGTTGACTGGTCATTCATTACTTGCGTGAAGTCCCCATATGATGCCAGTCCTATGCGAGAAGGGTCCAGGGCGGTGCTCGGCTTGGACTCACCCTCCCCTCCCCGCTCTTTTTTACCGCTATGCTGAGCCTGCAGGCACCTCTGCTTCTGCTGCTGCCTTCCCGCTATATGAAACAGCAACAAACAGTGCACTGAAAACAGTCAGACGCAGTCAGAAAAACAGCCTGTTCACTTAGATTTGTCTGAATTTTAGAATGTCCTTGCAGTTGCGCAGACACTGATGATCATGTGCATGTGTACAATGACTGCTTTGAAGTAAAAGTGTTTCTCATCTCCTTGTAAAGCATGATGATACAGAACAATTTTGGCAGAAGGAGCGCAGAATGAGATGCAATTTGTATCAGTTTGCTTTGTATACCCAAATTCGTAAACAATTTTATTGACCGAGGAAAAACATAATGGCCTTATAGAAGTGACATGATCTAATATTTCAGTAGCAGAGCAGCTAAATTCAGGTAGCTGTGATCCTGCATTGATTTCAACACTGCAGGCATGAAAAGAAGGTTTGGATTCGGGGAGGTGAAAAGATAAAAATTAGGTTTTAAAGCCTTGAGGTTCAAAGTAAATGTCAGACAGTGTTTCCTCGTGTTTAGGTTAAAGCTTGACAAAAGAGGCCTTTCTACACCTTACAATTCGCTCTAAATGACACGTGCATCAAGATGAATGTTAGTAATAATCATGGTGGCCAAATACTGCATTTTAAAGCACTGTGAAACCTTTACTTAACACTCACTTTCCTACTGGGTTCACTGAAGAGATGTCCATATTTACAGCAACAGCCCAGAGGACTGAATTAATTTCTGTAGTTAATTTTGGCATGTGCCAGTATGTGCCAGTGATGGTAAATCCACTGTGAACCTCTGGTGTTCCTCAGATATTTGGCTCCAAGGTAATCTACATAAATTTACATGTTAAATAAGATGCCTGAAATAAAGGCAACATTATGCAAATTATTTCGAACTAATTATTAAAGCTATTTATTTTTGGTTTCATTTAAGAATGCCATACACGGTAGGTCACTGCAGCATAGAGCGCCCTGTCACAGTGCACCATCATTTTAGCAGGTGGAGGAACTGTATGTGTGAGGTGTAGAGGAGAGGAACAGCTACAGTGATATTAAAGTGGAAACAGGCAACTTTTCAATCCCCCTTGCATTTTCAAGTGGTTGAAAACATTAGCAGAAATAGGATGAGTTCATTCATTCATATAATGGACAAACAGTGCCAGCCTGACTGGATCGTCAGCCAACCTTCATTTTCCCATGTGATCCGACCAGGTGGCACAGAATTGCATAGCAAAAGTGAGGCTTTAGGGAACCAATGGAAGTTGTCATTATTCTATAACCATTACATCATGTCATCAATATTTCCTTCATGATGATACGTTAAAGCGAAACACTTATTTATTTATCTATTATTACTCATGTTTTACAAAGTTGTAATGGCAAATGTATTGGGTAACAATTGCCTATTTACACATCCACCTGATATGAAGCAACATCAGTAAGAAGCAACATCAGAGTCATGCTTCTGGCCATAACCCCAATACTGAGAAAAATATCTGGCTTTTTAGCTACTAAATAGGTGACAGCTACATTCTAGCCAATGCGTTTGTCTGTTGGTTGCTGCAGGTCAGAGTTTTTTAGTGGAAAACACCTGCTTGGTGCAGCTGAAAATGAGGTTGATGCAGTAAAGTTGCAGGCTGTACAATCAAAACAATAAGCCAAAAGATGCTAGAGAGCTCTATAAAGTTGAGGGGACATGCAGAGTCAGGTGATGTTTCAGTGGTTTCATCCACGTTAACTAACCCTGTCACATTACACATATGAATGCCGTCCATTATTGATATGAAAGTTTGATTAAAGCAGCTCTAAAGAGAGTGTTGCACCCTCTTCAACATGTAACATGGCTGTTGGCTGCATTGCATTTGGACATATTACTAATATATGTGCATGTGTATATTCTTGATTATTATCTTTTTTTTTTTTTTCTGCTGCGGCTAACAGAATATTATACATATAGTTGCATTTAGTGTGTTTACCTACTGTTGGAATTGTTGTGTGCCATAATTCCTTCACCACATATATTGAATTTCACCGATAATAACAGTCACAGTCTTCACAACTTTTGTGAAAGCTATTTAATCTGTCAAATAAACGTGTTGAAAAGAACTTATTCTCCATTCTGTACCTGTTATGCCCACTGTTTTCACACAGGAAGCTAGTGGTAATCTTCCCCATTTCTCTTGTTTTTGGACCTTGTGTGTGATAAAAGCTTTAGAGACAGCACACATGTTCATAACGGTTTTCTAAAAGCCATGTTGTGCATGAGGGTGTTTGTCAGAGTGAACTAGCTGTTGGTCGTGTCACATGTAGAGGACAAAAAAGAGACGCACAGAGAGATAAATAGATCTCCCCCGTGCACACAAATCACTGCAGGCAGGTGCTGCAAGAGTGTGTGTAGTGTGTATGTGTGTGTGTTTATGCGTCTGTGTGTGACAGCATGCTGTGCGTCATGCTGCTGTTGGGCTATTCCCGGGGAGAACTGCAGCAAACACTCACAGTAGGCAAGGAGGGTGACTCACCAGGATGTCCAGCAGGGATTTGGCCTGCCATGCTGCTGAAGTTACCATCTAATACTGACTATCAGTTAACACTTTTCAGCCAAAGACACACTGGTGGGAGGCACGGTCAAGAATCCCAGACCCAGTGTGTCTTTCACGAATCATGGACTGACCTGGTCTGTCAGCTTAATGAAGGAATAGAGCTAAAACATGAGTATTGGTAACAGAACATTAAACTTTAAAACTTGGAATTCAGATTTAATAAGGTAAGGCAAAGCAAAGCAAAAATTAAATATAAAGGTGCATCATTAAGGTATATTCACATTCACACATATGTTTCACTTTCCATGAAAAGAAAAAAATAAATGATAATGATGATCTAATAACCGATCTCTAATAATGGATGACCAAAAATAACCAAAAGCCATATTTAGCAGCAGTGGTGGGATATTCAAATATGTGTCATAGTCACATGTCTGCAGAGGGCTTTATATGAACAGCAAATGTTCTGGTGAGAAAATGTATGATTGCACCTTATCAGTATTCAGCACCTGTGTAAATGAGCTTTATTACTGTAATAGCTGTTGGCATTGCAAATTGTACATTTCTTTTAACATGACTGCCTGGTTCAGCATTGCTCTTTAGATGTGGTTCACTGGCAATCTAAAAAAAATGTAGTTTGGATAGAAATCCACTGTATGAGCATGAAACAAGTCTGATACCCACCGCTGAGTTGCTACCCTCTCTGCTTGGCATTATTCCTCCAGGGGTTGCATATGTGAATTAACTGTTAAACCACATATTATCTGGTTACAGTGCATCTCATGGGAAATTAAGCAGTTTTCAGAAAAGGAGGCTCATTATAGTAAATATAGAAAGACATGTTGGAGTGGGATATATTTGGCTACACAGCATTTGGTTGGTAATTGTCATTTTTGCTTCAAGCTGTCTTGAGGATATAAACAATTATTTGGGATGTGCAAAGAACTATGTAGTAGGTTGCTCAGCTCAGTGTGAGCCAGATTTATGAGCCAGAG
The DNA here is from genome assembly GCF_051107435.1 of Chaetodon auriga. NCBI lineage: Eukaryota > Metazoa > Chordata > Actinopteri > Chaetodontiformes > Chaetodontidae > Chaetodon > Chaetodon auriga. The sequence goes on from NC_135082.1 coordinate 6,303,010, forward strand.
AAAATCTGTTTGATCTGACTGACCTCCTTACATTTCTCATGTGCAACTTAGCTGAATAGCTAAGACCTGTAAGTTAGAAACAAATGTCAATATACCAACTCCTATGGGGAGAGTTTCACATTGACAGCTCTCATGCATCCCCGAGATTGGGTTGTTGGTAAAACTAGTAAAGAGCTTTATAAATGCAGTCCAGTAACCATTACCCACAACAGAGCACACTGTGGGGACTGAATTTTTATGAAACCAACCTACAGGAGTCTAATTACCTTCTCATTCCTAACTGTATCCACTCTGCATCATCATTCTTTGAATGAAAAGCCAAAATATCTGGACTTAAGATAAGTTTTCTGGCCAATTCTTGATGGTCACCAACTCATTAAGAAGTTGGAAACCAAAACTTTTGGGAGTTACAATGACAGTATGACTACAGTTCTATGAATTCTGGATGACCAACAGCTTAAGTCGCCACTTTTATTTCTGATTAAAGCTGGAAACTAAGATCATGATTATTTTATCATATCAATATCAAGGTTCAAGGGTTTGTTGAAAACTGTGTTGCTATGGAAAGTTCAGCACGGTCAGCACAGAGCAACCCTGCTCATAGCCCACTACCCAGCATCAGACATGGAGAGACATTGAATGTGTAAGATGGTGCAGTAATTGGTGTGGTAGTGATTTTATATATTTAGGCTCACTTCAACTCAAGACAGAGCACCAGCTCTGAAAACCAAGCTGGTCCTGGGGGCTGGTCTCTTCTTCTCCCAAGTTGCGACAGGTAATAGACACTGGCCAGGTGTGAGGATACTCATGAGACCCTAAGTCTAGAGAATTGAGGGATTGTCTTTATACATGTATCTATCTGAAGGTATCTGATTGTTGCTTGCATCTACACACTAAACAATAGCTGAGATTATTCAATCCTCCTGAATAGGGCACCCTCCATACTTGTAATGGGGGACATCACTGCTCAAATATGCAACAAACTAGAGGCAGTGATTGTGAGGAACAGCCTGTCTAATGCGAACCAGTGTGCTGTTTTGTTATTGCACATGAATTGGCCATAACAGACACCATGTTTGAGCATCAGGTCATTTCTGAGTGTACTTGGTACAAGAACACCATAGCGAAGGATTAATGACAGAGCCATAGGTCCAGTGATGCAACAGCAAAATCTATGTCATGGTGTCTTGGGAGCAGAGCTGTCAACTAATCACATCCTGGTGGTGAGTTGGATAAGGTGGAGCAAAAATTTGGAAAACCCTATGAAAAGCTGGGAGTGAGCATGAAGATGACTCTTCAGATCTTTCCAATTGTGAAAAAATAAAAATTGAAATCCATGTTTTAGATTCACTGCCACTTGTACCAATTTGCCTTTTGACTGAAGGGTTTTTTTTTTGTTTCAGTGTGTCACACCTCTGTCTCACTCACCTTTCCTTCTCGAATATCCAGGACCTCAATGCACCACCATGCTTCTACAGCAGCCCAGAGCAGACAAACCAAACACATACTCTTTTAGCGGTCATCATAGGAGAGGCATGAGGCGAGGGGTGTTCAGTTGGTTTAAATCTGCAACCTCACCACTAGATGCTACCAAAATCCTACACAATGGAACCTTAAGTGATGAAAGCCAAGAAATCAGGTTTTCCCAGCAGAAAGTTATGCTCAGCACATTCCCCAAATCCCCTTTTCCTGCATAAATAATGCCAGCTTCTCATTAGAGTATACAGACATTAAAAACATGAGTTTCACCACTGATATTCAGCAGGGATAGCCGTTGCTTTCATTTGTATTCTCCGTGCAGACCCCATCCATCATTGAGTTGTTGCAATGGACCACCTATCAGCAAAGTAGCCATCAGAAGGAAATAGTGTTTGCCTGCTCCTGATCCCAATGGAAATGAAAAAGAGCATCTAGGTCCTGGAGATTAGAGGAGCAGGAAGGATAAGAGGGACTTAGGTTTGACACAGGCCAATAAAATAACAAAATAAATAAATAAAAAATAAATAAATAAAAAAAAAACCTTTTAAGCAGAGTTATTTTAATTTAGTTTAATATCTATGCTCCACCTTGTCTGTGTCTACTGTACCAGTGCTATTGTGCAGTTCTGTGTTCAGTTTTAAATACAGCACGTCTTGCAGCACACTGGGGAGGCTAAGAGGAGAGAAAGTTTACTGCTGCAACTGTTGCTAGGCTACTGGAAAATGTAACGGATGCCATGTTGTGATCAACATGAAAGTGCTGCTTATATTATCAACAGTTGAGTTTCTTCAAATCATGGTTTTAGGTATCTCAAAAGAAGTGTTTGTGTTGAATTTACTTAAATTAAATGAAAGAATTCCATATCTGTGCATCCGTGCATAGATTTTACAGATGGAATTTGAACCTATGGCAGACATTAGAATGCTAGTGACACATAGGAAGCAGTATATGTTTAGCCAAGCAGCATGGCTCTAAAAGTGACAGTGTCACTCTGTTGGTTGTTGGTCCACCCCTCTAGACCAGGCTGAAAAGCCTCAACAACTATTAGATAGATTGCAATGAAATTTTATATTAATTTTAATATTTATGGATGGATGGAGGATGAATTCTAATTTGCTGATCCCCTGACTTTTCCCATAGCTTCTCCATGATGCTGACATCTTCTGCTGTTAGTAAAACAACTATTAAAATGGATAAGAGGTTTGTTTTACCCTTTTTCCTGCAATGCCATCAGGTCAAAATTTACATTTGAACAAGACTTGAGTTTATGATAAAATCTTGTCAAACTGATGTACTTTATGTTTAGTACTAATTACCAAATAGAATGTTAATATAAAGCAGGTGCTTTTACCTAAATGCTAACATAAACATGCTAATATACATGCTCACATTGACAGCGTTTAGCACATGCATCACAAAGTACTGCTGAGTCAGAGACAGGTGATTACTATCCATCCAAAGGGGAACATGACTGTAGAATGAATATTAAATGGGAGTCCGTGAAATAGTTGTTGAGATATTTCACTCAAAACCAAAAATTTCAACTTCATGGTAGCACTAGAGGAAAAGTCAGGGGATCACCAAAGTCAGTAGGATTCATCATCTAGACACCATGGCTGCACAAAACTGATGACTCATGACAATCTACCACAATGACTATCTAGAACCTTCCCATTAGTGAGACAAAACATGCTGCAATTCACAATTCCTGCAAATTAGCCTATAAAAACCCTTGAAACGACAGAGATGAAGAGTAAATATCAGAGGAGAAATAATGAGAATTTGAGTTAAACAAATTGTACCACATGGCTAAAAATAGAGGGGAGCGGGTGAGAAGAAGTACGAGAAATGGAGGGAGTGAGTGAGACAGACAAAAGAGAGGAGAAAAAGAGTGATACTGCAGACTGAGATATGCTCCCACACACCATCACTCTGTTCCTAATAGAAACAACAAATGAAAAAAAAAAGAAAAAAGAAAAAGAAAGGCTGATTCTTTGAAAGAACAGAGGCGGAAGAGGGAAAGTGCTTCTTTACCCTGAGACCAAACGAAACAATTCTTAATCCACAATAAAATGTCAAAAAGCCCAGAGATCAGATGGATTGTTGAGCTCCAGAAAAGAAACAGGTCAGAAGATAAACAACTTTTTATTAAATCTTATTGATGAAAAATAAATACTGTAAAGTTATCTCTGCTCTTTTCACACTTTTTTTTCCCCCCTCCCCAGATGAGTGTTTTCATGGTTCTCATGCTTGTATGTCTGTTGCCTATATGTCTAATAATTTGATTGTGAACTTGTGATGGAAACAAATGGTTGTATAACAGAGGGTATGAGACAGATCTGATTTTTATCAAAAAATAAATATGAATTGAGTTTAACTTTGTTGAGTGATTTTGTAGAAAAGCTGAACATAGCTGGTTTTACGGACTACAGATTAAAAGTTTTAATATCTACATTCAAGTGTGCATGTGTTGGAGAACTACTCAGTTTGAAAGAATCAGAAAGCATGCTTGATCCAATTCCCACTGACATATAATAAAACTAAAAGAGATTTGAAAATCTGCTTCCACCAAATATATTAACATCAAGTTGATTTGATTTAACCCAAGACAACCTCAACCACAATTTTTCTTGCCCTTTTTCTTTGACTGTTTGTTGTCCCACATGAAACCAGAATTTTTACAGCAAAATTAATCCACGTTAATGGAATTGTCAAAATAAGTGGATGCACTTCTGTGTTAAAGCCAATAACCAGAAGCAAATCTTGACAGTGCTGACCTCATGATTACAAGGAACCATAGAAAACAAAATAGAGTCCTTGGTGTATCGTGGAATCCACCATTGCACAGTTTCTCCAGTACTAACAACTTTTCCACAACAGAGGCATGGTTAGCAGACAGTTGTTAGACAACAGTAAGTGGTACAAATACGTCTCTTGAATCTTCATATTTATTTAACGACCCATCGAATCTGTGACAGAGCCAGCTGGCAGACAACTGTGACTGGCTAGGTGTTAGCAACAATAATATCATTTTTGAGAAGCATAGGAGGAGAGCAAATATGGATGTATAAAACAGTTCTTGGTGTGACACAGTTCTCACTCTATAGTCTTGCCCTACTTCATTCAACGATGGGCTGCTCCTGTGTGACTGCCACAATAATTCTTTAGGTTGTAAAGATTGTGTTCATAGATCCTTTAGGAATAATCACACTGTGTTGGGTGTCTGTGCAGTTGGAGAAGACAAATCATATGCAGCGCCCTTCATATTAAAGCAAGTCCATATCAAGACTGCAATAGATATAACAATAAAAGGCTCGGCAGCCCGCAATGAATTCATGTAGATTAACCAAAAATGAAAGTAAAATGATTGTATTGAACAGAAATGACTAAAGTAGAGATAATCTGAATGCAAAACAAAGTGAATTCCCTTGACTTGGACCGCACACACCAAACAATACTTTTATACTTTCACTTGAACAGGTCTTTCAAATGGCAGTTTTCACTTTTGTACTTTTACTCGAGGAAAGATTTTCAGTACTCTACCCACCACTGGTTGTGTGTGTGTGTGTGCACGTCAAAAAGAAAAAGAGTCACAGAGCAGGTGCACACTGGCCACCCATCAAAAAATGTCCCAAACAAGGTAAAACCAAATCCTTGGTTTAAACTGATTTAGATACAGTTTTCTGTATCAGTGTAGGTTTTTTTTTTTTTTTTTTTTTTTTGATCCATTACCGTTGTCCAGGGTCCAAACAGACATAAGAAATACTCTGACACTTTGTTGAGCGCTAAGATCTGTCACAGTAGTCGTCAGACTTTATAGAAACATTGTTATAATCAAAATCAGACTTAAAGTTGGAAAGGGCCATTGTTGGGGGGATTTAGTTGGACATTTTTCTCCAGTTTAGTGGATTTTCTGATGACGTTAGCCTCTTGAAGTTAGCTGTTTAGCATGGAATTTTTGCTCTGGTGTGCATGAAGCAGAGCAACACCTTAAATAATAATGTGGTTTGTAGTTTGATAAGCACTAAAACTAAGGCAGTTTAATGTGTAGGCAGCAGCCAAAAGCATTGCAACATTGACATCAGATGAGGAATTACTTTGTATCTGATATGAATAAAAATCTTTGGAATTTTACGGCACATGATTCAGCTCAAAATGACTCATATCTGGGCCAATCCTCCTGATACCATTATTGATCCAACTGTAGAATCTCAAAGTGGAGATTAGGTCAAGTCACCACCTCATCTGACCCACACTTCTCCCTCTCCACTTTCTCTTTCTTGTTATGGTATTTTACAATAATGACTGCTTTGACATAAAAGGGTTGCCATGGCTGACTGAACAAAAGTGTGCTATGTCCTCTGACTCTCCTTTCTCCTCTACCTTTAATCTCTCCATCGCCAACTCTCTTCCTGCTTTCTTTTTTAGCAGAGCACCACTTTCTTACAGTATCCATGGCAACGTTCATTGATGACCCTTTTACCTAGAACTTAGCTGATGAATTCAATTGTAGGGCCAAGCTTTCACAGTACTCACCCTCAACAATGCATGTTCTGCACCAGTGGCTGAGCTTTCTATAGTCAACGTTACCGTCGCTGTCTTCATATCAAAGTCTGCTTTTGTTCAAGTCCTTGTTGAACCATCAGGAAATGCACAATTTACAAGTTCAGTTTTTTTTTTTAATGATGAAACTTAATGACACAGTCCCAGCCAGATGAACTGAAAGGGCACATTCTACAACATAACTTCTCTCAATGCCTCATTATAAAAAAAAGGAGTTGAACCTGGAGATCACCTGTTTTGTTTTTTTTTTTGTTTTTTTCCCCACAACCAGTACATTTGTAAAATGCAGTTCACAGAGTTCCTGTTCAAAAATCCAAAAATCAAAAGTGTAGTGTCGGCTGCAGCATTGCAGCATATTGTCTACTGAAAACTCATCAGAAGTACATCACTGTACAGCTACTGCTCACCTCAAATTTTAGAGGGTTTAAAGCAAAAGGGTATTTGCGTATGTTTATTGGGGGCATGTCCCTATCAATATCAATGACTGGGTGTCAACTCTGCCTAATAAACATTAGCTTGTAGCCACCATCTTTTCACATTAAACAGGTTGCCACCTTGAAATTCTGAGGTTCTGTCTGACACTTCTGTCCAAATGAAAACTGCAGGGCATGTAAAAGCCTCTGGTTATGTGGCTTTAGTCAGCAGAGGTGGGCACACAGCTCCAACATCACAAACAGCAGGCGCAGCTTTGGTCAGGATCTGACGACAATTTATGGTCTGTATTCTGCCGCACATCCACACAGGTCAGCTGTTCGGCACAGATTCCAGGTTTATACATTGGAACTGTTTGTAATAAAGCAGCCCTTATGGATGATTGCTGAGCTTCATCAGAGCTGTCAGGACATTTTATTTTTGTCAGGGGATCGAATTTATTTCAATTCTTCGTCAGCCAAATATGGCAAGCTATCCCATAGTTGTCAATACTGCAATAAAAACAACGACTACAAAAAAAACCCAAATATGTCAACCTCATGGTGGCCTGACAGGAAAATTCAGGGGCTCATCAAAGTCAGAGGGATTCAGCCTCTGGATCACATAAATGTCCGCACAAAATATGGAAATCCATCTAATAGTCAGCCTAGACCAAATTAGTGCCATGATCAATGGAAAAATAGACCAACATTGCCATCTCTACAGCGATGCTGTTCGTGTGACCACTGAAAAGATTTCTTCAGAGTTTTCTATTCCATTTACTTGAAATTCTAATGGCAAGGAAATCTTTTTCATACTGTACATCATGCACATGCACACACAAAAGAAATGAACTTTGGCTCGTGAAAAAGTCGACAGTAAGGGTCTGCAGGGAGGATGTGTTCAAGTTTGCCTTGTCTGGGTGTTGACTTCAGGTGCTCCGGCTGCCTGAGTGTGAAAACAACTTGACAGTGGCTGTGTCGCACCATGCTCTTTCTCTTCACATGCGTGGGTGGGGGATATGAGTTTTTGTTCACCTCTATCTTTTTGTATGTAAGTGTGTATGTGTGTGTGTGTGTGTGTGTGTGTGTGCATACTTGTTATACCTGCCTGGGCAGACCTGTGTCTTGAAAATAGACATACTACCTCCCCCCAAGTTTAAATAGCTCTGTCTCTCCACCTTATATCACCTGGTTGTCTGAGGTGTGTTTGTGTAATGTGGGTGACATACTGTGGTGTTAGCCCAGGGTACTAAAATAGCTTTACTTAATCCCTCAGGTTTCAATAGCTGTCGCTATGCCTTATATCACCTGAGCTGAGCAGGGGGAAGAGAAGCGGGAAAGAAAATCATGGAGAAGAGTGGTGGAGCCAAAGAAAAGAGGGACAAGACAAAGGCAGATGGGAAAGGAGACGACAATGTGAGGACATGGAAATAAAGCAAAAGAAAACACAAGGAAGCGAATAAAGTCTATAAGACAAAAAAAAGTAATTAAAGAGCCACAAAATAAATGTTCTCCTTCTCTTGATTCATCTGCCTTTCTTCTCTCTCTGCAGCATGACATTCATTCAGGCAATCAGTCAGTCACTCAATCCTTCAAACAGTGAATCTTCATCAATTATTTACCCTCAGCCCTTGTACTTTCCACTACAGATTGCAGGCTTATTGCAGAGCCCTGTAATCACATCTCCCCTGAGCCAGCTGGGGCTGAACTAGTAATGGAGGATACGTAAGATCTAAAAAACACGGCATGTTGGGATGTCGTCCGCATTGTCAAGCCATCTACACCTACAGGGTCACTCATCCCGCGATGACTCACGCACAGTGGCCTCGGCTTTAAAATAGCTTAGAATGGCCTGCGGAACCGGCCTATTCAACAATGTCACACGCAAACAGGCATTCAGTTTAGATGAGGGTGTAAACAGAGGTCAAAAGATCTGTTCAGTTACATGTTCTGCACTGGACAGGCTGTTATCAAAGGGGGGAAGAAACAGCATGCAGCATTTTTATTGTTTTTATTTTTTTTTCTACTTTCTGTCTGAAATTGTTTAGTCCATAGAAATGGCAAAAATTTTGCTTAAAAATAACTCAAAAGAACCGATCGAATCAACTAGCTGTTGAAGCTCTCTACAAGCCACAAAGCAGTGCAGCCGCTATTCATATATTATGGGCCCCTTTGCGAGGCATTGTGGGATTCCTTGCAACACAGGGCTGACCAGTGACGTGGATTTCTTGCTAGCTTACAAGTGCTGACAGGTGATTGGTCAAGCTTACTTGTACGCATGCGGTTATTATATATAAACATCATTAATGAACACCATGTCGGCACAATTGTCCACACACACACATGCACTTGTCTACACACTCAGCTTGTGTTTCAACAAGTGTTGTGTTTACATCAATCATCAATCAAGTGAACTAAGCAGCAAGTGTGTGTGTGTGTGTGTGTGTGTGTGTGTGTGTGTGTGTGTGTGAAGGAGTCAGCTGACATGGTCAGTGCAAGGTTACAGAGTAATTATAGATTGTCAGGAGTGTGTTCAGGTTTTGTTTGAGTTGCTCTGAAAGAGAGTATACTTTTACATAGACAAAAAAAAGAGTATCTGTGTGTGCGTGTGTGTGTGTGTGTGTGTGTGTGTGTGTGTGTGTGCAGTGTGTGCTTTACTGTACCCTTACCCTGTCTCTAAATATTAGCAAAGTTAAGTTGCTGTAGAACAAATTGCATTCTGAAGCTATTAAGCTCCCAGCAGATTTGTCATCAGAATCGAGGCTCTATCTCCACCGTGCGCTTGTGTTGCTTTAAAGGAGGAGCCGCACAGCTTCCTTTGAATCTCAAATTGCTTCGGCAAATCACAACTGAGTCGGGGAGACGCTCCAACTTCAAAAGCAGAGCGAAGGAAAATGAAAGAATGAAAAAATGAAAATGTCAGATTTCGAGAAATATTGCAACGGCTTGAGGCTGAAGGTACACAGGAAAGTTGGGAGATAATTCAGTTGAAAACACTGTCCTTCAACCCCCTGTACTTCCAATAAAAAGATTAAAGCGGCGCTGAATAGCAAGCACTCCCTCTTCTAAGCACCGAGAGTCATCATGAGCATCTCAAGGAGTTCAGCCTTTTTTCTTATCTCAACTTGTGAGTGTGTTTAGAGCGAATGCAGTGAATAAGAAACCCTCAAGACGTCCTGGATTTGATTAGCAGGAGCAGCAAAACAATGATCTTCTCAACAAAGACACAAGGCTGTCACAGTGGTGGTCACTACTTCAAAACAGGACAACAAAGTCTCTATTTCCCAAAAAAATCTGTTATATCATGAACCTTGTTCAACTGTAGAAGGAGAGAAATGCCTGATTCTATTTAAAAGGCTGATATATGACCATCAACAAATTCACAGTAATCGTCGATTATTACATTATTGGTTTAAATAATGATGTCAAAGTGTACAAATGTGATATTTACTTGTGTGTATGATCAAAATAAGAACTGTTGTCTGATTCATTAATGTTTGTTTGTTCCCAGAATGTTTGCAGATAAGTGGTCAGCACATACGCTGATCAGCAGATATTTATTTTGGTTTGTGGCAAGCTCACGGAGAGAAAAGAGCACAGAAAACACGAGCGACCTCGAGAAAATACCAGACAGAAAATGTTCCAACATAGTGGTGAGACTTGTCATCTGGTTTGCTTGTGCACAAATACAAACATGGTCTGGTGATTTTCTCGAGTCAAGTGTTCTGTAGATTATAAATTAACTCAAAAAAAAAATATATATATATACATATATATTTTCCTTTTTCTAATGACAGTAACATAATTGTATACATATATATGTAATCGTAGAAATTCCACTTTTTCTCAGTTTTTGTAAAATAAACTTGAAATACAGCTTCTGGTTTTCATCTTTTATGAACGGTTTTAAACTGCACAAAGGACATTTTTTGAGTTCTCCCTATCGTGGTTATGCTGCTTCCATGGAGGTGCAGTAAAAAATAGCCCACAGTGAGTGAAAATGTGCACCAACCACTCATCTTGGGGCTCAGTGATGTATGTATGGTGTGCCAATACTTCTGGAGGTCAACCCACCAGTTATTTGTCCAGTTGTCGGGGTCCTGGTGGCAGCAGCCCTTTATGCATGCTACAGAATCTTGCTGCCGCTCCACATCAACACATTGATCAATGTTTGTGTTCAGCTACTTATTTTTGAACTGGCTTAAAGGTTACTACACTGATATGTTAACAGGTTTACAACATTTAATACCGAAAATCGAACCCAGAGCTGTAGGTAAACTATTTTGTTCAAATAATAATCCTCTTACTGATTTTATGGGCAGGCATTAGTTTGACCTTAGTCATGATTGATAAAGGGAGCTTGAGTTGGAGGGGTTATTCGTTTCATTTCCTCAGCTTGCTATCCAAAGTTATGTCAAAACCGACAATCAAGCGCAGGATCAGCATCCGTTAGAATGGAGGAACACAGTTCATTTAAACCACAAAAAATCTCGTATTTAGCAGTTTCAATGTGAATATTTTCTTAGAGAACAGCATTTTGGTATTGAAGAGCGCCAAAGCACCTGTCCCCAAAGTACTAATAAAGATTAAAAAAATGGCTTCACTAACCTACCGAAGCATTTGAAGAAAAATTATGAAAACCCAGGAATGTGAAAATAAATAAATAAATATGAGTTTCCTGATATGAAACATGTTCCTTACTGAAATTAATTACCAGGCAGCTGCAGAACACAGAGCACTGTAAACCTTCACAGTGTGTGCTTACAGTGGCTTCAGGTAACCGGGCCATGACATTCTAGAAAGTTCAGAGGTGTCTTAATGAGATTGAGGTCTGTGCACAGGGCCAGCGGGACAGGGAGGGAGTTACCTAAACACACACACACACACACACACACACACACACACACACAGCATGACTTTGCTCACTTACATACTGCTCACATAGACTTACATACATTTCCTGGAGACTTATCCTAACCATACCCATAACCACTGCTTGCCTAATCCTTACCCTAACCTTAACTTAAGCCTAACTTAAGCCTAACTTTACCATAACCTTAACCACTGACCCAAAAATCAGTTGTTGGTTGTCCAATTGGGGACACAGCTTATGTCCCCAACTGGGCAAGCCATCCCCAGTTTACTGGTTTTTGGTCTGAAATTTGCACCTGAAAGTAGTCTATGCCAAACACACACACACACACACACACACACACACACACACACACACACATGCACGCACACACACAGTGCAGTTACAAAAGTACAAGATAAGTAAATGAATGACTCTCTGTATTGTTCAGTGTGATTCAACACCTCACGTGTCCACAAGTACACACACACAAGGCCACACAAACAAAAGCCATCCCAACAGCATCGCATGATACGAGAGGAAGCACAGGTGATCAGCTCAGTTCCTTTTTCGATCTCCTTCCACTGTAAAGGATAACTATCAATTAAACAGCAGCTGGACAGATCAAATGTTGTTTGTATGTGTGCATGTGTGGCCGTGTGTGTGTGTGTGTCTGTACTCATGCAAGCATGCGGCATGGGTGTGAGCACGGTGCCTGGTTGTGGCTCTGCAAAACAACCTTATGATAATTTAATGAATTAATCAAAGCTTATGGGTTTCTCGTTGTTGGATCATGTTCAGCTTGCAGCAGGTGATGCGGGGCCAAGAAACGCTGACCTAAAAATAACAAAAGGAGCTGATCCACTGACACTGGGCAAAGGCTATCATGTTGAATCGCTCTCAGTGAAATGGTATAGATGGCAAGTGAGACTGTGTGGCGAGGCTGGCACATTAAAGAAGAGCAACCGGAAGCCCGCTGGAAGCATCCTCCATGCTGTACACCAGCTTTGGCCTTTATTTCAATCTGACAAGTCTATTCAATAAAGGAAGAAAAGTTTTTTTCAACAGCAAGGCCAAGAATGGCAATGTAAGTCTGACCTTTTCCCCATCCAAAGCTTCGCTCCAGAGCTGTGTGTGTGTGTGTGTGTGTGTGTGTGTGTGTGTGTGTGTATGTGTGTGTGTGTGTGTGTGTGTGTGTGTGTGTGTGGATAGACATCTAGATGTTTTGTGCTTGACATCAGGAGGTGTTAGACACAGAGTTTGATTATATTCAAGCTGAAGGTTTTGTATTTCTCTTGTATAAGTGAAATTAAACAATACAGAACAAACCTGAAGCCTCTTTGATATTTACTTAAATGAAAACCGTACAAAGACAACATATTCAACGTGTTCGCTCATCAACTTCATTGATTTTTGTAAATTTCTGCTTATTCTGAAATTGATGCAGCAACATGTTGTAAACATGTTGGGACAGGAGCAACTAAAGACTGGGAAAGTCGCAGAATGCTCCAAAACATGTTTGGAACATTCCACAGGTAAACAGGTTGATTGGTAACAGGTGAGTATCATGATTGGGTACGAAAGGGGCATCCTGGAAAGACTTAGTTTTAAGTTTTAAACAAGTTTTTGAAAGATTTTTAAAATATTTATGTTTTCTCATTTTTATGACAGATGGTCTAATAAATTTGTTTATATATATATAAGAAAAAAGATCATAGACACTGAGAAAGGGTCATCATAGTTGTCTGTACATTCATGGGTACACTGCAAGCAGCAACTACTAATGAATAATGGTGCCAATTTGCCAAAATGTGAACAAATATAGGCTAAAATACATGGCTCAAGTTGAAGCCCACAGCATAATTAATTGAAACCATGGCAACACATTATACTTCCTGTTTGCATCCCTCAAATCATCATGGTTTCAGAATCCATCCGAAACCTCTCATTTGTAATTCTCAACATCGCCAGTGGGCCATCATAGCAGTCATTAGACTCCAAGTATTAATATGAATGAAAGCTGGGGGAAATTCTCATGTGAGCAGAATCTGACTTAATCTGAAAATAGAGGGTCATATCTGTTGGCATTTTATGGAGATGATTAAAATCGATTCTGTCAGTAGAACTTGGCCCACTTTAGGATTTGTGCACCCAGCTTTATCATTACTCTGTAAGGTCAGTCTGGTTTCAGTGTTGGGAGTAACACCTTAACTGCACTTCCAATGCTTTTGGCCAGAACTAGAAATGTAAGGAATTACTTTTTCAAATAGGATCGAGCATCACCGACCTTAAAGTGGCATGAGACAGTTCAGGCAACATGATTTTCAATACTGTGATTTTAATGTTTTTAATGTAACCGGGTAGTAAAAATTAATTGTAACTTGGTATCAGAAGTCACCACCTTGGTCTACAAAGCATTTCCACATTCTTTGTTTTGTTTCTTTTGAGTGTAATCTCATTGTAAAATTATGTTGTTAAGGACTTTGGCCACTAGGAGGCAGCTCTATGTAATACTGGTTATAGCGCCAAGATTTCGCCAGGCGCATCTTGGTCTATCGCTTTTTTGTTTTGGACCAAGCTGGAGATGCACAGAGGACGGCGGTGAGACTGTTCTGTAAAGAAGGAGCTAAGTATACATGTAACTTGTTGAAATATGCTGTGTAGATACTTTTAAGAAGTTAGCGGTCAGTATTGTAACAAGATGATGTATTTTTTAAACTGTTGACATCAAAGACCTGTACTAGTGGTGCGTACCAGAGACCGCCATCTCGTCGAGTGTAGCAGGATAATGCGCTGTGTGTGTGTAATCGAGTGTCCAATTTGGAGTAGTGAGACTACTGTGAAATGTAAGTGTCTGTAAAGGTGTGTTTTCAACATTTCTCTGAGAGTATTGAGCTTTTTGGCTAAGTGTTTCTTCAAAACCTTACAGTTTTTATAAGATTAAAGCTGCCACCCTGGCATTGTGTCCTGTGAGGCAACTAATTTCCTGGGCTACATTGACATCAACTAAATAAACGTAAGTTTTTTGAGTGTGCAGTCTATGTGGTGTTCCTTGATTTCCAGTTCACAAGGAATTTTCTTGGCAGTATTCAGGGCTACAATGTCATGATCCGGTCTGTTTAGTTTTGTTATTTCCTGTTTTATGTCGAAGGTTCAGGTTCAGTTTTCACTTTACTTCCTGTGTTTTTTTGTTATGTTTTAGCAGAATTCACAGAACCAAAAGTACCGAGCTCAGACAGATGAGGCAGGAGGCGGAGGAAAGTTTTAACACTACCTGGGACTACCTGATTAAATAAAGGTAATAATAATAATAATAATAATAATAATAATAATAATAATAATAATAATTTAATTATCGCAATGCAAAGATTGAGTTCAAACGAGGTCGAGTCCAAAGTGACTGAGGATGAGTGGAGACAGATTCTTCGTAACAGCAGACTAACTGATCCGAGTTCATCGGCAAGAGCAGACCTACCAACTGTGTAGGCAGGTGAGTCTTGATAGCTTGATTGATGCAGCTGTGCTCAGGAGGAGAGGAGGCTGGGCCCAACCTTTCGGCAACTGGAAAGATGAAACACTCAGCAAGAACAGTCTGCTGTGACATCTGAATATGCTTCTATGTGTGAGAGGTTTTAGGACAATCATTGAGCTGCAAAGCGACAACCTACAACTGAGAGCAGCTCTCTTTACAACGGACGCTTGCAAAGACTCAGCTCTGCCCAAGATTGACTGACTGAAAACTGGAAAACCAGCTGCGAGCAAGAATCATCATCATCGCTACAATCTGACATCAGACGCCTCGCCAAAGAGAAGCGGTTCCAGACATTGCAGAGGTTCGTGTGCTATGTGTGTTCAATAATTTAGCATGACCAGAGGCAGTGCCAAGAGGTGGCTGGGGGGGGGGCAGCGCCGCTACACTATACTATGTAGCGTATACTGGCAATCCTGACTAGTGCAAACACTCGTCTTTGGTGCCCTCTGATGGTTGGAAGTGTTAATAACTCCTGTTACTGTAGTGATTATAGGTAAAATGATGTCAAGTGTCAATCAAGTTTTATTGTCACATACATACAAACACACAGCAAAACATAGTGAAATTTGATCTCTGCATTAAACCCATCCCTGAGGAGCAGTGAGCAGCCACTGTGTGATGTCCAGGGACCATCTCTAGCTCAACACCTCTAAGAATGAACCTAATATACATATATAAAATACACGATAGAGGAAATTTGACAGTTGTCACTTGTCACACACTGTGCCACAGCAATATTAAAATAATATAAAGCCATGTATGCGTTAATAAGAAGATTAAACACTTGCTAAATTTCACTTTTTTTTTTTCATAAATTGCTTCTCATGGGAAAGACTGTTTATGTCTAACAAGACATCTCACTCAACACTGGACCCCGGAATTCACACTGCATGATTGCCTCAAGCATGTACTGTGTCATCAAGATCAGAAAAAGCTAAAACCATAATTGTTTTTTTTTGTTCAACTCATGAGAAGAACATTTTACTCTAAGTGTCAGCAGCAGTCTGCCATTGTGTAATCTGTTTACATACATACATAACATACCTTAGGCACAAGAATTACTTTATATTATTAGTTAATTATTCTTCAAATTTAATTAATAGGCAGCAATCACCTAGCAACCATGTGAAAGTCCATTAAATCACCAATTACTAATGTATAGAAAAATGGGGAGATAGGAAGACAAAAACATAGATATGAGTTGCAATTTAATAATAAAAATCTTACTTCGCAAGACATTTGCTTTTGGAAACACACACACACACACACACACACATGTTATACACATGCACACACATACGCATTTGTGGCATGTTGTGCCTTTTTCTCTCTACATCTGGTTCATAATTTATTAAGGGCACATTGATATGCATGGCACTGACTGCACTCCTCCTGCCTCATTCGTATTCACTTCACTGGAGGAGAGAGAGAGAGAGAGAGAGAGAGAGAGAGAGAGAGAGAGAGAGAGATGAATATATGTATAGTGAGCCCATCTCTGTGTGTGTGTGTGTGTGTGTGTGTGTGTGTGTGTGTGTGTGTGTGTGTGTGTGTGCCCGGTACATTAGAGACATACAACCGATCGGATGCTTGAACTTCTACCTGAGTTGACCTACAGACCAGACTGGATGGAAACCAGCTCTCGTTCTCCTGCTTTCTCTATCACTCATGAACTCCATCTAAATATAAAATAATTGACCCAGGTTTCCACCTGAAGACATAGCTGGTGTTAGTGTTGAGTATGAGTACATATAAAACTGTTAAAAGCATCATAATATCTTACCTGACCTGATATCAGTCTGAGATCAATGAGTAGAATGATGATTAAAATACTTTAGTTGTATTACAGTTTAACTGAAAGGGAATATTATGTTTTGTCCAGTTACTATTATTTTATTTCATTATTGTTTTTTTCATTACTGGTACTCATTTTTGTTGTGTTTTTGATGGACAGTGATGTTTCCGTAAACATAGATTGCATTTAAATTTTCCTCAAGAAAGTTCTAATAGCTTAAACGAGATCGAAGGAGAAGTTGAATTATTCAAATTAGAGCATATGTTAAAATAACGCACACAAACAACAATCAAACCAATTTTAACACATGATTAAGCCGACTGATTTCACTTTAACACCAATGCTGTTGTTTTACTAGTTTGACACATATTTTTCTCTGCTGGTTCAGCTGGTTGTTTGACATCCCAGTGAAATCTATTCTGAGGCCACAACAGCCCCTCTTTGATGTATCCAAACAGCCATTATGGTAACACATCAGCTTGTCTGGAACAACATTAGCAAACAATACTGGCTCCATCGTCATGATCATATCAGCTTCTATAATGGTTCACAGCAGTGTGCTTAGTTTATTCTCCTCTGCAGTTGTAAGTACAATATGATTCAACAATGTTCTTAAAGCTCCTCCAGTATTGTCATATTACCAATGGATCACATTCTTGTTCGTTCCTCTGTGACTTCTGCATCACTCTGAACCCCAGCTGACATGGTTTGTACTCTCGGGCAATGACAGACAACATGGCCACTCACCCTATTTGTAAAAGCCCAGAGCTCACAGCAGTGCTGGACTGCCTCTGGGGTAGAGTGAACCACAGGCTCACTGAAGGGGAAATAGATTTGCCTCAGTGCCACAGGGGGGGGACTGCTCTACCACCCAGAGAGAGCCTGCAGCATTATTAGGACGTGCAGTCCTACACAGTCCTGCAATTAGAAATGGATTTCCCTTTCCCAGTGAGGACCAAAGGCTTGATGACCCCCATGAGCTCCAACCCCAGCCCCAGCCAATAGCAGCAGCTGTCCAACTGTGCTTTACTGCAATGCACCAACTTTGATAAATGAAATAGCACAACTACCTGCAAATACAGCTAACAGTAAAAGACAGGCTTGATTTTTATTGTCTCCACAAAATCAGTCGTCATAAGCTCCACCTTTCAATGTTTCCCTTGGCTCCTCCATCATTGCATCTGTTATGACCCGTCCATGTGGCCTAAAACTTCCATCTGCAGCCAACAGGTCATATTCACTGGACTGCACCAAGACCAGCACCCAAGTGACCCTTACCTGTGAATTAGACTGAATTAAAATGTGCAAACTGCTGTATTGTGTCCGTTACAATCTCAGGTGATCATCTGCCTTTCATTCTGTAGACTTGCATAATGCGTGGAATCAGTTCTGTATCATGAGGTGAGATTAAAGCATCTGACAGCTGCCTGGCTCAGGCAAGGACAATGTAATCAGAGAGAGCATTGGTGTTCCTCCTCTGTCCACCATTAGCCTTAAACATGTTCAGAGAGCAATGAAATATCGTAGCTACAGTGCAAAAGGTCAAAATAACCTGACAGAACATGACCTCATTGAACTCACCCACTGCACTGAGCACACACACAACAGACAGAGCAGTTCAGTTCAACTGCATTATGTTCAAGTGCAACATTTCTTCTGTTTTAAAACCAAGACTTAAGGCACTTGTTGTTGCTGCTTGGCATGTGTGTCTTTCATTTTTGCCACTTTTTAATCCTCACCCACTTCTCTCTGCTGCGCTTCTGAGTGTCTGGTAGTGTAACGCCATCCTTCAGCGCAACACGCACACTTAAGCATTGCATAAGGTTGAGAGGGATCAGTTGACGCAATCATTTGATGCTCGTAGCACAATCACACAAAAGTACTGAAGGGGAAGGGGAAAGTTATTGTTACGTTTTTTTGTTATGGGTACCTTGCTAAAGGTCAGGGGCAGACATAGACGAAGCAGTTTAGTCCAACTGCATTATGCTCAAGTGCATCAGTTGATCAAAGATTTCAAGTGCTTGTCACTGCTGAGTCATGTCTTGTAATTTCCACTTCTCTCTGCTGTGCCTCAGCATCTCTGGCAGTGAAGCTCCATCCTATTAGTGTGCACTATTCAGACAGAAGAGGTGAGCAAGGAACTGTAGCCAAGATACGCCGATCCAGAGATCTAATGTCATGAAACTGCTGCTTTTCTTCAAGCAAAATAAATAGAGGCAAACTTGTGTTGCTTGGCCAAATAAAGCTAAAGTTACAAGTTATTTCACTTCAGAATTCAATTGATTTGGACAAGACAACTTAGTTAATTTCATTTGGCAACAAGTGACAGTTTGCATTGTGACTCAAGTCTCCAAGATACTTTTAACAGGTTTTCTATGACACATTGGTTCAGGCATTCATGTTCTCATCAGAATGAATGGTAATAACTTTGGAGATTCCCTCAATTTTCATGTAGCATCATCATCAGCTGAACATGTTAATTTGTTTTTTGTTTAATGCTTTGGTTTATGACCAAATACCCACAAAACCAGTGAGATTCCCATCAGACGCAGCTGTGTTTGGTCCTAATTAGTTAACAAGTGAAACAAAGATGGATGACATAATGCCTCCTGAGCATCAGTATGTTAGCATTGTCATTCCGAGCATGTTAACAGGGTGACATTAGCGTTTAGCTCAAAGCTGTGCATATATACATTCCTCACTGCGCTGCTAGCATGACTGTCGACACATGATTATAACTTTTTTTACTTTCGGTTAAGTTGTGACTTTTTCTCACTGTTTTTTCATTTTGCATCTTAGAAGATAAATGAGCTATATGTAATATTTATACAACTCACATTGATTAAGGGTGTTTCAACATCCTTTAATACCTAACTGTGGGAGTAAGAATAAACAGTGTTTACACTTGCATAATTGTATGTTGAATGTCTCGTGCTGTGATTCATAACAAGGAGGTGTGCACGTGTTCTATAAATTTGTAAGTAGATGTGGAAACTTCTGTGCATTTTAGCCTTTAGTCTACACAATCATTACACATTTCAGGCCTTAGACTTGTTATGTAAAGCACACACACACAGTCACCAGGCATAACAGGAACCTGGCAGGAATGCAGTCCACAGGGCATTCGTGTCATGCGTCTGAATGGATGTCATTGCTGGGAAAAGTTTATCTTGAGGAATAAACTGAAATTCTGACACAAGCCCTGGCAACATGTGCACCCCAAAAACATCAACTGTCAACCAATGCCACTTTTCAGTTTCCTCTGTTAATAAGTTGAGCAAAATCAGATCCACATTCCTTGCAGTCTGCTGCCTGGAACACGCTTACACATAAAAGAAGGTGATTAAGAGAGAGCGCTTTAAATAATGTTTAAGTCCTCACTTAGGGACCTCATAACCCTATTCAAATGTCAAAACTCTTCTGAAAAGTTCATCTCTGAAAGTGATGTATGACTTCCTCCACAACTTCCCGTCCAATTGAGTTTCACTCTGCTAGTTTGCATGAATATATTTTTAGCTCTAAAAATTGGATTGCAGGGCCTTTTGTATAAGTTCAGTGCATCTGTATGGTTTGGCATAGTAGAGTGAAGGTTATACATTAATTTTAAGATTGGTGTATTCACAACACGTTAGGCTTTTTAACATTTAGAGTGGCTTCTTCCAGGTTTTAAGTAGTGAAAACATATCACTCATGTCAATAGTGACAGAATGTTCACATGCATTTAATAAAGTAGTAATACCATATTAATCACTCTTGGCATTTATTCAGTATAACCACAAATATTGTAATAATTAATGCCATAATGTACAATTAGAAAAAAGGAACAAATACTATGCCACAAAATCTCAAGACAGCATCAGTACTTAACAACATCGACAGCAGCAGGGTCAGGTGAAAGCAGAATACAGAGGAACAAGAAGAAAGAGATCTCTGACAACGTGCCTGATGTACATGCACTCGGGAAATTAGGATTATTTGGAGGAATTTGGTTATGTGTACTTCAATAACTTGGTTACAAACCCACATTCCCATGCAGTAATCAGATTCCTACAACCCACTGCTATATTTTTAGAACAATACTGGCATATTTTCGGTCTCATAGAGATATATGAAACAACACCTGAGAGTGAGAAGTGCTCCAAATGTGAGCCTGTGTTTTAATTTTACAAATATTATTAATATTTACACTTGCTTTTGGATTGATTTCTATTGTTATTATTTAATTTTTTACTCAGACTTTGAATTGAATCATTTTGGATAAAATGAAATGTAACACCATTTGCAAAGTGCTGCACTGACCTTCAGTATATTCAAGCGTACATTCCTGGTAGATCATAGCCAGGCTTTCTTTATCTGACCCCAGGCAGAGATAAAGGGTATCATGATGGTGTTTTTTTTAGCTTTCTTTGCTAATCCAGGTTTTCTTAATCAGGCTTTGTGCACGTTCCCATAAAAAGGGGCATTTTCTGCATCATTTGACTATTCTTCCACAACAAAATTGACCAACCACGTGGTGCCTTTTTCAGTCAAGAGAAACAAGTCATTATAATGAAGAGCTTTGGTAAATATGAAAAATTACAGCAAAAGCAACAGTTACTGCAAAAAAAGGCAAGAAAGGAATGCTGGCAGAATAAGTTCATATACAGTGTGTATTTTACCACTCAGTGGATTGTCAGTGCCTCCACAGGATAAAAACACTTATCTCCTCACCGGTGCTCACCAGGTTGTTGTAGTCACTAGCCTGGTGACAAATTGGCCATGTTTGCTCTTCAAGCCTTTTACTGTGTGCTCCAGAGTTTCGCTTTGCCTGTATTCTGAGTAACTTTTGTTATCCTTGGGTCTCAGGATCATCTTCTCATCACTCAATCTGCCAAGTCTGCCCAGCTCTAGTCCACCACCAGAAACCCTGCTGACTCACCTCAGCTCACCTGCCCGCTCCATCTTGGATCTACACGCAATGTTTCCCAGTAATCATCTTCCTTTCTATGACAATAAATCCTTTTTGTCATTCAAACCATCAGTATCTGTGTCCTGCCTTTGGAGTCCAGCCATCCCCTCAGCCCTTAACACTGCGTCGTACACCCCTCGATCTCGCTACTGCAGGAAACCAGCAACAAAACGGTTAAATCATATGAACATGAAGGCAATGGCTGTCATGTTAACATGTCTAATCTTCGCTTGACAAGAATCTTCACATCTCTGCGATAAGGCTTGTCAAGCAGTCGCCTCCCATAAAGCACACATCACACCTAATTATGTCATTTACTTGAATAACCCATTTGAAAGTGACAGTCCTGCTACCGGGCTAGCTAGCAAACAACGAACCACTTATTTTGGAGAGTGGAACAAATGTGCACAAGCTCCTCTAAAAAACATGATTATCTATTGTCATTATACTTCCAAACACAACGCTGTGACACTAAAAATATTAAGAGCTGTTCGATCTGTTTCTTTCTCAAAATCAGCAGGTTTGACAGATGAAAAAAAAAGCTCTTATTTTTATTTCAGACCACATTCTTTCGATTTTTTTTTTTTTTTTTGTATTTGTGTTACATCCAACTAGGATGCAGTCACCACTGATTAGGTTTAGAGTTTGCATTCAGGAAAGTTTCACTGTTGCAGCAAGTGCTGCTTTTTCACAGTGCAGCTCCAAGCTGCCAGTCCAGGGGTCGAACCGGTGCATTAGGGTCGTAAGCCCTCTTCTCTAACCTTCAGTCCACTGTGTGCTGACCAATGCCAGATATACTGTCCTGTTGCTGCTGGGTAGTCATGTAGATCACTGACAAGTCCTCCCTGCCCACTTCTCAGACAAAAGAAGAACTGTCAGCCAAACGTATCTATCCTGACACTGCAATTACACAACAGTGAAGAGTGGGTAAGGTTTGAAATTCTGAATCATAAATGCCAAAAGGAATATGCAGTTAGGATGGAGCCTTCATCTACGGCTTTAAATGTTATAGAAAATATATCCACAACAAGACATTCACACATAAACATCAGCGTCAACAGTGTAAACAGCAGCTGCCCTCTTTTAATTCACCACTGTAAAAATAGTCTCATGGTTTTAGCCCTTTCTCCATGATGATGACTCATGAAGCCGAAGGGGCAAAGTTTGACCCTCTCTGTCAATTCACATTTAGCGGCAACCAAGTAAACAGACAGTGAAAAACACATCTTTACCACATTACAAATAAGAAGTAAATATTTGGAAGTCATGTAAAAGCTGCAGTCTAAAAATAACCACTTGCTTTGAGGCTCCTTGAAATCTCTACTCATAAAAGGAAAAACAGGGTTACAGGCTACACATGCGTGTATGCATGTGTGCATTTTTGTGAGAGTGTGCTAGTCAGGACTGAAAGATTAGGGAAATCCCCCATGGTAATTATTGGCTGTTACTTTGGAAAAGGTCATGGATGAGGTTAAGGAGAGGGTTAGTATAAATATGGCTGCGTGACTCTGTATTCGTCTGTGTGCACGCATATGTTTGACAAAGGCTCAATCTATTTTTACTAGATCTGTGTGATAGCTGACATCTGCAGGGCAACAACACACACACACACACGCGCACACACACACACACATACACACACACACTCTCTCTCTCTCTCTCTCTCTGAGGATGCTGTATCCAACTATATTCTGTCTCTGACCCTTAGCTGCTCATTGTTTGTGTTATTAAAGTGCAACATATTACCACTGAACCCTCTTTATGTACATTCATGGAAGGATGAGGGTCAAGGGGTGAAGGGATGGGGGTCGAGGGGTGAGGGATGAAGGGTTGAGGGTCAAGGGATGAGGGAAGGAGGGGTGCCGTTAAAGAGGATGAAAGGGAGAGAGGATGGTAGACTCTTAGGTGACTGGAGTGGAATGATTGATCGGCGTGGCTGGAGGTTCGGTGACGAGAGGAAACTGGTGAAGGAAGAGACTCAGGGTGGGGCGGCTGTCTCTTCGGATGTTCTTGGGTTAAGCCGGTTGAGCCCCCGGTGGTTCCTGTACTGACATTGGAGACAAGAGAGAGAGAAAGAGAGAGTGGAAGAAGTGGTTTTGGGGGGGTGGGGTTCAGAAAACAAGTCGAAGGGGAGATGGATGAATCAGGAGTGCTTGGTGTGTAATTAGGGTGTGTTTGAGGCGTGGTCTTTTTCCTGAACTTAGTTATTAAACTATGTGTAGTAAGTAGTGCAATTGGCATGAGGTCTAAACAGTATGTGCCGGTAGTGCAAGTAATTGCTACAAAACTATAAAAGATGTGCAACGCAGAGAAAGAGACACATGTATGTCCTTTTCAAATGCAAAGCTTTTATATTAAACTAAATGAGTTCACTTTGCATTGTCAGGCTGTGGCCACTCGCACAGTAGGAGAATGAATCAGATCAAAATAACAGGAGATTTTAAATGCTAGGCTAGCTGTTTCCCTGTACTTCCAGTGTATGTCAAGCTAGTTTAAACAATTTCTGGCACCAGCTCAGCAGATCATTTATTTCAGTAAAAGTAGCACAGTGTGAAAATACTCCACTACAAGCAAAAGTCCTCCATTCAGAACCTCAATGAAGCAAAAGTATCTCAAGTAATAGTACTCATGCAGTAAAATGCTCCCTGTCACTGTTTTACTATTATATCTGATGTTTCTATATATCTGCTGCATTAATGTGTATGTTGCATTTTACTACTATAGATGTTTAGGATTTAGCTAATTTTATCTACTTTATATACTGTTGGGTGGTGTAATCTACAGCAATGCATCATATTCTATAAGATCATCATATGTTGGTGAGAACTACATATCTCTGAAAAGTCAACTTTTCATGAGCTCAGAAAAAACAGCCTGTTTTCAGCTTTGTGACAATACAATTTACAGCTAATCCAAGAGGGTTTAAGTGGTTTATTCAGCTTAAGAGGTAGGAGAATGCTCTCAACTCATAAAGGTACACTTAATCCTTCCGTTTATCAGACACATTCAGAATCACCAAATTTGGAGATACGTGGTTTTCTCTGGGCAGGAAGGGTATGAAGAAAATGTAATCTGAAAAGAAACTAGTAACTGCCAGACAAATGTAGTGGAGTAAAACAGTTTCATATTTCCTTATGAGATGCAGTGAAGTACAAGTATAAAGTTCCATAAAATGAAAATACTTACAAGAAGTACAAATACCTTGAATTTGTACTTAAGAACAAAACTTGGGTAAATGCCCTCACTAACATTCAACTACTGCAGCTGAATGCTAAACACACAGACACGAGATGATATTAAGTACTCATCTCACTCCTGAACAGAATCAATGCTGAAACACTCAGAGTGGGCACATAAATGAAGAAAGTGATGATAATTCCATTACCTTACATTACCATACGTACATTACAGAATGTACTTATGGTATGATGAGGTCAGAAAAAGAGTCAGCTGAGGTATGACTCAACAGCCGGTTTTTGTCACACTCTAGTGCACAAGGCAAAACGAGGCCTCCTACGCATCGAACAGATGTTATCTGGATGTAAACACTTTATTGTCATTCATGTTACCTGAATGAACGCTCTGCTGTGCAACAGTCACATTGCATGAACACAGGCCTGTTTGTTCTCTGAGCTGTGCTCAGTATGTCACTGCCAGAGCTGATCAGACTGACAAATCCTCTGATTGAGAATGTTTGGTTTCACAGGTAACGAGCTGCAGTTTTAGACAATAACTATGGTTCCACAGCTTTAAATGAGCAGTCTTCACTGAGCAGGAGATCCCGCTAGTGGGTTTTGAGCCTAATGTCTGGCAGTCAAAGCACTGACCTGATCCCAGTTTACTGACCTGCTGCAGAAAAACACTGAGACCTGCTGTTCAAAAACTGAACTAAAGCTTTACTCACAAAAACAACCTGATTTCTGTGATGTACTGCTCTGCCGTAGCTGCCCTGCCATACCACATCATCAGTGCAAAACATATTTTCTTCTGAGATCAAAATATGTAAGTTAGATTGAACATCACCCCAAAGCCGCTGCATGTGCACGCACCCACACAGCACTTCCCGGTAAATCTACAGAAGATGTTTTTTCTGTTCATGAGAGTTAATTCTATTGTTTTCATCCCTTTGAGTTGAATTCAATAACATACAAATTAGCAATGATATGTTTGTCTCTTTAATCTGCTGGATAAACAGACTAAGGACTGTATCTGACAATTTGCCTTATTGAGTTAGCGATGGGTATTGTTTGGATGTTATCTATGCTACTTATTACTCCGCTACTTGATTGATACTCTTATCAGCTCTTTTCCATTACTGTACAAGAAAAAGCATAATATTGTCCCCTGTTTGTGTGTGTGTGTGTGTGTGGTGTGTGTGTGGGCATGACTTCCCTTGTGGCTCCAAGCTCTGCTCCTACCTGCACACCTGCCATCAATCAGTTAGTCAACCCTGCAGTGTATCATCCCTGGTTCTTCAGCCACTCATCACCAGATCGTTCAGTTTGCCAGTGGTTTCCTGAGCCCTGTCCAATTTGGTGTTTGCCTGTGCCTCAGGTCCATATCCTCCTGTGATCTCCTCCTATCTCGCCCAGCGTCCTGCCACTCTGTCCCCTGGCTCACAACCCAGCTCCTGCTTCACCATATAACTGTGGATCAGCAGTGGGTTGCACCAGCTATGCGTGAGTTCAAAGATAGTCTACTTTGAATGTAATTTAGGATGGAGTTTACGTGCTATGGACATTTTAAGGGTTGCACCAGCTGAAATAGTTCGATTTTAGGCGTAAGTTAAAGCATAAATCTTACCCATCTCAGTTGGTGTGTAAAATGGTGGTTGGCATGAAGCAGTGTTTTGAAAGGTGGGATCACTCAGCACATAAACTAATGGCTAACTAAGCTAAAGCTAACAAACTTTACTAATCCGACATTAGACCATTATTACGACCATTATTATTTTGGGCTTGGGTAACTTTCTAATGAAGAACTGCTCATTTATAACAGTTTGCCATTGTAGGCTATCACTATGTGTTTATTATTACATTCATGGTTTAACAACTTGGTGTCATGTTGATTTTGCACTTGCTGTTGATTAATATTGTATAGTTTTCACTTCATCACAATGCTTTGTCCTCATATATGTACCTTTTTTTTGTTGTTGTTTGGTAATTAACGTTAGCTATTTTTTGCCTCTTCGCTATTGTGTAGCAAAACATTCAAAGACATCTGGGCATGAGACAACACAGTAGCAAACACTGCATTGAGAATAATGTTTTTCACTGATTGGTCTCTGGAAGAGAAAACACAATTTCTTGCATCAGTATCTTGGTTAGTTTGGACTTTGTGCTGCAGTATTTAGGGTGAACCTTACGTCTCTGTGGTGCAGCTAAACATCAACAAAGTTTTAGCATCCAGCTGACTAATGTCAACACATTATTTAGTGCGGAGTTCACACCGTAACTTGGGGGAACTTAGAGCTGGTGCAACAGGCCACAGCTCTCAACAACCTCCTTTTCAATAAAACCACAATGAACTGATGGAAGTGCTCCCTGCCTGAGTCCTGCTTTCTAAACTTAGTTACACACAACAATACCGGCGGTGGAGGTGAGAGCAAAACATCTGAAAACTTGCTTTTCTTTTTATGCTTGATGAACATGTGTTTGATAAATTACTCGTATTGGCCTTTTACAGGCAAAGGTTTTATTGCACTTTCAGTAATGGGCATAGATGTCATCCCCTCGAATAAAACATGCGTAACTACACTTCACCTCAATCAAACACTGAGAGCGGAGGAGAGGCAGCACTAGTGACCGTAAATGATTTTCATCTGCTCACTCATTGGTTTCTTCAGGTGCTGATAAAAGACCCAACCTTAAATATTTGTCCTTACACATTAAGAACCAGTTTCAGACTTCATCAATAGCTGTAAACTAGTTAAAATATTCAGTGTTCTCCTGCCCCTTACAGTGAGTAAGAGTGATAGACCAGCTCAACAGGCTAAATAGTGTTTTTGTCTTATTACTATATAAGTAATTATTGCCTTATTGTCTTTTGTTTCTTTGATTTTTTTTTTGTCACACTGTGCTAATTTATTTCCAGACAGCAAATCCACACTAAAGTATCCTTAACCTCTCTCACTGCTGGAATGAGGCCAACAGTTTTCTGCTTCTGTGTGCTTGTTGATTGAGAGACTATTTTAGGTGGTGAGTCGTGACAGAAGAATAAAGACATGTTGTCAGTAGTGTCCTTGGTGCTGAGCACAATAAGAATCTCTCTGTGGTTCCAGCTCTCCCGCTTTCTGTCCCCCGTCTCTCCATGTTGTGTCTCCTTCACCTTTTCCTCTTCCACTCTGCGGTTTTCTGCAATGTCCTAAGAAATTCCGTACAAAAAGCTTTTCATCACTGCAAAGCGATTACCCACACACTGAGAAGTCTCAAGGTAAACTGGCAGACAGGTATCACTGTATGTACGGAATGTACTGTACCTGTATTTGTCTGAAGCTGTGATAGGGCTTTAGTTATAAGCGAAGTGCTGCTTCATTGTAATGATCTATTGTGATCAAAAGCCAAAACATTTTTCATATTTCTTCACATTTCATCACTGCAATAGCCATGGGTGAATATTCAATATGTAGCAACTTTTACTTTGTTTTCCATTTTGTCTTAGAGAATAAATTGAACAGCTGCCAGCAAATGAAGATTTTTTGGTCTCCACCAACTCCTGGGTAAAATATTTGGCTCTCAATCTACTAGATGCTCCACTATGTTCACCAGCAAATTGCTAACATCGGTTGTCTGTTGTTTTTGTGCATGGCAGATTTGGTTTTTAGAGCTCTCTTGCTGAAAAAACTGCCTGCCAAATGGAAATTGAGCTAATGAGATCAGTTAGACTGGAACAAAACAAGACATTTGGAGGCCATACACAAACACAATTAACTTAAAAGTTTCGAAAAGCTGAGGAACTAAGAACTGCATGGGTATGGAGACGAATCTCTGTGGTTTCGTCACTACAAAAGACTAGTCATTTAAATATTGATTGACAAGTAGTGTTGAGCAGTATGACGCTGTCTAACATGTGACAGTAGAAATGCTTCCACATTTAGAAATTTGGTGATGCCATTTCCACTGCAGGAGCCATCCCTTAAGCTGCATTTACACACTGTCGTTCACAGTGTCTGCACTGCTACCCTGCCTCACAGTGAGCGAGTGGGTGTGTTGATGACATTTCACTGACTGTAGCTGCTTCGTACTCTTTTCTGTCAGTATATTGCGTGCCACTCTTTCGTAGACATTGCAGATCTTTCCAAATACATGTAGTATTGATATCAGTGCAAAAGGTCATTACAGATGAGTCTTCCTCTTGCTGCACGCTCTACCCAACCCAACCAGGCAGAAAGAATGTGTCTGACATAGACAAATGTGCTACATGTGTGAAAGGACAAGGCCTTATTCTGCAGAGTTCATATGAGAAAACAATGTAGTAATCCAGCTACTGTCACCTGAGAGCGACAGTTGGTGCTGATAATGTACCACTGTTGCATCTCTGTTGTTCTCATTTGGAACATTCAAGCTTCGATTTTGACAGAAAGGTCAAAATTTTCACTGTGTTGAGCCTTTAGTTTTTAACTCTGTGAAGCAGGTTTTGTTTGTATGATCAAATGTGATGACTATTGTAAACCATTAATTTACATAACAATTACTGTACCATGATATATACCATTACTGTGATATACAGTTACATTTTCCATGAAAATTTTGGCCATATTGTGGAGGAGATAATTGGTGACTTCCATTACACATTTTAACAATGACCTTACTATCGGCATGTAGCTGGAAGCAACTTCTTCCATTAACAGACCAGCTACTTGTAAAGCTCATCATTTACAGTCGACATCTGGCTTCAGAATGGAGCTCTGGCTCATTCAACGCTACAGCCAGAAGCTTTAACAGCTCAGGGCTGCACAGTAAAAGTGTCTGACCTGCACACCATGAAGTTTAAAGCCACTCCTATTGCTGAGGATGTCGGAGGAGGAGTTCAGAATGCTGATTGTTTCCATTATGCAAAGGAGACCAAACTGGCAAGGGATGCAGGGCAACTGTCTGAAGAACAAACTCCCTGAGGCAAACCTCATCGTCCTTCATTTCTGAGACTGTTCCTGCAGTGGATTGACTGGGTGCTCAGACTGGGCTTTGTCTTCTCACAAGAGAATACAGCCAGTCCGTGTTCAAGGACAAGACAGTCATGCTGTCCTTCACCACTGGGTCTCATGAATCCATGTTCAGTGCAAATGGTATTCAGCTTCTTAATGCAAGCTGGAACAGGCAAACATGAGAAATGGTCTTGTTTACTGTAATTACACAAATGATTCAACATTAACACAGTACTGACTTATTGATGTTAAAAGCTTTTTTTTTTTTTTTTTTTTTTTAATGATTTGTCAAAGCAAGCACCATCTGTGCTTCAAGATCAACCCTCTCCCTTCACCCTGAAAAATCAGTAAAAGGTGCACTGAGCCAAGTGAAAACCTGCTCTTTTTTTGACATATGCTTTTGAATTGAATGTAACTGAACGGACTCCATAGCTCTTGTTACGAGCTCAAAATATGGAGAGCCATCCAGGTATTTCACAGCGTTTGTTGCTGCTGAGTTGTTGATGGTAGCTGAGGCCGCAGTGGCAAAGACAAGAAAAATCTCTGTGCGTCCAAGCTCTGTGTGTGTGTGTGTGTGTGTGTGTGTGTGTGTGTGTGTGTGCGTGTGCGTGATGGACATCCATCTCTAATGTGACCCCTGTGTGAGGCCATAATGCCTTCTCTCTCTCTCTCTCTCTCTCTCTCTCTCTCCCCCCCCCCCCCCCCCCCCCCCCCACGCACACACACACAGATTGTAGATTGATACCAGTGACTAGAAAAGCTCCAATATTTATTCACTGAAATGTCAAGAGCAGGGAAACATATGGTGGTCCCGACACACACCACTAGATGTAGCATCTACTTAAACCTGGCAGTCAACCGCAAATGTGAGTGTGTTTGCACGTGTGTCCTGTAGGATTGTGTCTTTGTCTGCGTGTGTGTGCGCGTGTGTGTAGTCCTTTCTATCTGTCAGTAACTGTAGTAATGTGAAGTGGCAGAAAGCTAAGAGGTTCCCTACATGCCACCACTGCCCATATGTCACCGCATACAGTACACTGATACAGACAGAGAGGAGATGGAAAGAAAGACTGGGAGAGAAAAAGAAAAAAAAAAAGTCCAGTCAAGATGCCAGACAAGGCTGAAATAGACAAGGGGAGCAGGAGTGGAATGGAACAAGAATGGAACTCAGAAAAGAAAGACAAAGCAAAAGCTGCTTTGCCCCAGGACATAATTAAGAATACCTTAATTAAACATTACAGTTTTCACAGTGCTAACCTGCACTCTGTAAGAGCAGGCTGCTCACCAGCCAAACACATTCTTGATTCAGCAGATCGGTTATTTATCCCCTCCTGCAGACACAATAGATCTGTAGTAACAGCTGTGGAGTCAAGGCTTCTTTTTTCATTTTTGTATATTTTTTCACAATTTTTTCACCAGCTCAAACAGCTAGTTTGTTCAAAGATTTTTTTCAGCCTCCCTGTCTTCTTCCTCCACCACTCTTTGACAGTGATCATTAAAAACTGAGCTCTAATACATATCAGTCTGTCCCTGACTTTGTGGTTGACAGAAGACAACCAGCTGACATCACACACTACATTACAACAGCACATTTATTCATTTGAATTCTTACTATAGTTCTCACTCATAGTGGAGAAGGAGAACACAGTCACTGTCATGGTACACCTCTGCTTATAGAGGATTAGCTATTCTGTGTCACTGGGTTGAAAATAGTAAAATATAGCTACTGAACAAGGTTGCTGAAAGGAATTCTTGACCCTAAAATGATCATTTTTGTATCAAATATTTCCTTCCTGTAGCATGCCCGTAAAAGTGAACCAGTTCACTTTTGGGAGAGTGATTACATCAAAACTCAAAACTATGAACGTGAACTAGTTCATTTTAATCTGTTTAAACTAAACTCTGATGTAGCTCTGATGGAATGTGAACATGCACAACACTGCCAAAGGCTTCGTTGTGAACATTGTTCCACATGTTTGAAAGAGTGGAGGATTTGTCACCTGTGTGTTTACAGCACACAATTTCAGAAATAATTTTTAAAATCATTTTACTTTTCACCACCAACTTACAAATGAAGTCTGGCTGACCTCGGGTGTAGTGGCTCTTGGCATCAAGAATAAATGTGTATGTGTAAACAATTTACACATACCTCACCGTGGTGACAGAGCATGAGTAAATTAGCGGTCACTTACATTGAGTTTTATTTAAACTCTCATATCTCAGCAATCAATTTGTTGAATACAGTTTTATCATAGCCAGTGGCTAAACATATGAAAGTATGACTAAATTATTGAAAAAAGTTCCATGTTACGTTCCCCATCTCTGTCCTCTGTTCTCTGTATGCAGCAACAAATGTTATCGCTGTAAATGAAAATTATGTGGAATTTGGCTGAAATTCAACGGCCAAGATGCAGCATGACCTCATCAAGATGAAGGTAGCATTTTTCCATGGTTACCCTCGAGGCGCACAGTGATTTATCAGTGATGAGGCTAGGCAACAGTGCAAGGGAGACAGTGAAGAAGAAAGCAAAGGAAAAGGATAAAAAAGAGGCTTGGCAGGGCAAGACAGTAAAGAGAAGGATTGACGAAGAGACGGTGCAATGAGTCAGAAACTAATTCATAAAGAGGGTCCCAATGAAAGGTGCTTCAAGAAGGGATGTGACACCCAAAACAAAAATAAATGAGGTCTGCAAAAGGGGCCGTCGTAATCCCCAACCTATATCCAGGTTCTTGTTCAGTGCTGTCACAACCACATTCATTTTCCTGTCCTTGCTGTCTGTCATTTTCTCTTACTTCGTCTTCCGCTGTGTATTGCCATCTCTTTCTCACATTTGTCTGTCTTGTTTATCCCCATTGCTCTCTTCTTTTTCTTTCTCTCCATGTGCCTCACATGTGGTCTTAATACCCCTTCCAGACAGACGTTGTTAGAAATCCAGCTGGGATGAATGAATACACGGTCTCCTTTTGCTGTCTGAGACCTCAGACTAGGAAACAATTGTTTGCATTATCTCTACAAAATGAATTCCTCAGCATATGAAGAGTTGAACAGCATCAGTCTTTTTGTGATTGACTAGTCCAATGTCTAGCTGCTATTTTTTTTTTTATATTATCCAGGTGTAGGGACTCGTATGTGTACATTCAAACTCACATGCTGCTACATGTTTAATAAAAAAAGAACGTGAGAAAGTGTCCTTAAGATGCCTTAGTCTTGAATCTCAAACTCAAAAAAAAAATCAATTTTCGGAGAATTTTTACAATTCAAAAGTCCTTTTCACTGCATCAGCTGATCCATAAAAATACCAATCAGGTTTGGCTGTTCAAACAAGCTGCTTCATTTATGTTGTCGGTTCCACAATCACCCCTGCTGTTCCTGCTGCTGTTGACTGCTTGTTCTGTTTGTTGTCAACACACATTTCTACAGAGATCCAACATTTGTTCATTATGTATCATGGAAGCTCTCGTTTGCGGTGCCCTTAGCTCTCTTTTCTTCTCTTGGCATCTCTCTTTGAGTCTGTTGTGGATCGTTCCAAGGCAGGAAGTTATTTTAGGCACCTTGGTAAGTGAAAAACCTGCTGTTCCAGCTCTCGTATGGCAAATAAAGTTCCCTCCTACTGTCTGGAGAATGCTCTGTCAAAGCAAAGAGCTGTGGTCTCGCTGATTCCGCTGCTGCTGCTGCCACTTTGGCTGTGACACCCGCTAAGAGTGAGAGTCCAAACTTTTATAACTTCAACCCTGAGAGCTGTCATAACATCCAGCCCTCACATGGTCATGCATTCAAGCTGTGGAAAACTGTATTTTACACTGCCCTGCTGCATTTCCAGCATCTTTGTCACCAGAGCCTTCCAGTGTAAGACATATTTGGCCTTCTCATCCTGAACCATTCTATCCTGTGCAAATGATGTCAAATCAACAATAAAGCTTGAATCTGCAGTCGAAGCTGCCCAGACTTCAGCCCGATGTTTCATCCTGTACATATTAACATTTGATAGTTCTGCTATTGTTACTTATTTATTTTTAGCTAAGTGCACTTTGGACTAAATCTAAATCATTAATAAGAGGCCGGCTTCAGTTTAAATTTCAGTTACTTCTGGACACTAAGTGTGTATTTTGGCCTTTGTGCAGATATTCTGACAAGCCACTAGTTGTCACCTCAGTGAAAAGCATTTGCGTTCAGGCTTCCTGGGCTGCCCTGATGGTCTGTCTGTAAGATGCATAGCATTTTACTCTAAAGGTGTCTGTGCACCCTGCTCTCACTCCTGGCTAAAAGCCAATGTGCAGAATTGAATGTGTCTTGTTGTGCTGTGAACCACTCAACCTGTGACACCAAAACCTGTTGTATAGCTAATGGTTTTTAGCCATACTAGTAGTTGCTAGTAGTCAGTTGGTCCATCGGTTCATTACTTTGGTCCAGACTGAAATATCCTGACAAATATTGGATGGATCACCACGAAAATGGAGTAGATTCTATGTCTCCAGAGGATAAATCCTGATGAATTTGGACATCCCCTTACTTTTCACCTTGTGTATCTACAAATCAGTCTTCAAATATCCAGTGAAGTATCTCAACATCTACATGACTTTTTGGAACAAAATTAGGTACAAATATTCATAGTTCCCTGATGATGCATCCTAATGACTTTGGGGATCCCCTGACTGAAAGCAGAAAATATCAACAGCTGCATAGGCTGCTTTAAAGTCATAGTTTCATGTTCACCAGAGGGTGAATTGTAATAAGTCTGATGATCCTCTATTCTGTGATGCCATGATCTATCACCATCACAAGGTAAAATTTTCATTTTGTCCAATACTTTTGTTTATAACCAAATACACGTACCTATCAAGCCAATGAAATTTCAAATTACTAAAGGTTAACATGCTGATACAAGAAACTAAGATGGCATGCTAGTCCATTCATCGTGAATATTACTTTCTTAACATCAGGATGTTAACATTTTCTCTGTATGCGTATTAGCATGGTCAAATCATGCCTCAGTATGCCTTTTAATTCTCAGAGTCCCTAGCATGGCTGTAGACTCTTTATCTTATCACAAACCCCCCATTAGCACAAGCAAACATGCGACCGAGCATGCATGTGGTTATATCTTCCTCTTTACTGACATCAAGATGTCACATGTGAACAAAAGTCAACTCCCAAATGTGTGTGCTGGGGATAGTGGGTAGAATTTACAGCAGAAGAGATCAAGTAAAAAAAAAAACACAACATGAAATGATGATTCACATCACTTAAACAAGGCGGTTTATTTAAACTGTCAGCACCTCATTCATTCCTGTCTGCTACACTGCCTGCTTGTTCTTTACTCCCCCCTCCACTTCAGTTTGGTTCCTTTTTCTGTCAATATCTACCATATGTTTCTCTTGGCTTGTCTCTTCAAATGATGTATTTTTCATATCTCAGTGATTAATGTCTGCTGCTCCTCTTCTGTATATCCCTGGGGGTTTGATTGCTCTCCTTGCTGAATCTCTGGCATGCTGCTTCTGCACTCTTTATACAGAAACTGTGCCACCAAAAACAACTGTAAAACTATTAGAACAGCAATTATATTAATTTCATGAGAGAGCATTTCTGAAAAAGGTATTGACATATATGCTGAAAACTGCATTTTTGCATATATACTATATGTGTGTGTGTGTGTGTGTGTGTATTGCCACTACTGACAACGAGTAAGGCAGGTCCTGAAGAATCAGCTGGATAGAAAAAAGGTCCATGCTGTCAACACATAACACACTGCAAGTCATCAGATACCCCACTGGTGTAATCAGTTGGCCAGTGGAGGAAGTAGAAGCCACTGATATCACTACATCGAAGCTCATCACAATGCATGAAGGATTTCATACCAAGTCCAGCACCCTGACACTGAGGATCAGAGCCACTGTCCAGGATGAAACAACTAAGATCTAGGAATACATCCTCAAGATGGTCCCCAAAGATGAGCTGCTAAGCAAATACTTCAGGCAACAGAAATCCTGTAATGCAGAAGAGGAGGACGGACCATCATGGAGGGTCAAGCCCCTTCACAGCATGTACCACTGCCAGACAGAAGAAGTGGCTGATATCAAGAAATCCTACCAGTGGCTGGAAAAGGCTAGACTGAAAGACAGCACAGAAGCATTAATCATGGCTGCACAAGAGCAGGCCCGCAGTACAAGATCAATAGAGGCAGGGGTCTACCACACCAGACAGGACCCCAGGTGCAGACTGGGTCACAACTGTCTCACAGTTCAGCACATAGTAGCAGGGTGTGAGATGCTGGCTGGAAAGCGTACATGGAACCCTATATAAGCGGCAGGCATAGTGTACAGGAACATCTGTACTGAGTATGGGCTGGAAGGTCGAAATGGTAGTCTGTGAATATTTGAACACTTCAGCTTCCATCGGAACATAATAGAATAACAATGATAGAAGAATGACACATGTTGTGTGGTTCATCAGGCAATACAGCGTCTGCCCATTGGTTCCTGTAATCTTGTTTACATTTTTTTCTTCCTGCAATAAAACAATTGGTAGGTCTGGCTAAGCAAGATAACCTTGTGCATTCTCAACTTAAAACCACAAACCTGCAACACAGCATGCAGGTTCTTTTCAATAGAACAAGATTAATTAGAAATGAGGCTTAAGGTGACATTCACATGATTGCTGTCATTTTTCTTGCCTATTTTACAGCTTTCGCTTATAGGATGGTTGCCATGAAATTTCAAGGTACAAGCTGAGGGGTTCTTAAGTGCATTTGTGAAATACTCCTGCTGTCTTTTATTGCCTTAATTACACATCTGCAATGATTTTTCTATACTACATATAATAGAACGAGGGTGAAGATGCACCATGTGGCCAAAACAGATTTAACATTTTACTCCTTTCATTACAAGATGCAAATTATATTGTAACATATCTCATCCAAGTGGGAGCTTTACATGTTGCCCTGGGGATGGCACTGATGGAAACCTCATGCAGTGTCTAAAATAGGCTTCATCCCTTGGCAAGCATAAATGTGCTCAATACATTCCATATCAAACTGCTCAATATATCATTGGATGGGCATTAGCATACCTGCCAACGATGGGATTTGAAAATAAGGGAAATTTTCCAGTGCCCCTTAATAAACCGCACTGTTACCCTGACAGAGCCTTTACATTTACACCAGTGTACACACAGTGAATCCTAAAATCCCCACTAGGCGACCGCTTGCTTTAAAATATCAAAGCAACAAGGATTGGGTTAACTAGTTTCTATATGAAGTGACAACAGTTAACTGGGATCAGATATGTGGTGAAATGCATCCCTGCATTATGTAAATGAAAACACAAAGGGGCACGTAAAGCCAGCACTGAGTTTATTTGTGTATATAAGGATATGTCACCGACACATTATGCTTCTGTTGTAATTGTGAGGCTACTGGCAAGTGAGACAGTTGTTTGGAGAGGGTGATTATGAAAATGGACAGTATAAATACAGTCATTGGTGGGGCATTTTTCTATGCTTCTTGGGTGCTCTATGCTTGGCAGATTCGCCAATTTCCCTCCATGTGATACATTAAAATCCATGTGGCATCCTTTACAAAAACCATGACTGGCGTTGCTCATCATGAAGTACAGGTAAGACTCCTCCCATTTGGTGACAAACTTTTTACCCTTTTGACAGGTACTCCCTCTCAAAATCATCCATCTTCCTCTTCTTCTTGTTTTATTGGTTGGTGCCGATTGAGTGAACGACTTCTCATCAATACATGTTAGAGCTCATGTTCTACATACTGTCACCGTCTTTACCAGAGGGGAATTTAGCAAACACATCAAATATGCAGCTATGACAGCCAACCTTTAATAATGTAAACCTTTAAAAATATGTAAACAGGAGGGCAGCAGGTGAGGAGGGTAAAGTACGGCAGAACCCCAGGAAAAATGGGAGTGGTGAGGGTTTGGAGATTACATTTTTGGGAAATGTTGACATTTCAGTGGTGCAAGTGGAAAAGATGGTGTCTCCAAAAACATTAGAAAATATGGACTATTGGGCAATGCCTGCGGGGCAACAGTCACTAAATTGTTTGGGTTTCTGGGAGTTTATAGGAGTTAATAAGGTGCACATGAGTAGTGTTTGCTGATTGTAGCAGGTATTACAGCTACAGTTGTCCTCATATGGACAGAAAGTGCTTGGCTGTTTGCATGGTCAGCACATAATGTGATTGAGGCAGCTTTTTTCTTTCCTTCTTTACTGCCAAAAAAAGTGGAAAGTTGTGAGCATGCCCTAGGAGACCAAACTCCAACACATCTGAAATAAGATCTTTCAAATTTGAGACTTGAGATCAAGGTTGGATTTGACCACTGCTGCCCCACCTCTCCTGGACGTTCTTCCATCACTGGAAAGCTTTCCAGGCCTATAGCTGCTCTATCTCCCCTGTGACAGCGGCAGGAGTGACCGCAGTAATCCAGTTAGAGGAAACTCACTCACTCACTCCAAGTAGCAGCCACAGAGATTATTCCTCTGGGTAAAATGGCACTGTACACATTTGTGTGTGTGTGTGTGTGTGTGTGTGTGTGTGTGTGTGAGTGTGTTGTGGCATGTGTGTGTAGGTCTCAGGGGAACATGCAGTGTAATCAGAGCAGGCGATTACTTGGTAGCAGTCAGGTGTGTGTTGGTGTGTGTGTAAGTCCTATGAGAGCAACACAATGTAATCACAGGAGACTGTTAGTGGCAGTCAGGTGTGTGCATATGTGTGTGTGTGTGTGTGTTATTTGGTTGCAGCGATAAGAACATACGTACTGAGATAAAATTACTGCTCTGCAAATAGGTCGGAGAGGCCACAACACTACACACACACAGACACACACACACACACCAAATCTACCCCAGTCAGCACTTTGTGTCTAAAGTGCACTTCTGTTTGCAGCTGGGATTGAAACTTTCCCTTTGAACATCAACACAATTTTCAATGAAATGACTCTAAATGACTAAATGACTCCATCTGAATCCCAGTTTGAATAAGGTGTGATGTGTGCATGAAGATCAAAAGTGACACAGTCCTCCTGTTTGTCAGCGAGAAAAGCTTTTCTGGAATTTCACACCATTTTCATACAGATGGAAATCTGATAATAGAATAGTGTTTGAACCAGTTGCTGACCATTTGTCGAGCACTTCAATATCCATCATGAAATCATAGCTTGCCTCCTGGAACAAAGCATGCGGCTTTATCAAATTTGTATGATAATTTGGCTCTTAATAATAATAATAATAATAATAATAATAATAATAAATACAAAAACATACTATTTTGACATGTTGTAGGTTCAGTGTTTTCTATAATCGTGAAATAGTATGGAGCAGATTTTGAACAACCCTTGCTGTTCATTGCAAATAAACTATGGCAATAATGTTATATAAAAAATGTACCCCGAATCTGCCATAAATGATCCAATCACATCACTTTAGTATGGTATGGTTAAAGTGTGAAGCGCAAACTAACCATCCTAAAGTGTCATCATTTCTTTATTTTTGTATCTTCAACATAGATTATGAATCTATCTATGGGCATGCTGACTTTAGGGTTAGACCTTAAAGCTTTTTTCACAGAGTCTCCAATTAAATTTAAGCGTGGGCTCAGTAGCTAGCTGACAAAATCTGCCAATGACAGTTGCTGTTTCAGCTAGCAAAAGTTATGCTTACTGGCTGAAAATGAAGAAGACTCCTTTGTCTACTTCTGTCTGAAATCCAGGACCCAACCACTTGGTTAGGGTTCAGAAAAGATCGTGTTTTGGCTGAAAATGCAAGGCTTCGTTGCCACAAGCACAGCTGGAAAATGTCCCAACATCTCATTAAAAATATCTGGTTCAGTCGCGTCACAGACATTAATGAGATGTCTGTGAAAACATGGAATGAAAAGAAGAATTGGTCAATCAGCCTGAACATTCACCTGAAAAGCAAAAGAATAAATCATGGCAAATTAACAAGAAATTGAAAGGGAAGTAGTCACACTTACAATCACACTATGTCCAATTATATCAGCACAATTACATGGATACGACAAGCCTGCAGTAATGGGCTCAAGTGTGATGCTGAGGCTGAGCATCTGAATTCAAGATATTCTGGACATAGTCCCAAAAACTTAACACCGAAAGAAAACTACTCTGCATACTGTAAAAGTCAGCTTTAGAACAATATGTCAGCTCAGTGTTTCAGTTGTACTCATGAGAAAGATGGATTCCTTTCTTCTTTCTTCTATAATTCCTGCCAAACTATAGCAGGAACTTCATGTTCAGGTAGAACTTTTAAATTTGAAAAAACGCAACTTTGACGATTCCTGTTAGACAAGATAATTTTGGGGAAAGACAGTTATGAGAGAAAAAAAAAGCACAAGAATTTCATTAGTTTGTCTCAGGGAGCCTCTCCGCAGCCCACTTCCTATAAAACTTGCTTAGAAATGCTACAAGTTCATAGATTTGTGCGTGAAATTTACAGTGTTCTTCCCACCTCTACCAGCACTACTTCCTCCCATTTGATGAGAGCACAATTGTCGTTTTTTTTCGGTTTGCACAAGTCAAAGCCATGAAATGTGGCTTCATGGACGTGGCTTCCAGTCATGTTGTCTCCTGTGTATTGCTACTTTGGGGTCTTTCTCTGAGCTAACCCAGGCACTATTTTTGAAATGGAATCACACGAATAGCTCTCAGTTGTGGCAGTGACAGACAACCTCTCTGCAGCCCTGTTTTCCTTACTTTCAGCTGTCGACTTTCATTTGAACTTCCACTATCTGACTTCCCTTCTTTCTTCAGCTTTGCTCATCATTCGTAATGTATCCATACGTTTATAATAAATGCTGCTCCTCAGATGCACAGAGTAAGAACTTAGCTCAGAGCTAAGAACAACCATTGACTCTGTTGCTCCACAAAAAGTAATAAAAGTCACAAATAAATCAAGAAAAAAAAAAGAAGAAGAGGAGATTGCACAACTTAAAAAGAGCTGCTGCAGGGCAGGACACAAGTGGAGGAAAACAAAGCAGCAGCTGCATTATGACATTTTAAAGGACAGCCTTGCAAGTTTCAGGATTAGCGTATTAGAGCTTCCAGGCAAGCATTCTTCACCTCACTGGGGTGGCTTCGCTTCTAACAATATATCTGAATACTCACATTTCACACACAAAGTAAACCCTTGTTTTTCTTGAATTCCCAGTCCAGAACTTTTTCAAGGAAGGTCTTAAAGTGTTTGCATAGATCCTGCAATATTTCTAGCAGTACTTTCTGCCTTTTGCCTCCATTGTTCTCCTGACACTGGTAGTACAATAGTACTGAGCTGCAAAAGATTGCATAGCGCTTTGTGTCTTTTACTATTTATGTTTGGTTTTGTTATTATTATTATTATTATTATTATTATTATTATTATTATTATTATTATTATAATTATTATTTATCTACTGGAGTCAGTCACTTGTGGTGGTGATACCTTTTTTGCACTGAGTGACATTTCAATCTGTTCTGTTTTTTAAAGCGAGTCCATCGACAAGTGATGACACACACTGGTCTGCACCTTGTGTGTGTATAATCAAAACTAGAAGCTGTTACCCTTGAATAAAAGTATGAAAATGACTTTGTATGTGTGTGTGTGTGTGTGTGTGTGTGTATATGTGTGTGTGTGTGTGTGTGTGTGAGCTGTAGGTGGCTGCTTGCACTGCGTTTGCTGTAATGTGCAATGCTAAAATACTAATCTCAGCAAATACACAGTGACCCTTAAAGGGCTTGAAAACTGCTTCTTACTGTGAGTGATGAGGTTCTACATAAACACACATTTTTCTGCCTTTTTAAAAACGTATTATTGTGCACGGGACATTTCTGTGTGTGTGCTCACTCTGTTCTTCTCGCTGGCTGGAAGTTGACATGACTCTGTTGGTAGAAAGGTGACGTTACATACATCTGTGCACCAGTCAGCATTCAGCAACAACTGAATGCAAATCTGATGGTAGTTCTGTCTGTTCCCTTGTGTTACCAGGCAACTGTCAATAAAGTCTTATCAAACCATATATTTTTTTAAGATCCTATTCTTAAGATTAAATAATACATAACGGCAACGTTGTATGTATTTCTGTATATTCCCAGAGAAATGTAATTGTTGCATTATATGATTTATGGTTAATTATGTGTCAGTTGATAAAAGCAATTTCATTTTAATCAGTTGAGCAAATACTTAACTAAGTTGTAGCACACTTAAACAAATCAAAACTTTGTGTAACTTTGATTAGTCATATTAAACGAATGTAAATATATTCACCCTGTTCCGTCTTTTATAAGCCCTTGTTATGCAGTCACTATTTCTACATGTATGGCTATCATTATATTACTCAGCAGTACTCAACTGCTGTAACTTTGTTGCATAAAACCACTTTTCCTGAAAACCCATGGACCAGGGAGACTAAAACTTCAAACATTTACAAACTTCAGTAGAGCAGATTTGAGCCACTTGTGTATTTTCCAAAAGTGATCTAAACTCTTACGGGGTGGCTTTATCTGTCCTTGTCCCTTTCAACCAAAAGTCCAGAGTAATTTCCTCTGTGGGCTTTGTTAAATCTGTCCATCTCTTTTATTTTCTGTCTCTGTTCATCAACGTTTCTCTGCCTTGTTGATGCTTTTGGGGACTCTGGGTCCTTCCATTTGAAACATTTAGGAGTACATTGATGTGGATTACTTTGACTTGTTTTTGTGCTTTTCTCTAAACTAATTTGAGAAGCCTTGCATTAAAGACAGACTTAAAGAAAAACTATTAATTCCAACTTGGGGGCATTTTCTTCTGTGTTGTACGTATTTTAACGCATTGGGCAGGAAACATTAGCAGTCAGACCATCAGACAGGTCCTAAACAAACCACCATAGTCACATTTATTCAAGTGATGTTGCCGTGCTCTGAGATCTTTGCATTTCCAGTACTGAGCACACAAAAATAGCACTCAATTATTCAATTATATGTCCAGCACAACCTTTGCCACAGCTTGTCCCGTACATATTCTATGATTGGAAACAAAGATCAGTGAGTCTGCAGAATCGGCTCTTGGGCTAATCGAGAAAGGTTTTCTTGTTCTCGTGGGTCCAATCCAGGTCTTGAACTCATGGAAAGCCATCCCTGACGCTATCAGAGTTTTGGTTGATTTTGCTGTCGCCAAAACAAGCTGTGCTCGTAGTTTTATTGTCTTGAAGAACAGTCTGAGATGAGAGAGGAGCGGTGTGCAATGAGTGTGCAAAAGGAAACTAGGGCAGGGGAAGAAGGAAGGCTGTAGACACACATACACACACATCTTGCATGTTTCCGCTGAGTATCGCAATCATTTGTACTGGTCTCGGATTTCTCCAACCAGAATAATTTTATAAGTACACCTTGTCTGAGATCTGTTATGTGGGTTGTGCAGCCACACTTCGGCGTACCAATCTGGGACAAAAATGTCTTGTGCTGTGAGCAATCATGCGCTAAATTTAACAGGACAAAGGTAAATATTTAGTAGCTCTTACAGACGTGCACTTTGTTTTTATCAATTAGGAGCCAATTAAAAAGTCACTTTCAGTGGGCAGACTTGTCATTTTGAAGCTATGTCTTCTCATTTCACAGAAACAAAGCATTTCTTATAGCGGAAAAAGGTATCATCAGACACACAGAGGTATGAAGGACAAAATACAGAACACTCAAAGTAAAGGATTCCACTTGACCTGTGTCTCTTGGCCCATGTGACAATAAAACATCTGAGCTTCAACAAACCAGCACAGCATGGACGATGGACTGATGTGGAAAGAGATTTGTTTTATTTCAAAGCAATTCGCTGCCAATTCACAGGTATCCAGAGAAAGAGCCGCGCTGACCGTCAGATGGCAAGCTGAAAAATTCCCATCGGAGCAAGAAAATCACACTCACGCATTTACTCTTGATTGCCCTTAGTCATCCATGTGAAAGCACACACACACACACACACACTACACAAACTACACACACAGACATTGCTCTTGTTCATCCCGGTGCACCTCGGCCCCTGAAGGTATTCAGGAAACACACATGCACAAAACCCCCACCCACGCTATCTCCAGCAGTTCCAGACTGTGGGGGAGACTGTCTGACAAGGTGCCATGCTGAGTTCAGTTGTCTCACATTTGATAGGGTGTTGGGGAAGCAAGGGCTCTGAAGTGATTGGTCAGTTGTCTTAAGAGCTGCAAATTGCTGCTTAGCTGTTCCTGAATGAGGCTGGTTGAATGTCACACC
The DNA here is from genome assembly GCF_051107435.1 of Chaetodon auriga. Taxonomy (NCBI): domain Eukaryota; kingdom Metazoa; phylum Chordata; class Actinopteri; order Chaetodontiformes; family Chaetodontidae; genus Chaetodon; species Chaetodon auriga. Next base: position 6,346,964 of record NC_135082.1, read on the forward strand.
CTCTGCAACAAGGCATCTCTAACAATTTTCTCAAACATGAGTATGTCAGTTTGGATTCTTATTTAAAAACTTTAAAAATCTGACATGGCATTGCATCATCACCACTGCATCAACACAGAGAGAAGATGTCAGATGCAACAAAGAGACAGGTGCAAAAATCCTCCTTCAATGATGCAAAAAGTCAGGAAATCATCAAATTTATTCGGAAACAAATAGGAGCCCGTTAAATAAGCACAAGACCCAAAGGCCATGCTGAAGCAGAGGCACAGGGACAGAGAGAGACTTAAATGTCTTTTAATCAGGCATTTGATCAAAACAGACTTAATGCAACAATGTAATCTCAGAGTCTTGAAGAGGCTGAGACTACACGAGTGCTTCTCCAGCTTCCTTCCAGGGTGTGGACTGACAAGGCAGGGACGAGGACAGGTGAGGGCAGACACCTGACAACAGAATACTGAGTGGACAGCCAGGGCATATATACTGTGACAGCAGGTGAGCCTTGATTGAATGATTGACAGCTGCACTCGAGGAGGAGGGACTCAAGCCCGGCCTGTCCGCCACGCCCCTGCAGGGAGACAGGCGAACACATGACAGACACGAGTAAGACAGACAAGAAACATGGGGACAACACAGGACACAGAGGGAGAAAAGAAGGGGGACCTAACAGAACCAATAATATATTTGGATATCCCAATCCAAATGGCAAATCTAGATAAACCTGTTTGTGATTGGTATTGATGAAATGTCAAGGAATCACAAAAGGTATTAGGCTTCATCCCCTGGAGACCATGAATGTCTGTACAAAATTTCATGGCAATCAATCTGTGGTTGACCGACCAGGAGACTGACACTGACATCAATAGAGCCCTGCTGTTTTCAGCAAGGCAAAAATCCTTATTCCTTTTTTTTTATAACTTGACTTCCTTTTTTTCCGTTTTGTATTTGACCTCAGATTAAACTTATACTTTTTATTGTATGTGATTTGCTCAACCCACTCTCTCAGATAATATTAAAGTCGACAAGCTCTAGCTTGGTTACACTTGGCTGTAGCGAGTGCTCGACCTTCTCCTCCCCCGTCGATCCCTGTGATTCTAAACCTTCCTCCTGTTTGGCCACGTTGCCTCACAGCAGCTCACAACTGCTTGGTACTTTCCGGTGAGGAGTGAATCCATGCTGTCAGGTTTGAGCTTGTTTCACAGCGTTGTGGCACTTTGTACCACAAGAAGCGACACGCTCTCTGTCTGCACTCATTTTGAAGATCACAGAGAGCAGTTACAGAGATGCAGTCGTTTAAGTGTGATCTAGTGTTCGACAGCCATGTGTGCTGGCCTCATGTCCACATGATCAAGCCAAATGATGACTGTTATCACGCTCGCTGTTGGAGACTCGCTGGGCGTGACACTGAGGAAAGTAGTGGACAGTTAGTCTTTCACACAGCAGTGTCACCTCCATTTCAGGGGGGACACTTTGGAAGATGTGCCATTGTAGGACTTAGATTACATGTAGAGCCACAATTACTGTACGGATACATCCAGAGTAGCCTTTTTTCAGCATTTTGTGGGGTGTAATAGTGTCTAAAGCTGCCCACTTTTTATCCAGTTGTATGATCTTACAATTATCCTGAGGGTTGAGCATGCCGCAAATGTACACACTGCTTCTTATACATGGGAATGTTGGTGGAAATTTCAAGGACACAGTATGCTGAGTCCACACCAGTGAAAATAGAATAATAATCTACCTCTAGTGGTATCTGTAGATGCTTTAGATTTATATATCTAGAGAGATAACAAGATTATTCTATTTTTATTTTCTTGAGAGTTATCCTCCTCAGTAGCTCTTATTGTATGTCTGGTTTTGCTTTATTTTCCTTTAAATAGCTTTTAATTGTATTACCTCTGGTGTTTCCTCATAGCAGATTCATGAAAAGTTATGAAAGTGTTTCCTCATTTCCTGTTTTTATTCGGTCAGTATTTATAACATTGTCATTTAGTGTTTGGTAACCCCTCAAAAAAAGCTGGATTTACTTGTGACCTTTCGGCGCTGGTTGCATATGTCTACCAGTTATGACCAGTTCAACCCAAAAGTAGGGATGTGATGAATCGGAACACATTACACAGACATGAACAGACAATGCTCTCTGAACAGATCATTGCTCTCAGTGTACTTCCACAGGAATAGCCATAACAGCTAAGAACAAGGACGGCAACGTTGAATTAATAAAGGCAAAAGACTATTTTGTACAAGTACACATGGAAAAAAAAATGGGTAAGTGGCCACCAGCGCTGACATTTCTTCATATTCGATCGTTCAGGTGACTGAAGCTGCAGGCCCAGGAACCTGTATGGCACAACTGCAGAGCCTCCTCAGTCAGGGTTTCGCTCACCTCACAAGTGTCTCCACATGAGTTAGCATGATATGTGGCCATGGCATGCTTTAGTGTTGGTCGCTGTAATTATATCATATATACATAATATGATGTTTATACACACTGTTTTCAAAATGGGTTTTCTTTACATCTATGTGCGGTTTGTGCATCCATTGAAATGATAACACTACATATGAGGTGGGCCACAGCTGAGAAGTTGTGCAGCCTTGGTCATGTGGAGCGAGGTACAAGGTAAGAAATAAATATTCAGTGGTTACATGTGGAGTGAATGATTATCTACAGTATATGCCTGCTTACATGTTTATATACGACAGTGCACGATCTGTAATAATGTCAATCTGCAATGGAAGTAAATGAATGTTTTTATGTTGGAGGGTTATTAATTGTGTACTCCTCACCAGAGTGATTGCCTGTGGGAGGAAACTGTTCTCGTGTTTGTCTTTTTTTTTTTTTTTTTTTTTTTTTTGATATGCCATTATGCCTCTATAGCACCTACCAGAGGGGAGAAGTTGGAACTGGTTGTGTCAGCGGTGTGATGGGTCTGCAGCGATGCTTCCTGGCTGTTTCCTGACATTTGAGATATATAAGTCTTTATGGAGGGCAGGCTGGCACTAGTGATTTCATTCTGCAGTCCCGCCTGTCTATTGTAGTCTGCTTCTGTCCTGTTTGGTGGCCAATCCAAACCAGACAGTGATGGATGAACAGAGAACAGATTGGATGATTGCAGTGCAGGTCTGGATCAGTGGCTCCTGAGGCAGGTTGAACATCCTGAGCTGGGCTTTTTGGTGACAGAGTATCTGTTGGACAGCCACAAGCATTCCTGTACACTCTAAGTCATTAGGTAAAACTGGAGATCATCTTGAGATGGCGTCACACCAGCCGTGACATGAGATCGGTGCATATAGAGCTGTCCAAGGCCTAATTGTCTTTTACAGTAATTCACTACATTGCAGTTGGGTCTACAAACTCATTAAAATATGCAATAATTAAGATCATTGTATATGATGGAAAAGTGGCACTAGAATGTGCCATGTCGTCATGTAATAATGTAGTAATGACTGATGAGTACCAGAACATTAACATGCTGACGGGCGACGTGGCAGCTGTGATCCCATGGCAGGATGATCTCCTGTGACTTTTATTTTCACACTGTTTAAATTTTCTCTTCTATTCCCATTATTCATTTACCCCTGAACCATTAACTATTACACATATTTGATTCAGACTCCATTTAGATTTCATAATCTCTTGATGGTGTGGTTCAACTACAAATTATGCTTCATTATTTGATTAATTTAGGTACATAGTTAAATGATTATTGTACAGTGTTTTAGTGGCTAAGCTTATACATAGACATGACAAGTATAAAGAGAGGACAATGATGCAGATCACATCATTTCTAACATTAACATGAAATTTACCTCTGTTATAAAATACAATACAGGCACTCATGAAAAAGACAGTTTTTAGAGGCTTAAAGAGATCAAATGGAAAAAAAAAAAAAAAAGTTCAACAAAATAAAATAAAAAATGAACAGCACAGCAGGTAGTGTGCGTGCCTCACAGAAAGAAGGTCGCCGGTTCGATCCCCGGGTCGGGCAGGGCCTTTCTGTGTGTTCTTCCCGTGCATGCGTGGATTCTCTCCGGGCACTCCGGCTTCCTCCCACAGACCAAAAACATGCTCATTAGGTTCATTGGTGACTCTAAATTGTCCTTAGGTGTGAGTGTGAATGGTTGTCTGTTTCTATGTTGCCCTGCAATTGAAAGTTAGCTTTTCTGTTTTCCTACCCTCTTTATCATCTCAAGGCACTCTATTTGTGGGGGTCCAGACCCCTGGTTGGGAGGCACAGATGTAAAGTAAGAGGGACACTGCTTCTGGAAATGAAATAGCAGTGAGCAGCTGTGCTGTGCTTACAGATGTAACATGTTTTAATTTTAGATAAGCTAAAATGTCCATTTTGTAATGTAGTTCACCACCATGCCTTGCTCTGCTTTAGTATATATGCCAGAAAAGAACACAGTGACCCAATCTTCATGGAACTCGGTGGAAGGGTGTAGCATAGGTGAAGGAGGAACCCACTGACCCGAACATTGGGAGTGAACTTATGGCCTTGGCGGAGGTCTGCGCTCTCAAAGTGCCCCTGTAGTTGTCCATATTATTAACTTTTCGAGCAGGGCTGGGAACCAACAGTGTTTTATTACAATGAAGCCACTGAAGGTATTAAAGTCCCTTCCACAGAGATTTGACTTGTGAAGGATTTGACAAATCTACGTTTTGACACAGGCGATATTATCTTCATCTTTGCATCAGTACGTTCTGTAATCCTTTTCCTTACTGTCATCTTCCTCCCGGCTGGATCTGTTTCAATTTTCCTCCCACCAATCATTTTGACTCTGTGGCTTATTCAAAAAACTCACTGCCAATTATTAGAGATACCGTCAGAAAATAACACGGGAGTTATTTGCTTTGTAGAAAATGAGCAGTGAAAATGCTCACTGATGTGTGATGGGTTGGGATTGATGAGGATAACCGTCCGTGGCTGGGCCGATGTTTATGGCAGAGCAGGCGCTGGAGTAGCATTGGTCGGGATTTAACGTTCAGTCAGCGATCTGACAGAGTCTTGGTTCATCTTCTTGGTCTAGTCCGTGTAGGTTCTTGGTGGGATTTTTGACCAATCCATGAGTTTTGATACTCATGTTAAGACATGTTAGGTCAAGAAATGAAATGGAGGTGCTGAGGTTCAGACATGTTCACTACTGTTACATTACATTCTCTTCTTACCTGCCTGGTTAAATATTCCCTACATCATTTACAAAATATCCAAAAGGATTAAAATTATGTAATTTAACATTTTTGTTTTATTTATGTCTTTCTATTTAATTTTGCTTGATTTTATTTATTGACTGTCAAGCACTTTGTGAGTCGTGTCGATGACAAAAAAATGGCTGACAGAGTGATCGTTGGAGGAGTTTGATATGATGTGAGTGATGATGGGAGGGTAGCAGGAGGACGTGGGGAAAAAGACTAGAAATAAGGGAGATTCATGGAGCAAGAGGCGAAATAGGAAAAGAGAACATTTCGAGTGACAGAGACATGTTGGAAGAGATAAAGTGGAAATAATCATTTACAGTAATTTCTGTAAAATTCTACTTGTTTTCCAACATATAAATAGTGAGGCGAGCTTGTTTCATGCAGGTCTGCAGACTCAAGTGAGACGACAAAGGTGACAGTTCAGAAGCTGTGTCTGTGATTACATTTGCTAATTGATTTTAAATGAAGCAGTCTGGTGGTTTTGTTAAAGCTGCTGTGCGTAGCTTGCAAACAGTCAAAAGGAACATGACAGTCGCAGAAGCATTGCCAACTCATCTGACCTGTTGAGCTGCCTGAGAGGAATTCAGGTCAGCTGCATTATGTTTAAGTGCGTCATTTCTTCTGTTCTTTCTTTCGTTTTGTACCAGGATTTCAAGTACTTGCTGTTGTTGCTCAGCCATGTTCTTGCTGCTGCTTTGAGTGAAATGCCAGCCTTTTAGTGCCTCACATGCTGACTGCTACATATAATGTCTTGTCATTTTGTGTGCATCAAGTAACTCAGGTGGTGTACACTGGATGCAGACAATAAACCAAAGTAGTCAGCATGTCTCCTTACAGCAACACCTTATAGCATTCAGGCTATAAGGTGCTCTTGGCCTAGCTCGGCTCATTCAGTAGTTGTCTACAGGGTCAGATACACTGTTGATATGCAACCCTGTCTCCTAGAAATTATCTTTATACACAACTAAGTTACAACAGCAAGTATGTAATGTAATGTAATGCCAACCAAATTATGTTAACAATTGACATGATGAGGAAATGCTGTTAATTAAGGCATCTGCCAAGTCACAAAAATGTTGACACTGAAAATATCAGTTAAGTGTTCACTGACAGCGCATTTCATTTTCTTTTTTTTTTTTTACGGTTATGTTAAGTCATTCCCATTACCTTAACCAAAGAGCTTTTTTGCCTAAACCTAACCACAGACATGAGTCTGGATGTGAACTCTGGATTCAGGTGTTACAGTCCCGCACTTTGCCTGCAGACGGCAGAATGAGCAAAATCCCCCAAACAAGAACTGAAAGCCTCTAAGCTGGCACAAAAAGGCCATTACAAGCTGTGATATTCACCAAAGTGGGTGTTACTGAGTACTTTTCCATTTTTGTTATTTTAAAACTGTAAAAGTTATTTTACTTAAAAAAAATTAAAGAAATGTGTCATCTTTAACTTTCTGCTGTTCGGAAATTAGGTCATCTTTTACTCCCCTAGCTATTCACAGTCACACAAACAGTGAAGGATGGAGCCTGGAGACTCAGGAGGGATATTTAGACAAATGTTTCACCAGCAACATGCAGTAAACTGTAGAGGGTTGTTTCAAATATGAAGGCTGTGCTTGTGATCACGCCACGTGCTGCTTCCAGTTCAAAGAGAGTGTCTAATGTGATTTTGTTTGTATTATTAAATGCTCTAAATCCATATCAATATGTAAGATGTAACATGACAGTAAACATCTTTGAAGCATCAAATAAGATGCCGGCAAGAGTATGTACTTCACAGCCAGAAAATACGGTAATTGGAATCTGGAATCTGTTCTGTATGAGATGGATTACACGACTTGGTTTGAACAAAGGAGATAACAGCCTCCATATGGTGGAAGTTCTGTTGTCTTTGTTATATAAAGTACTTCTACTAAAGTCTGGACTCTGTCCTTTATTCTTTATGATTATGTCATTGTACAGGGTTTCAAAGCTATTTTTTCATGTTTTCCATGGGTGACTCTGAGGAATGTATTTGTAACCAGCCTAACAAACATGGATGATAAAGTGATTCTAAGAACAAGCTGTAAGAAGCTGAAATGGCTAATCAGCAAAATAAAGGTTGCTATTTAGACACTTAACAACAGTTCCAGATTTTGCCAACATTAACAAACGTTTAATCTTTATACATATTTTGTGTCGAAATACAATGGTTCCATGGAACATTGGGGAAGTCTGAACAACTTTTGCGGCACGTAAACTTATCCTAATGGAGAGGTTTTAAAAATCTACTGCAGTTTGACAAGATTTTCCAAACACTAAAAAAAAAAAAACAAACCATGAAGGAAAGTGTTTTCAGTTACTTCCATCCACATTCAGCAGGACTTTCTGAATGAACTTGAAAGGATGCTTCATACCTTTGGGGTACTGAGCCTGCAGGACATACAGCAGGCCATACAAATACAGGACTGCATCAGGCCACAAGGAGGGACCCCCCCGCCGGCCTCCATCAGGGGTCCGCCTTTGTTTGTCGGCCTCCAGCCCGACCTCTGGGGGGGGTTCCGTCTTCACAGCAGGTGTCCCGTCCAGCTCTGTGAGAGGTCCTGCCTTCATTGTCTTTCTCACCCATCTGCTCAGCTTCCAGGCCATCCTCGAGAGTGACTCTGTTCATCTGGTCATCCTTCTGCCTGTTCTCCAGAGTGGATCTGCCCCCCAACCCTGCCTCCTGGTCAACTCCAGACCTGCTCTGCCCTTCAGTTCTGTCCCCAGGAAGATAGTTTGAGATAACTTTCACTGTCACCTTTGACTGTTTTGTTTCCACAAAATGTGCAGTTATTCATATCACCTGTGCGTATTGCCCTGCCATGTTCTGTGATCCGAGTTCTCAAGGCATTAAGCCAATCCACAGGGACATTTCAGTATATAAACTACACTGAAATATAAACCGCAGAGCAGGTGATCTTACTTTTTATCTTAATAGTCCTCCCATAAAGAGGCCTGTTAAAATGACCTCATAGAATTTTCAACCACTCCGCCCTCCTTGTTTTCCACTTTTCGGTTGGTTTTCCACAGATAATCCTTTAGTCTTTCAGTCAGTGAATTGTGTGTGTGTAAATGTGTTAAAGGTTGGAAACAGTTTGCGTGTTCTTTTTATGTTTTTTTCTGCAGATGAAACAAAGACAGGGAAGTCCACAGCCATCCAAGCAGGTCAAAGAGATAGTAGAAAAAGATTGATCAAAACCTGCTCCAGGGATCAGCTCACATCCAGCAACACGCTGTCGCCCACGGAGGTCCAGGTTCTTGAAACAGCTGCCACTTTGTTTGCTCTCTGTAAGTCACTGATGTTCTCTTTTGAGCAGAGGTATCAAAAGACTGCATGAAGACCTGAAGTTATCACCACTCTTTTTGTTCCTCTGTGCTGATTCTATCAGTTTGTTCCCTCTCCCCCAGCTCAGGTGGGTCTGACTTACACCCTAACTTTCCTGTCCTGTCAAGCTTGAAAATGGCGACTCTGCACTTTTTCTTTTTCCCCCCTTACTGCTCCAGTATGGATCTGATTTGATTTGCATTGGATGCTGCAGGAATATGCACAGCGAAGAGCAGCGGCAGCAGAGTCTGACTGTGTGCTGTCAGACTAGGTTCGGGTTCAGTTTCAGGGCTGCACTGTGTAGCTGGCAGAGGTTCAACATGAGACTGAGACAGTGGTTTGAGATCAGCTGAGGGTGCTGCCGCTGTCATAGCTGCTCTCTTGAAAGTCTTGCCCTTGGAGCCGAGCCACTCAGCCAGTTTGGCTTTTCACTCCTCATCAGTCTCCATGGTTAATCCGAATGCACTGTCAAAAACAGACAATTCATAGACTCCTGAGCTGGAAGCCAAAGCAGTCAATGAAGGGAAAAGTCCATCAGGTAAAAGTCTTCACCTGGCTAGCTTGAACATCAGTCTACTGATGTTTTTGCACTGCAGTCATTACTTTTAAGTTCACAAGACAAAACAACAAACCAACAAGCATTATGTGATAAATCCAAATCTAGACACAGCATCATTGACCTTTTTAAATACAGTTTCTGATTAGGATCCCAGCCATTATTGTATTAAGTAAGCTGAAAAAACAACAATAACAAAAAAACATGTGCACAGATAAAGGCCAAACGCAAAGCTAAAAATCCGACAAATTAACTTCCCATGATACCTTTTCAACAATTCCTTATTTCCCAGTCATGTTTATGACTGTGTTGTCACTGACTCCTCAGCAGCAAGATTCTAGTAGTTGCAAAACAGTATCCTAATTTTAGAAACAAATTTACTGGATCAGATAAGTCCCTTTTATTGAGACGATTACTGAATTGAATGGCATCTGCACATCAGCAGGCCCTTTCAAGCGTCTCATTTCTCCTTTCCATGTTTATTTGCTCACAGTTATTAATCTTTAATGAACCATGATGATGCTGGCTGTGGGTGCCGACACGCTGTGAAAACCTCTGCAGTTGGCTTCTCAATAGTTAACATGGGGCAGTGGGTGTCTACAGTCAGCCGTCCACTGTGCTGCGTCATGTCTTTGCTGTGGCTGGTTGGAGAGAAGTGTGAACTGTCACATCCACACGCTGCCCACTCATCCAGAGAACACCACTGTCATGTCCTTTCAAATGGTGGAGGGATATACACTTTATGGGTGTGTGAGTGTGTGTGTGGGTGGGTGTCCTGTAGTGGATGGATGTGATTGAGACACTGTGGTGTCAGAACTGCTGGACTGTGTTATTATGCCCTCAATCTGCTGTCCAACTGCACTTCTGACAACAGATGTGGTGCTGTCTTTGTCACTGTGTGTTCATCTTTGTCTTTATCTGTCATATGTTTTTCTCAAAAAATGGGAAGCTCGCATTGGCATATCATTATTAATGGCTGTGGATGTGTTATAAGTTAACTTTTTTTGTTTGTAAGGTCACTAAGAATGAGTATAGGATGAATGGAGGCTATCAACAACCTAAATCTTCCCTTTGATATTAACTATACTATATATTTACTATACTATATATTACTACATGCTGCTTGTCTTAAGCGGAGGTGACAATAAACTTTTGAATAGGAGTTTTTTTTATGGAATACATTTTGACACATCCTATTAGGAAAATCACACATGTAAATAATAAAATAAAACGACGGCTGAATTTAGCTGCTTCAGTTTCAGCGTCCTTTGTGCATGATGTCTTACTATCGCACCGTACTGACTTACTGCTGGGGGACTTGAATAGAACTGAGCCAACGTTAATGTCATGAGTAACACCTGAGCCTCTTCCTATTATGACAAGTCAAAATGTGTGCCGCGGAAAAGGTTTATGATCACACTGCTCTGCATCGACGCAATACTGCCAAGTGAGTAAGGACAGAAGTGAGCCAGCCGCTCTTTTCAGCAGCCAGAATTTGGATTGACAGCTGATTGTGAAGAAGAATGAGTCTCTTGACACTGCGGGTGTGAATGCTTACTTCACTCCACAGGTGCACTGTTCCCAAATGTTTTCAGTTGAGCTAAGCAGCTAAACCTTGTTCTAAATGACACTGGATGCTGCTGCAAGTCACTCCACAGTGATTTGCATGTCCTAATAGAGAAGATCCAGACTCGAGACTCGACTCAAAGACGGCAACAGTTTGAGGCCTCCATGATGCACAAAATAAAAATGCATGAATTCGCCCAAGCAACAAATCTTAGTGACGGAAATTATACTAAAATATTTAATTCAGTTCATTTACATTTCATGTTCAAGCCTAAAACTAAAGCAGGTGCCACGATTCAAACTGTTCTGTAGCAGAAATAAAGAGATGCTAAAAACAAGGGAATTGTATTTATTTGCAACAATGGAAGTTTCAAACAAACAAAGTGACAAAAAGCATAAACAGCAGGGTGCAATATGACAAAAAGACATTTCTTTTTTCACTTCTACTTTAATACAGCACCATACTTTTTTGTTCAACCCCCAACTGTTTTCCAATTATATGCTCTGCGAAAACAGTTGAAACTTGCTCTAAACAAAACTCCTAATCCTGTTCTCCCTGGTGTTCGGAGGCAGTGGGCTTCTCATTTCCACTGCTCTCATTACAAGAAACACTTTAACTTCGTAAAAAGTAACTTTGAGTTGATCACGGGATATTTATCCTGCTTCACCTCTGAGCCATATATAGATTCACAGCAGCTCCAATGAACCAATTAATTCCTCAGTTAGAGACATGATACACTTTAATTGGATCTTTGAAGTTAACTTTTTCCTTTGTCGCTCTGCCTTTTATGTCACACTGTGTTCGTGTGCTTTCTGGGTGCTGATCCAATTTGAACTTGTATGCCAGCAGAGACAAAAATGACAACAAGTAATAAGCACATCAAATACTTGCACAATATAATCTAACTATAGCATTCAGTTCTAATCCACTCCCTCTTTATCCCCATCCGTCAGACTGATTCATTTGGGTTCATGCACTTGAAACTCCAGATATTAAACTTAAAATGTAACACAGGAATAAATGCATTTTAACTTAAATGAAATGCAACTTCTCGTCAAAACAATTTGCACTCCAGAGTCATTTCAGCGCTGCAGTTTTGGCCCTGGGGCATAGCGTGCTCTCAGTGAAAAATAGCCCAGGAACAGAACTCATAGTCTCAGCTCAGACTTTCCAGCAGCCCATGTGCCCACATTATGTTCTATGACAGCTATCATCACAAATACAGCTGCAGCCTATGCACAGTTAGATAGAGTACAGGTACTCAACAATATCATTTCTGAACAAACCTGAGTTCAAGGCAAATGTTCTGCTTATCTGCTTTGTCTCTGAGAGTGAGATGAGAAGATTAACACCACTCTCAATTTAGTACAGAAAACTGGAGTCAAGAAACAAGTATCTTAGCTTAGCATACCCACTGGAAGCAAGGGTTAGGTTAATAAATACTGTCTGTCTATCAGCATGCCTAAAGCTTACCAGCTGACACATCCTATCTTGCTTGTTTAACAGCTGGTGGTTTGAAGGGGAGTTACAAGCTGTAACTACTTCATGATGAACTGTCGTCTTGTTGTCGCCCTGAAACTGCCAGTAGGAAGGCAGATGGATAAACTATTTTTTATCAAGAAATAGATCCAGCAGGTTGCCTAGAACATGCTTCTGTTCTCCTTCCACTTTATTCGAGGCCAGATTAAGTATGCCCCTGCTAAAGCTCTATACTTGGACAGAATACATTAAGTAGTTATTCATGAGCTTTAGGAGTTGAGGGGTGGTAAATTGATGCTTTGTTAAGTAACAACTCAATGACAATTTTTTTTCACTTTATTTGGGTTCTTTTGAGAATCCCTGTAGCAACTTCTTTCCCCACCCAAAGCATCAAGTGTAGTTTTGGTACAGGCATGTGCATCGTTGTGGTCTGTGGACTGACTGTAGGTGCACATCCACACACCCATTTTATTTACAATGTCTGCATAAAAAGCCTGAGTGGAAACATTAAAACTCTGAAAGAATCTTGAAATATTTACATTTGGCTGAGGTGGAAAACTTGGTGTATCAGTAAACACAAAATGCGACAAACTGCAATGGAACAGACTTACTGAATTAAACATGACATACATGAAGCCCGTGACTTAAATATCCATTGAAGCCTCTGCTGCTGCTTGTTTTCAATGGCAAAGCAACATTATGTTTAGCAGCCAGCAGTAATGTGAATGAGCTGTGAATGTCCATAAAAGTGTTCCCCAAAACCAATCACTAATCCCCATTGTTTTCCCAGGGAACTCCTCTTTTGTTTTTGTTCTAAAGTAATTGACTACTGCGTTTTTAACAAGGTAGCAGACAAGGTTTGGGGTGGTAATTAATGGTGGTGTGTTGATCCACCTCTATGTTATATTTTGGTCTGTTGTTAGAAAGCTGTTTTCCTCCTTACACTAATGGAGCTGTGAAAACAAATTAAACGAGCTATGTTTCAACTTTACACATTAAAATGATTCCAGACATTGTGGCATTCTTGGAACTTAACTGCCTTGTCTTTTTCTTGTTTCCCAGCGGAGTGAATATTTAATTGCTTGTACCGACTTGTCTGGCAGTGTACTGCCGGTGGCTGAAATAGTGGTGGGTTGATCATTTCTAGGAGAAAGAGCGGCTGTTTTTGCTGTTATTGGCTGTCATTCTGAACCAGTATAGACTGACTGGGATGATGAGGATGGTGCTGGGGGTGCGAAGGTTAGCTAGTGGCAGTGGAATGATGATGATTAGGAGGTCTCCCACTGACAGCGCTTTTACTTTTGGTTTGCTGATTAATCAGGAGGAATACTCTGCCAGTATTGAGACTAGTGGAGGCCTTTTAAAGATTATTATTCTGGGGACATTTTTGTCTTTATTTGATACCATACAGTTAAAAAGCATCGTGACTGAGCGAGGGCACAGAGGTCCTAGTCAGACTCAAACTGTTGCTGTTATGTGCATGCCTTTTAGACAGGCCACCATGACGCCTGAGGGGTTCTTCCTGATAATTGACTGTTGGAAACAAGTGACAGTGAACCTGAGGGGGGTTTGGTCAAAGAGAGTTATTACTCAGAATAACGTTTCAGAGTCATGCAGGGCTGGGGTGGGACCAGACAGCAAGGAAAGGACTCCAGGGAAGCATTAACATTCCATGTTGGATGTGATCCTAGTTTGATGTAGAAGACCAAGGATTTGTCTTCTTTGTCTTCATTGATCTGTTTTGCCTTTAGTTTGTTGAAATGTCCTCAGTCTTTTTCTCCATGTCAAATGGTCAATACATGGAACTATGTCAAGTCAGTGAAAACCTTATAGAACAATCAGGTTATATCTAACATATTATGTAAAGCAGGACTACAGGTAGGAAAGCAGAGTGGGAACACAGCCCAGTATCCCCAGGAATTTTGTTCATATTGGATAAATATGCACATTTACCAACCTTTTATTTGCCATTATTATTGCCAAATCCATGGTTTTACAGAATTGTCCAATATCAACATTGTTGTCTGGTTCATGTGATCATTGGCGTACACATTCCACTACTCCCTAAAACTGGACTCATGTCTTACGCATCAGGCTGAATCTAATTCAATGAATCGAAACAAACACCTCAAAAGTTTAATGCAAGATTTTTACACATTTTATAGGCTCATTGGGAATGTTTAAAAAAAGCTGTGAATGCCCTCTGTGGCTGAGTGCACACCGATGGTCCATGAAATCAAATTAAAGTGTTAAGGGTTGCACATTTATCTTAGGAAAAAATATTTAGTGTACTAAAATAACACAAATTTATTTGCTAAACCAGCCAAAATCTGTGTCCACAATAGTCGAACAAATAGTTCAGGGAGAACTTTGTGGTTCTCAACACTGTAAAATCGATGGCAGTAAGTTGTTTCATGTTGCATATGTTGTCACTGTCACTAACACTGTCCTCTGTCTCTCATTCCTGTCATTTAATAAAGCATGCCATTGTGTCCTTTCATGGCCCAGTGGCATAATTTAGTGTGTAATCAGTGTTACGGCTTTATCAAACAAACAGACACAATCTATGTTTTCTTCTCTCACGTTCTACCTTAAGTACTAAATAATAAAGATTACTCTCCACTCTGTTCGATCTATATAATATCTCATAAAAGAAAACTATCATAGACCTTAGGTGGTGCTGCATCATAGACCACTTGCACACTCTCGAGATGTGAAAGTAACTAGAAATCCAAACACAATCCAATTACACATTTGATCATGCATGATTAAAGGCACTCATGGGGACGTAAGAGAAATGTTACATAAGCATCGATTTGTGTTAAGTATGTCATGGGATGGTGAATAATTGACTGTATTTTAGATGCACGTGATAAATGATGATCATTGTACTGTGCTCTACGTACTGTAAAGCAGCCAGGTTTTGTCAAATATTGATCACAGTAAAAGATGCATTCAGTATGTGGCTGATTAGTTTCTATTATTTAGCAGAAACATGGTATACATATAAATAATGTTGCTCTTACACTTTAACATGTAAGTTATATAAGACATGACATTTCGCTTAAAGCCACTATGTATAGATATTTTTTTAAAGGGACTTGTGAAAATTTGACTATCCCAGCACAGCATCTTTTTTTGCTTCCAACAGTAGATGGCGCCAAAGCCAGAAATTTGCAAATCCTACAAACAGAGACTTTAAATTGGCCAGTCTTATGAATGACTTCTATCTGAAAAACAGAGGGAGTGCTCTGAATTCATTCTGTGAAGATTATCCTCCTCTCCAAGAAAATAATGAAATGTGAATTTTAGCTTAGGAAATGTTGTTGTCCTCAAGAGGGGCAAGTCATGTCACAGCGCATAGCACAGATAAGTAACACATCACAAGCCTAGATAGAACAAATCTAAAACAGCAATAACAGTAACAAAACACTGCCATCTGAGCATCCTCGGTCAAGGCAATTCAACTGAAAAAAGTTAAAATGTCACCAAAAGTTTTTGCCGTTGTCTCAGCTGGAAAGGTTGGAAGTACTGATAAGAACAAAACACACCAGAGAGCAATGGAAACAGGCTTAAAGAATAAATCATGGTGTGCAGGAAGCATGTTCGTCCAGTGACTGTCTCTCCACTAGAGAAACAAATAAGCCTTAAATGAGGATGACTAACTTTCCTAAAAGTTGTGGTACATTTGGATGAAAAACTGACTTAATGTCAGAGAGTGTGTGAGAGTGGGATCCTGTCATGAGAAGTTGCCGTTACCAGTCAAGATGTAAGATATACAGATTGGCATAGGAGTACACAAGAAATAAACACGTGATGTTTTAACAAACCTTTATTCACTGTGTGATGTTGGCTTGTGTCACATGTGCACAGTGGTGACGCGAGGCTGGTCCACCTCGTCGTTCCCCTGTTAAAGACGAAGAAACGCACAGTGATGTTTGAGTCACTTGTGGTGAAATGTTTGAGTAGAATCTGAGATTCAAGCTAGAGCCAGTTGTAATGGCACACTGAAAGCACTTTCTGCCATGCTCAAGCTCACCTCTGCCTGTTCTCCTTCTCCCAAAGTGTTCGGGTAAGAAGAAGTCTGCCGGGGCTTGCACACCGTTTATCAGTTCTGGGAAGGTAGCAACAAGTGGAAAGTGGGCTAAGGGAGTTTGGTTGGGATATTTAAATGTATCTATTTATGTAAGGTATTTATCGGTGTTTAGTAAGTGTATGTGGGTGTGTAGATAATTTATAACACAACAATGTATATTTATGCATGCAGATATCTGTGTTGGTCTCTGTAAATGGTATGTGCCAGCCAATTATGTGAGCAGACACCCTTCTATATGGTCTCATCAGCCTAACAGATCTCAATATGGTCTCCATCTTCCTATGAGATACCTCATAGATGTCACCAGTTAAATGTTCATACACACCACAGTACTGACAGAGAAACAGCAACTCTTACATACAGTAACACACTGTGGAAGTTACTGTAGAAGACACTAAGGCAGGAACCTCAAACAAAAGGTTAATGTACGAAATTATCTAACCATGATGTTGGTTAAATAAAGAAATTAAGACAAATTGCAAAAAAGAACAAATTCAAATCAAAAACTGCCTTTGGACAGAGGGGACAGTGATCATCAGTCTACAGCTGAACCTTCTGAAGTGACTCATCACCATGTGGTGAAGCTTGTAGAATTCTATTTCTAGCAACATTATGCAAAGTGCAACAAAGCTAAAACACAGTTATGGCTGTCACCACTGCAGGTTACACTCTGTTTGTGAACTACAGATTATTACCATCAAGGTTAATCTTTCACATTATCCAGAACAGACTGAGCTAACGAATTATGGCAATGATAAAGAGATCATGACAGGCCAACCGAAGAACGCCCCTTGTGGCTGTGGTATAATGAGCATATATCACGGACTGGAGTGATGTATTGCTTTTATAAAACGGTTAACACTAATGGCAATATGAAAGAGGAATACACAATAATTTTCATGTAGTTTTTAATTAAACAGAAATACATATTATCTAATAAAATAGCCCCGCTGTGAAAAGAAATAGTCCCACCTCTCCGTACGTTAGCTCTGCATGTCGTCTGCATGTCGGTCGCCGAGACCGATGTAGCTGCTTAGTCCGTAAAGTTCACCTTTACAGTTTCTGACAGTGTCGTAAAATTCTCTTAAAATGTCATTAAATTGTCATGTAGACACTGTCTGAAAGTCCACCGCCACACCTTTATCTTGACACCAGTCTTCGAAGCACTTCCCTGCCCACTTGGTCTGTTTAACCGTATGTACGGTGGCCCTGAAGTGCAAAACGCTAACGCAAAAGAGAAAACACGAACGCAAAAAAGAAAACACAAACACAAAAGAGAAAACACGAACGCAAATGAGAAAACACGAACGCAAAAGAGAAAACACGAACGCAAATGAGAAAACACGAACGCAAATGAGAAAACACGAACGCAAAAGAGAAAACACGAACGCAAATGAGAAAACACGAACACAAAAGAGAAAACACGAACGCAAAAAAGAAAACACAAACACAAAAGAGAAAACAAGAACGCAAATGAGAAAACACGAACACAAAAGAGAAAACACGAACACAAATGAGAAAACACGAACACAAAAGAGAAAACACGAACGCAAAAGAGAAAACACGAACGCAAAAGAGGAAACACAAACACAAATGAGAAAACACAACAACATTAACTCTAACGGAAGAGGTAGGTACCTTCGGGTGGCATGACTTGACGCTGATTGGACGACGTCACTGCCCGTCTCTTTACCAGGAAGTAAACCTACCTCAACGCATCGGTTTCAAAACATGAGCGCGATTGGTCGATTCAGACTTAGTTGGTATTATCAAAGAGTACTTTGATGCCGGGCATACATATGACGTCATACTAGATATGCTGTCAACTTTTCACAACATTAAAATAAGTTTGCGTACACTGAAGAGACTGAAATGTTTACTTCCTGGTAAAGAGACGGGCAGTGACGTCGTCCAATCAGCGTCAAGTCATGCCACCCGAAGGTACCTACCTCTTCCGTTAGAGTTAATGTTGTTGTGTTTTCTCATTTGTGTTTGTGTTTCCTCTTTTGCGTTCGTGTTTTCTCTTTTGCGTTCGTGTTTTCTCATTTGCGTTCGTGTTTTCTCTTTTGCGTTCGTGTTTTCTCATTTGCGTTCGTGTTTTCTCTTTTGTGTTCGTGTTTTCTCATTTGCGTTCGTGTTTTCTCTTTTGCGTTCGTGTTTTCTCTTTTGCGTTCGTGTTTTCTCATTTGCGTTCGTGTTTTCTCTTTTGCGTTCGTGTTTTCTCATTTGCGTTCGTGTTTTCTCTTTTGCATTCGTGTTTTCTCATTTGCGTTCGTGTTTTCTCTTTTGCGTTCGTGTTTTCTCATTTACGTTCGTGTTTTCTCTTTTGTGTTTGTGTTTTCTTTTTTGCGTTCGTGTTTGCTCTTTTGCGTTAGCGTTTTGCACTTCAGGGCCACCGTAGTACGATTGGCCTCGCTTCTCGCCTTCTCCAGTTGGTCAACCTCTCAGGACGTCAGCTCCGCATGTCGTCTTTTGCGCGGCTTTTTTTTTTTTTTCGGAGACAGGCACTCTTCAATCCCTTCATCCATCGTTAGCCCTCCCCAGAGATCAAAGTTGACTGGGAACATGTTTGAATGTTGTTAACGCCTTAAAAAATAAACATCAAAACCGGCTACTTTTTGCTGCGTACTGTAACAGTTTGTTGTTGTCATGGAAACATTATTGCTTCCCTGGAGCGGAGTGATATGCTGTGATAAGGCTTTTTAGAATAGTAGCTGTGGTATATGCTCATACAGTTAACAGCCAATCAGATTGCCGGATTTCACCTTTCCGTTTTATAAATATTATTAGAATGCAGAGGACCACATATATATTGGTCATGAAAGTCATTCAGAAACGCAAGAACACAGTTGGCAGCTGGTCGTTCTAGCTCAAGTTCTGTGACACAGAAAGGATTTAGACTTGTGGATATTTGAAGGGCAACTAAAGAAATGGCCTAAATTGCTTCCCCTTGGTTTGCTTTTTTAGTCAATATCTTTCTGGTTGTCACTGTGGAGAATATAACAGTCTAGTGATTGTCCTGTGCTTATCATCCCCATTGTATCTTTCACAGTCAGGTTATCTCTTCAGCCCACAAGACCTTTTGGCAGGTCCGTCATTAGCCTCAATACTCAGGTTGTTCCACAGTCAATTGAACTTTATTTGAAATTCTACCCCCAACCACATTTTTTTTTTCCAAAGACAGCACATATAGTATGTCATTTCTATTTAATGTAATGATGCAGCAATAAAAAATAAGAAAGATAAAATTTAATTGAAGCAGTAAAATAAGCACTCCGGGGGAAATGAGTGAGTACATTAAGCTTTAAGTGGTGCAGAAAATGTTACATACTTACCATTCAGCTTTAAAAATACTGATTTTTTTTATTTTCTTTCCAAAACATTAAGTACTTAAGTAAAAGTATCAATACCACAATGTAGACATTTTAATTGAAAGTGCTGAAGTTTGACTTTCAGCAAAAGTACAAAAGCATAAGTATCAAAATACTTAAAGTACAAAAACTAAGTACTCACTATGCAGAATGGCCTATTTCAGAATAATACAGGATATAGTATTGGCCTCTAAGTTTGGATGCTTTCATGCATAGCATCTAATCACTTACTGTTGCAGCTACTAAAGGCAGGGCCAGTTTTAACTATGATACAACGATACTGCAGGATAGCTCCATCTACAATAACACATCACAATTTCTTTTTGGATTAGATTTTATGTAAATTATATGTATCTGTAAAGTAACTAGTAACTAAAGCTGTCATGAACGTAGTGGTGTTAAAAGTACATAATGAAAATACTCAAGTAAAGAACAAGCACCTAGAAATTGTACTTACTGTAAGGACTGTACTCGAGTAAATGCATTTGTGACTTCCCCCTGGTACTCACCAATTTGCTTGCTGAGGGCACACAGCAATAATGCTACAAAGAAATCAGACAGGCCAAAAAAAACAGAGCATCTCCACGAGGTGTCAGGAGGTCCTGGTACCAGCTCGTGCTCCAAGTGGCCCCAAAATTAAGAAAAGTTAGTAAAAAAATCAATTAAAAGTTGCACAAAAACATGAAGAAGAAGGCCAACAAGCAGTGAATGAATGCCTTCATGTGACGCCATTTTCAAAAAGATTTATTTTGAATGACAGACCTGTATATGCAGTTCTTTCCTTTGTCGTGCGAGCCGTCAGGGCAGTTTTGTAATGTCACTATCACCCAGAGGAATACCTTGACACATGGCAACGCATTAGTATGGAAATGAAAGACCTACAGAAGAGGAGTGAATTCTATTAGTGTCACTGTCAGGATCAGGGGAATATAACAAGTCCATCAATGAGAAATCATGTTGCACACACATTACTGCAAGATTTACCAAGAGACCTTTTTTTTTTTTTTTTTTTTGGAAAAACTGGAGAAGGCTTCTGTGCAGTGCCATGACTGCTTCAGTATAAGTAATACATCCACGGGCATGGGATTCAAGCCAAAACACAGTCCAGTTTTTACCATTTGCCTGTTCCTATACATCCATCATAAATTCGTCATTTGTTTGGCAGATTAGAATTGTATTAGACCTAAAAAGAAACCAGTTAAAACAATTCCTCATGTGTGATCACATTTTTAGCTCATTTTCTTACTTAATCATGAATACTTTTATATAACAGGCTCCCAGGCTTTCTACCTTGCTACACTGGAAAGAAGCAAGAGTTCTTTGGTTGTAAAAACATGGTGGGCTGAGTTGTTTACAGGAGACGCTATAAGCTCATGTAAAAAAAAGCACATCTGTTGTTTAGTTCCTTGCACTTTCTGTCATGAGGTGCACCTGAAGATGTCATGAAGATCTGGAAATCTCCTAATGACACTGACACACAACACATGGTCTGATATGTTGTTCCTCACAGAATATGCGCCCACATAGCACTCATCAAAGCATATATCTCTGCATAACCAATCCCTCAGGAGCCATAAGCCACACACTGCTAATGAACAAGTCATAGCAGTCGTAAACTGAAATGAGTGACTTCCTGTTGTTTGCAACACTTTACATCAAAAAGTTTCCAGAAAATCAAAGACAAACAAGTGACTCATGAAATGATGGTAGTATTTATTCAGCCAGAAATCACCATACAGCATATTCAGACATGCTTAAAAGCAGCCTGAATTTGACACCCACAGAGTGAATGAAAAGGTAATACAACAAACAGATGACTAATAAATCCATTGGCTTACTTTAATGCACTTTTCTCAGCTGTCGTGCATCGAGCTAAAGCGGGCCACAGCTTTGGAGAAAACTTTTGACAGAGCATTTTGCTTTGATAATTGTTGTATATGAGCTATATAATGCTATAACACCCAGGAGGGCAGTCTGTGATGCAATTACAGCAGCTTTAAAACCCACTTGCTGATAGTAATGTAGGAGGCTTTACTGCTGTAAATCTCCAACAATGCAGCAGTGGAAATTCCATAAGATAATAAAGGAAATTCCATTATGCATTAACATAACAGCAACATATGGCCCCACTCCATAATAGCATTTCCATCATTCATTTATCTCATAAGAGCCAAAAATAATTGCTGCAATGCTGTGCAGTTTACAGTGTATGCACAGCTGCACTCACATGTACAATCTCATGTATGGCACGAAGAACAATAGATGATTAGGCTTCAGAGATGAGGAAAGGCTGATCAGGTTTCCACCATCAAAGTATTAGCATAGCAGGAGGAAACAACTAGCTTGGCTTTGTCCACAATAAAAAAGGAACACCCCCCCAAACCCCCACCCCACCCAAAAAAAAGAAAAGAAAAAAGTCCCTAATGCCTAAAGCTGGAATTATACTTCTGCAAAGATACATATAAACATCTCTGCAAAGCTACAAAGAGAAGGGACTTATGGGTAACCAAAGATTGCATCATAGTGGAGATAATGTGCAAACCTCCCAAATCTCAACAATGTTATACAAGTTGTACATACAGCACACAAAAGGCTCAGCAGCACAAACATCAGCTGGCCACAGTGTATATTTGTACACATAGAAACTGGAGAAGCAGGTTGAGCCCTGAGAAGCTCACTAATTAACACATTCCATCTCCTTTATTGAAGTGTACACAGACAGAAATATAAAATACAGTTTGTTGTTTTCAGAGGAGTTATGTGCTGAGAGTGGCCACAAACAGTCCATGAGCACCGGTTTGACGGGAGATGGAAGGTAACTAAAACATTTGCTCAAGTACTGTACTTAAGTACAGTTTTGAGGTACTTGTATTTCATTTGAGCATTCCCAGTTTGTATACTTAATACGTTTACTCCACGACTGAGAGGGGGATATTTGACTTCATGCTATAATTTGATAGCTTTAGTTACTTTGCAGATTCAGAGTATTAATACAAAATATAATCAACAAATGAAATATATCATGACAGGTTAAAACAGAACTTTAGTCATCCAAGCAACCTAGCAGCATATAATTAATCAAAATCAGCCCCACCTTTGGCTGCAACATTAAAATGATGCCCACATTAATACAACGTTATAGACTTTTTTTTGGAACTAGTTCTACACTGTGTTTTTACTTTTACTTAAGTAAAAGATCTGTCTCCTCCACCACTGTGCATGTGTATACATATACTCTGCACGGCTAAACTCACTGTTCCTATTAATCACCATTAATTAATCAACTTGAGGAAAGAGTCAGTATCTTAATACACGACAGAAAAAGTATAAAAAGCACATGTTGCAAGTGGTCAACAGTGCAAAACACAGACATGTAATGCCTTCAGATTATTACATCTCTGCTCCTGATTAAGAATCCCATGAAGAATGTGATCAGGAATGACAGATTCCAAACCCTCATGTAGCCTCACGAGAGAAGCCGTATGAGAGTGGATTTACAAATCATCTTTCTTCTTTTCTTCTGCGCCTGTATACAACCTATGATTTGAGATTTTAAGCAGTCTCCTCATCACTTTTTAATTGGAACTGATGCAGTTGGGATTTCACTGTTCACATAAAGTGCCAGAGCCATCAGATCAGAGATCAGCTGACTGTCTCTGTGTCACATGGGTGAAATTAACTTCATTTTAGTTGGCAATGCAAATGTAGCATGTCACTGAGGGAGACGAGGAGAGGAAGATAGATCATCATTGAGTTGACAGGCTTTCATGTCATATACTTTTCCATCAAGAGAACGATCATCAACGCCACAAAACCCCACCTTCCCTCTCTCTCTCTCTCTCACACACACACACACAGACATCGACACACACAGTCACAGTCAACTGCCTGATTGCCTAAGCCCCTATGGTTTAAGGCCCCGACCAACCTCAATATCCATGTAAATCTTCATAAACCCGCGGTAATGAAAGAACAACATGGATATGGCACAACTCTCAAGAGCCCTTTGATATGATGTGACGCACGCACACACACACACACACACACACACACACACAGAAAGCAGAGAGAGAAATAAATAGGCAGTACTGGCTTCAAAAAGTTAATGACTATATTACCCCGATGTGTGTGTCTCTCTCTGTGAGGTGTGTGTACTTACAATCTGAAAGCCAGCTGTCTTTACTTAAGGTCTCTAAGCTTTGGTGTTAACTAAAACATTGGTTGCTTGTATTAAATAACTGGCATAATTAGCAGTGAGCCATCTATCCTATTGTTCATGGGAATAATTTGCATTACCACCAGCATGCAAAGGAGGCTTCTTAAGTGAAGTAGAATTGAGGAGTGCTTTGGAAATTCGAGTGGGATAAACAGGTGGGTGGTTAGGATAAGGCGTTTGTTTACCTTTTTATTTGCAGAATAGGGAATAGAGTTAACTCTACCCACCAGGCTGGAATAAATCTGTGTGAATTAAGTATACAGAATAATACATGGCAGCAGCAGGGTGGTATCAGCTGAATTGTGATTCAGAAAATATTATGTTTATCTGTAATTGTTTGCTTTATGATGGTCACAGAGTGAAGGTCAAGGTGTACCCACAGTTTTATTTACCACCAGAACTCCTCTCTCATTAAATTAGAGGCACTAGAATGTCAAATGCTCTTTAATTTCATTTTCTCAGATAAGAATTATTGTGGTATTTTTTGCACAGCATTTTTGAAAGATCACCTGTCGGTCAAGCAGCACCATGGCATCGTTTTCCATATATTTTATTCATATATGTATATCCTTCTCACACAACATAGTCATATGAACTACTAATTTCTGAAGTTCTCCACGCTTCCTGTGTGAATGATGCTCCAGTCATTTGTAGACAGATATGCCTATAATTTCCACCTGTGCACATTCAATCTACCAAGGTTGGAAACACATGCAAATACACGGTGCACACTCACAATAAGAAGCTTGTTGATTACACTTTGTCTACACAGGCTGAATAATGTGGGCAGCATGTAAGCAGCAGCAGCAGCAGCCGCAGTTGAGTGTCAGAGTCCACACCTGAGGCATTCAGCCATTGTGCTGCTGTGGGTTAGACATGCTTTGACAGAGCTCACAGCCCAATACTTTTACTCTACTGTGGTGTAAGCTAGCGTCCCACTCTTGATGGACAGTGTCAATCACCCAAATTTGGTAAAAGTAGGAGTCTTGCATTAAGAGGCTAAAATACACTAGCTTGCTAATTAACTCGTTCACTTGTCAGCTTGTTTGTTAGCTCTCAAGTATTTGTTCATACAGTAAAAACCCTCTATACATGGAGCAGTAGTCAATATATCTTGAACACTGACATATCACCATCTTTTTAGTTGATATGGCAAACTTATTAGCAAACAGGTGCTTATTTAAACATCAGACAGTTATGGTTAGTGCTCCTGGCTGTGTAACAGTCGACATTACAGTCACTGGAGTCACCCAAGGCCAAGTGTGAACAGTAGTCATTGGAGTTTTCACCACTGCTGGTGTACCACTGCCAACGTTGATTCTTTTAAGGGCCATTGTGAGTTAGTAGTGTTGGATCAATTCCTCAGCACGTTCCAACTTCTGTGAGTGTATGAAGAGTAACCGCTGTACTTACAGTGGCTGAGTTGGCAAGAAAATTTTTGATTTGTATCCATTACTGCGAATGGAAGATTACAGAGACTAGGTTGGTGCAGCAAAATTTGTGAGTACATTTGACTCAATGAAAGGATATTGACAGGAATCTCTGTCAGCTTCGGCCAGTGAAATTTCTGCATTCTCTGACTGGACTTTGCAATGCACTGCTAACCTTTCAGTGTCTGATGAATATGGTTGTGTTGGGTCTGGAACAGGGGTTTCAAACTCCTGGCCCACGGGCCAGACATGCCCTGCCAGACCATTTCATACAGCAAGCGACTTGATATCAATTTATAGTGAAATCTGGCCCGCTGCACTCAAGGCCTGGGCCGCTGTCGGGACTGGGGAAAACATGTTCAACGTGAAACCAAGTGGAAAAAAAACAAACATATGACACACTGCAAACGCTGCCAAATGTTGTTTAATCAAGATATCTCTTTCAAAGGCCAAAAGAAAGGTTGATGTCAAGCACTGAGTGTTTCAGGAGAAGTGGGAGAATGATTATATCTTTGTCGAGTTTAAGGAGAATGCCACCTGTCGCAACTGCAAAGGGAAAATTGCTGTGCTTAAGGACTATTACCTAAAGCTAAAGAAAGGGCTGTCAATGCAACAAAACTCCTTCCAGAGAGCAGGGAAGGAGGCAGATGCGGCACTTGAAGCAAATTATGTCGTGACTGAGATGATCGCCAAAGTGAGAAAGCCACTCACTGAAGGTCAGTTTCTGAAAGACAGTTTTTCAAGTTGAACGTTTTTTTTTCTTTCTTTTTTGTGTGGAATACTTGAAGTGGCCCCCTTGTGACAGGACAGGATGCTCAGCGGCCCTCAGGTAATTTGAGTTTGAGACCCCTGGTCTTGAGGATTGTGTGGTCTATCTGGACAATGTGGTTATCATCAGCGAAATTTGGGACGCTCATGTCCATCGAATATGTGCCCTCGGCTGCTTGATGGGACAGAGCCAGGTGTGTTCAGTGTACAGTAAAATCAGAGCTGTTATGTACTACCCTGTTCCAAGTATGAAAAAAGGAGTTGCATTTTCTAGGTAGTTGTAGGCACTTGGTTTTTTTTTGTTTTTTTTTTAACTTTTCAACAGTAGTAGTGCCCCTGAGAGAGTGTAGGGTGTAAGGTGACATCTGTGTGGTTGCCTCATTGCCAAATTGCATTTGAAAATGTGAAATCCCTCCAGTTCTCTGCTCCTGTCTTGGCTGCGCTGCGCTTAGATAAGCCATTTAAGCTCCAGGCTGATGCCAGTCAGATGGGGGTAGATGACGTTTTGTTACAGGCGGAGGATGGAATTGACAGACCAGTTTGCCACTTGTGTAAAAAGTTCAAACCACACCAGCTGAATGATTTAACAATACAGAAGGAAGCAGTGGCCTGGTCACTTCAATACAGGTTTAAACTGCTGGGGGTCATCCTGTGGATGTGTTTACGTACTAAAAACACACAGTGATGTTTCTGAGTTTGCTGCAGTGTTCTAATCAGCATCTCTCTGATGGTTTATGCAAGGCCGTAGTTTGCCTGTCAGGCACACTAAAGGTAAAGACAATGTTATGGCAGATGCCTTTTCTTGTTCCCTGTGCCCTAAATGTTTCTAAGTAACAACAATGTTTAAACTCCATCTTCCTCTATGCTGCTGTTGTCCCTCTAAAATTCTTCATGTTTCAGGTACCTGCTTGCTAAAGTGGGATGTGGAGGCAGACTGGGGAAAGATGTTCAGGAGTTGATTTATTTTCGTTTTTTGCTTATTTTCAGTCATCCTGTTGGGACCCTGTCTTCGGCAGTGAGTTGATGACCCTTGCTGTTACTCAGCAGTGTCTGAGTGTGTATGTGTTGTTAATTGTGGGATGGCTTGCTAATCAGGGCCTTCTGGCAACACCTGGCCCTGGTGATGCCAGATTATAAATCTAGGCTCTGTTGCTCATTCTCTCACTGTGTCTCCTGACAGACACTCTCCCCTGTGCGGTGGCAGCCCTAGTTTCTCCTTGGTTCTCCTTCACGTATTTTACGCATCTGACAACATTCACAAACCCCACTTTCCCCACATTACTGATCCTGCTGACATACACATTCCATTCATTGTGATCCTTCTGCTATATTTACATTTCAGTTGCTTTTGTTAAATAAATTCCTTGGTTTAATCTTTGAAAATTGTATGTGCCTCATATTTGACACTACATGCAAGTCCAGTCCTAGATTCAACCCTCTTTGGGTGAGAGTGAATTGAAACAATGAAGTTGTGGGTAGGACAGTTAAACAACAAGTTGAAAGTCTCTATAAAGCTCTGTAAGCTGAGGGGAGCTCCAGATTCAGCTGATTGTATCTGTAGGCCCATTGCTACAAGTGACCGCTTTCACACGACAAATTGTTTTCACAGTGTTATTATTAAAAATACTGGTGGAGAAAATTGATAGCTATTGCCAGAAGGGGATTAGCCTAGCTTAGCATAAAGACAGAAATCAGGTAGAAACAGCTAGCCTGGTTCTACATACGAAATCCCCTTACTATAAGCTCCAAATTCACAAATTAATGTTAATGGTTTTAAGAGGGAGTGAAGTGCTTCAAATATTTCTTCAGAAACAGTGGCCAGGCACAGGAAGTTCTGGCCATGATAATACCATTGTTGCATACTACACAGGACAGGTGTAAGGATTCCAGATAAAGTAGATGAACTTTCTTTATGAATCTTTAACTTTGTTTGTTTGGCCACACAAGCAGCTGTCGTATACAGGTTCTACCAAGTACTATGCTGAAATTGTAATTGTAATTGTAATAGTAATACATGGGCACCCCTGACGCCATTTCCTACTTGACTTATATTTAGGTATACCCCAGGAGAGACCTGCCAGACACCACAATGTTTTTTTAGTCTGGAAGTGGCCAGAGGTTGAATCACTGTTATGCTATCAGTCTGGGATGGAGTGACACAGCTGACATTTATTTATATGAAAATGTCAGGGATTATTAACTCAGGTTTAAGCCATGATTATGATTCTGAACAACAGGCTGCATAAAGCCAAGTCAATCAACAAACTTTGCTGTGTGCATGGATATATATTTGTGCAGGGAATCTAGCTGAGTCACTGAAAGTCTGAGTGGAAATGATTCATTTATTGTGAATGAGAGAGTTAATGAGTCCTTGAGATCTCCATTAGTCAGTATTTACGTTGTGATTTTACAGCTTTTGACTCCCATCAGCCTGTATCTATGTGCCACCTCTGCTGTCATCTCCATAGATTGACCTGATTGTGTGGCACTTACCCACTGATTAGGTCTATTTCAGGTCTTATCAACACACATCATTGGCATGCTTATCCTGAGCAAATAACGCAGTTGACAGTTTGTCTGAAAACATCATCATCATCAGTGTCGAGCAGGGGCAAAGGACTTGTGCTGCAGTTCTCTGTTGTGTTTGTGTTTCATCAGTAGTCAGAGTGTGTCATGCGTTATGCATATAAACACATGCATGTATGTGTAAGTTAAATTACATTACGTAGCTGATGTCTGTCTGCAGACAATTCAGCTCAGTATGATTGCCTTAAATGATAATAAGAAATGAATATACATAATTATCCATGCACTGCATCCAGATGAGTACATTATGCTGATGTAGATGGTTGTTTGAACCTTTGATTTCCTTTAATTCAGCAACATCATTTTTAATGGAAATTAAGAGATATTATGGTGAGTTATGGAAATAGTGTTTTTTTTTTTTTTTTTTTTTCTGCCCCACAGCCTTGCATTTTTCTGACTTAATTGCAAAATAATACAAACAGAATAAAGATGTGTTAATTAATCAACTAGTGAAGGTCAACTAATTTAGAACTATTTGACAGGCGGAAAAATACAGAATCCATTTAAAATCCAACTGACATCACAATTAGTCATCCTTTCAGCCTCTAAATCAGCCTCTAAGTACACAGGCAGGTGTCCACAAAGGGCAGCTAATGCAGCAGTTGCACAAACAATGTAAATATACGTCCTTAAAACGTTACCTTACAAGCTAAGGACAGGCAAGCTTTTGTTAGCTTCAACTGTTTTGGTAGCTCCAGCTGATTAGTCAATTAGCTTATTAATATTAGCTGTACACTTGGTAGATGTTTATATGGTAGATTGTACAGCAAGATGCATCACCAGGGAATTTAATTTCAGCTGGATTTTATTTCATGGAATTAAGGAAACCTTGATTTGTATGCACTTTGCAGGTTCCAGTGTTTCCCTGACAAGGTTCTAACAGGACCATACCTCATCAATGCAGGATATGTTTCAAGTACACCACCAATAGAATGACTTGGTCCTGGTTGGAATAGCCTGCACACGTAGCTATATTAGTTTGTGAAGCTTTCTGTTGCTGTTAGCCCATGTCAAATAAACATGGCAACACGTAATAACTGTGCACTGAGCCTTTGACTGTGTAGTGGAAGTGACGGAGGCAGCAATGAAATGTGAACAAGTGGTCAGCTGGACAGCTTGGAGATGCAAAAACTGTCCCTATGCCCAGACAGCAGTACATGAAACATGTAATCTGTGAAAAAAAACGGCTCCATTAGTCCCACCTACTGCTCCTACTGCGATTTGCAAGAATCCACCGCCCGACACAAAACAACCAATCAGAGCCAGAGGAGCGTCTGAGGGAGTGTCTGACATCTGTCAATCACTACTCACACACGCTGCGAACCACCCCCTCCTTCCGCTCATGCTGCTGGCTGCTGCTCAGTCAAACAGCTCTGTGAGCGGCGTCAGGAGGCTAGTGAAAGCTATGGCGGAGCAACAGCCACCCGCAAAGGAGAAACTGTCCAAACCGCCGCTGCCAACAACAGCATATACGGCTAAGACAACAAATAACCAGAAAGCTAATATGGTGATGGTTATAGTAACACTCCGCAGCGCGTACGGTATGTTAGCGACTGTGATGTAGCGGCTGGGCAGAATTAGCTTGTTTCTGATGTTAAGGCTAGCGTTACTGGTTGTCATGGAAGCCGCGCAGATGCCGCAGGGAGGAGGGGCTTGGAGGCAGGTCATGAGTGCAGCAGAAAGGGAGGGGGAGTGATGTGGAACTTGTGTTGGTTCAAATTTTCAGGCTAAGTCTGCTCTCTTCTCCATCTTACCTACTGCAGCTTTAATGCCAATATGTCTTAGCTGCCCAATTGGGATCCGATCACCCAAGACACATGTTAATACCAGGTGTATACGGGGCCATTGTTGCAGGCTTACAACATATGCTGTATGTCAGCAAAGATGACTTCAGTCGCAGAAATTAGCTGCATTGTCAATAAAGGTTGGGCTTCTGCTGCAAGAAGTGCTGCAGAGGAGGTGTGCTGACGTGTCTTTGTGTGTGTGTGTGTGTGTGTGTGTGTCAGTGTGTGTGTTTGCATGTGATTCACAGGGCTCTTCAGTCTAAAACTCATTATATCCTCCAAAATTCAAGCTACTGGCTTTTAGATTATTAATGGTTATTCTGTCTCACTCATTATCTCTACGTGTTTGCAGGTGTGTGTGTGTGTGTGTGTGTGTGTGTGTGTGTGTGTGTGTGTGCATTTTTGTGTGTATTTGAGAAAGAGGAAGATTCCCATCACAATAGTCTTTATGACACTGATAAACTCATTGAGTATGTGTATGTTTATCATTAGGTTTTCATCTGTGCCTACAATCATAAATGTCCCTCACCTGAAGAGGGTATTATCTTATGTGTGTGTGTGTGTGTGTGTGCAAACACATGCATTTTGCATTTATAATCATGAGTGGGTATAAGTGTGTTTGGGTTGTGGTGGATGGATGCTGTCGCTATAACACCATATACTGTGGTCACAATGAGAGAACTGTGGCATTTGTGTGGCAGAGGTGTGTGTGTGTGTGTGTGTGTGTGTGTGTGTGTGGGTGGGTGCACTAATGTACAGTACATTCACATTTCCATATGCATGCACACTTTCCTGCAATTATTTCAGCATTTCCTGTAAAAGTCATTACTCAGAAGCCAAAGAGGACAGGCTGGTTGAGCAGATGTGCAGGAAACACCAGCATTTCCATAATTACCTAGAGAAAAACATTCCCTGCAAAAATCAATTTTAACGAATGCGCTCGTAAAGCGACAAAGACAAACACAATGAGCTGCAGGGAGCCGCTGTATCTCACCTCAGCTAAATGGCAAAATGTTCCACTGCAGCACCGAGCTTGTGCACAGATCAATTCATCTTCATGCAACATCAGTCTTTACAATATTAATCTATTGTACTTTTATGCAATAAATCTCCTTTTTGCACCTCAGCAACACTAAGACACCATGCAGCAGTTTTTCAGTCTATATGGTTGCCTCTATGGCTGGCACTGTTGGTCTGTCAGTCACTCCACAACTTTGGCCCAGACTGAAAGATCAGATGGATTAAGATAAGTTTGACAACATGAATGCACTGGCAAGAAATTTAGCATATCCATGGTATTGAGAAGATGAACCCTAATAATGAATACAATTCCTTTGCCTTTTCCTTTTGTTCAGCAGTTCAGTCAGTGTTGCCAGATAGTTCACCGTAACTTGTACTCTGTGCCACTATTAGGAGGACCTTTCTGATTAAAACAAAAGAAGAAGAAGAAAAGAAAAAAGGAAAAAATGTCAATTTCAGGGTTACAGGAACTATTTCTTGGCAGGGCTTTTTGAATTCTGGGAGTCTTGTCGTCCAGCATATAACCCCCCAATAAAACCACAAATAGGCATTTTCATCTTTCATTGTTTGTACAGATTTAATAAACCAGATATGAAGTGTTAATAACGAGATATGAATGAGATATAAAGTGTTGTTTGACTTTCTGACAAAGTCAGGCTAAATGATTCACCCTTCTTACAGTGTTTATGCTACGCTAAGATCAAATTTAACAACACACATGAGCTGTAGTGTTTTTGGTTCTTGTGACAGAAGCCTTGATGCTTGTAACATTACATCATTATTCATTTGGCTGTGCAGAAATGGAAAATCATTTTATAGGTGCATTGTTAGATGTAGCCTCCTATCTGTGTCCTAGCACACATTTGAATTGCTATTTTGTGATCATGTCGTATTGAAAAATTGTGATGAACCACAATTCTTTTGCTACTGTTTTTGAAGTCATTTTCATTGTTCATCATGGACACTATTTGAGCTTTTTCTTTTTTCTCTCTCTTCTTTTTAAAATAAAATTGATTTGTGTGGATTTTGAGCAATTATTGGGCTGGAAAACATCCAATCTGGAAGCACTGCTCCCGACAAGAAAGCAAATCAGCATATCCAAAGAAATTCCCACAAAGGAGGACATGACTTCGCTGTCCTTGATGGAAGCTACAGCCCTACACCTACACAAAGCATTCCTTTTCTGACCTACTTTCAGGAAGAACATCTGCAGCAGATCCTGATTTGATTAAATGTGTTGACTAAAAGGCTTGTTGTCGTTGGCTCCAGCCATTGTATCAGCAGCTATTCAGCTAATTGCTTTCTGGTGTGGGACCTTGACAGAAGATTTCCAGGTCAACTTGTTGAAAATGTTGACAACTTGAAATTAAATGTTCCCATTCTTACTCTTTGCCACGGGAAAGACATCGGTCATCCCTCTATGAATGGACAAATATTCACAAAGAAAAGGAATGAACAGAAAAAAAGTTAAATGTAGACTTAGCAGCAACAGTTATGGTTTTGTGCTCATCATAACATGTTATTGTGACCTGGTCCAAATCCCAGAGGCTGATACTATATGACAGCAGAGGCACCACCTACAGCATGAATATAATCGGCATCTTATGTGGCTCACTGTGTGGATCTGATGCAGGGACCTTCTAGGATAGCCAAGGTCATTGAGGAGAAATATTTTTTTTACATTCACAGGGCTGAAACTAATTTGAGTTGCACAGCATTTGACTGGATGACTCTTGATTCAATCTTAATGTGCCAGCATTGTACAGAATATTACAAGACACATGCAGTTGCTGCAGCTTCATTACAATACCTTGGACTCACCCTGAGAAAGGCTGTCACATAATAAAGGTACTCTATCACCTGCATACATTTAATGTTTTTCAGCCATACCACACATTTTGAAATTACCTCCTTAATAACAATACCATCCACTGCAATCCTGTCAGTCATATTGACTGCCTTTCAGATGGCCCAAACTAAAGCATAACATCCATCAATCACATGCATAACACAATCCAAGTACATCTGGATGTCAAATCCATAACGATGCTCCCACCTATGGATATGACAGGGCAATTTGAAGGTACTTCTTCTTTATTTTTGTCTTTTAATCTGTTTGAATATAAAAGCCCCTCGGAGCTCTTCACCTCAGGTGTATCAGAACACATACCTCCCAACGTAAAAAGCAATTATCTAAAACCACATGAACTTAATAAGGAAATGACAATGGCTGCCACGCACCCGGTGACTCCATATCTGTGTTCCTATGTTTCTCTCTGTCTTCCACTTTTACTATACGCTGTTTAAAATGAACTGAAGGTGGCTTGTGTATAATCATTTGCGAATTTACGACTGCAGTCTGTACTGGCATTCCATGAACTGCAAGATATTGTGAAATGAATATAGAAATTGATGATAATAAAGCCCAATAAGGTTGTTATTATTACAGCGAGTAAGATTTTTATTACGTACTTGGCACTGTGCAGTATCCTTTTGAGGTGGTGTTTTTTTCCTTTATGTCAAAATGACGATACACTATGATTTTCTTTGTATATGTGCACTATGCCTCATAGAAATAAATACATAGATGTTGGTGGGGAAGGGGGCACATTCACAAGCTTGTCTGTTTTTGTGTCAAGTTAATATCATCAGTCATATCAGTTTGCTAATTAACACTTTTGAACTGCAGAGTTCAGTGCAAGTTCAGACCTGTACAACTGGTTCAGTCATGCTACTGCTTTATTTGACAGCTTGCACTTCCATCCCTTTCCAGACTCAAGCTATCTCCGTCATTTCTACTGTCATTTCAGCACCTTTCAATGCTTGCACTGAATCGATACCTCTATTAAGCACTTTAATTTAAACTGAAACTCCAGCTTCACACAGTGCTCACACCTCAATTACTTTCAGCATTCAATTTGACTAGAATTTGTATTTCTGTCACTATTTGTATTTTGACTGGCTTGATTACAGAATGACCAATGAGTGTCTGTATGATATCTGCATATGACCAATGTCACATTTTCTTATCAGGAATTTGATACCAACTCATGCATGTGATCCCAAAGAAAGACAGACTTGCCTCGAGGACATGCTGAAATCAAGTGTGTGTTCTGTGTATGTCCCTGTAATCTCAGGATTTAAAAATAATGTGTATCAAAATTCCGCTTTGTTTCTTCTCCCCTCCCTTGTCTTTCTCTCTCCCCTCTTTTTTCTTCCAAAGGGAAAACTAGGCTAATCCTCAGACTACTTTGTGGTCAAAACACAATGTTACCCAGCATAATGAGCATTTAGAATGAAAATTAGGTAAATGAAGCAAGGGCTCTTAAAATCAGCCCCTCAAAACTTCCATCCTTCTGCTCTTTCCAGCCTTCCATCGTCCCTTTCATGCTTCAGTCTTTTCCTTGTCTCTCCCTCTTTCTTTTGTTTTAGAGAAAACTAGGCTAATCTCCTGACTGTGTGCTCAGGCTATTGGCCACCAGCCCCAATTTTCATCCAAGGACACTATCGCACACACGTTTGTGTACTTTTAGTACACATGTGTTGGTCTGTCTCCTTATCTTTGTTCATCAACACAGGTATGTGCACATGATTCTTCTGACATACATGATACATAACATGCCTGTATGGACACGTGTCTGAATGATCCAGATTGAAGCTTGTGGTTTGTTTCCTACACAGGCTGTGTGTTTATTAATCTGTTCATTCAGATGTTTGACTCAAGAACAACTCATGAAGACTGTCAACAAAACTTTTCTGCCTGTGATGCCAATACTTAGATTAAACATGAAAAAAGCATACTTATATGTTCAACATGAAGAAAATCTGGACTATTCAGTGAGATATTGTCATTCTAAACCCTGTTATTCCGATCATATCCATGCAGCAATGTGGACCATACTGTTTAACGTTCCTCACTTAAGGCCAGTGTACTTCTAAAATACTGATTTTATTTTTGTAATGACTGTCATTACAATGAGTCTATCACACCCACCTATAGGATCAGCACAGCCAGCCCCGTGGTGTGGACCAGCACATCAAGGGTTGCCCCCAAATCCTATGACATCATACCCTGCATAAGAACGCCTTCACCCACCAAGAAAGGCCTTAATCCCAAATAGACAGAGTAGATTCTGCCCTTTTCTTCCACCTTGTTTGTTTTTATTGACCAATTTGGCTTATTTTCAGATTTTAGCTTCCAGTGTCTGTTTGTTTGAGAGCCAGGGCTGGAAACCTGTGTTGCTATCTAAGGAGCTGATACGGGTCTACTTTAATAAAAGCAGGCCTGGATCAAGAGGGCAGAGGCCCCTGGGCACAATTTCTTCGAGGGAGCTCTGAATACAAACACACATGGACCTCCATCAGCTCCATCCCTCTCCTCCTCTGCTCTGTCTCTCCTCCTTAGCTCCACCTCTCTCCTCCTCCCCTGTCTTAGAAAGGCTTCTTCCTTGCTTTCCTGTTTGCAAACTCAGTCACAATCTCATCAAAGTCCAAGTTCCTTGCAAGCTGAGACTCAATGGCCATCAGTGACAGTGCACAAAGGCACTGTTGTGTTTGCGCTGTTCTAAGTTCATTTTTAATTCTTACCATCTGTGAAAACGATCTTTCTCCTTCACAGTTTGTGACTGGCAGTGTCAGAAAAATACGTAGGGCTACAAACACATTGGACAAAATTGATTGCAGACCATGTTTCAAGAGCCTCTGCAGCAGTTTTGGACGAGGCTTATCTTGTTCGCTCTGCACAAAGCATCTGAACTGTATGATTTCATCTGGCAGGTTCTGACCTAAATCAGAAGGGTATAAGGCACAGAGTGCATCAGCCTGTTTACGAACAGTGGGCAAATCATCAGATTCCAAGATCAGTAGAATCCCAAATCTGTCAGTGATGTTCCTGTATGCCTCCATTCTGTGGGCTAAACAGCTGCTTAGCTTGTCAATGATGACGTTGAACGTTTCTATTTGATATTGCTCCCATCCTTTCAGTGTTACCTCATGCTCTGTAGATTCATGTGGAACTGCTTTGCGCCTCTTGACCCTCTGTAGTTCATCACGATATGACTGGCACACACTCTTTGCAGCTCTTTCAAAATGGTGAAAATTGGTCTCGCAGTGATACAACCCATGATCTCAAAGACTCTAACAGACGAATGGCTGTCATCAGATCCAGGTCAGCCTTTTGCAGTGCTTCATTTGCCACTTTAAATCTGCTTAAGACACTGTCCCAAAACTGTGCCATTAACGACATATCAAGACTGCCTAATTTTGAGCACAGTGCTGCTGCCTCATTGCATGTTTCACGTTTTTCTCCAATATCAGATGAAATGCTCTAAAGTACATCTCTTATTTGTGCATGATTTCTACAAAGTGCCCTAGATGTACCGGCACGCAACTCCAACGTGTCGATGATAGTGATTTCAATGTCATGTCTACCTTGATGTCTGCATTATTGAAGAATCTGTTCCATCTTTGAGTGGAACCTGCACAAAAGGCATAAAGGGACTGCATGAGGTCAAAAAAATGGCTTGCATCATGACAACTGCCTTCAATATTGTTGACACCCACCAAATTTAGAGAATCTGCTGCACAGGGTATATAATGGATTACGGGGTTCTTGTTCTTCAAGTGAGCCTGCAGCCCATTATAAAGTCCAGACATGTTACTTGCATTATCATATGCCTAACCTCTGCAGTTTGCAATATCTAGGCCTAAACTGTCAAGCAGAGCCATTACAGTATTGGCCAAGCTCTCCCCTGTGTGATTCTCAATTGGCTCAAAGCAAACAAATCGCTCTATTATTTTTCCTTCTTCATTCACAAATCGAAAAATGAAGGTCAGCTGGTCAATATGTGACAGATCAGGAGTGGAGTCCACAATCACAGAAAAGTACTTGGCATGCTGTATCTCTGCAGCTATGGTAGCTTTCACTTTGTCGCCCATTTGCTTCATCAACTCCTCATATATAGTGGATGAAAGATAGGATCTGCCTTCCCTTCCCTTTTGACCATACTTATTCATGAGTTGGCACACTTCTCAAAAAAGTTGCCTCCCTCTCCTCCTTTTCTCTTCTACGTTTTTGCTTACTGCAACCGCTTCTTTCACTCTTTTTTTTTTTTTTTTTTGTCAAACTACTTTCGGGGTTGGGTTGTAATTTTCAGGCCCGTTAGGAACTCTAGCCCAGTCCATCCTGGACAGCTAATTATGTGTGGGGAAAAAACAAACTGTTGCACTGATTGGCCCCCACTAGACACCGGCCCACCGGGAAAGTGCCCAGTATGCCAGATGGCCAGTCCACCCGTGTCAGTAAGTAGAAGAGAAACACACATTGCAGGACCACCGACATGTATGGTGAGCGGGCATGACGGAGCAGGCATGATGGACCGGACCCTCAGTCTGGTTGGGCCCTAGGTGCACGTGGGCCCCTGGGCCTGTGCCCATAAAGCCCTTTGGATAATCCGGCCTGATCATCAGGCTTTCAATAAAAGCCTAATGATCAACTCCAAAACACATGTGGCTATTCAACCTGTGCATCATCCAGGGTTATTTATGCTTTATTTATAATGTGCAGTATGATTCACATGACATTTATTGAAATTAAGTATTGATTTTGTAATTACCAGTAGAATTCATTTCTTCTCATAGGTTGCTATTGTGAAAATATTTGTTCCATTACGGGGAGTCATTTCTAAGGTTTCAGTGGTCCTGCCATAGTCCCATTCTTGAAGTACTACTTCTTCATACTAATGATGAAGTATTAGTAATAATGATGAAGCTATGCTGATGTTTGCCATATTGAACTTGCAGCTCTTCTAATATTTGGGGGTTGAATGCCTTGCTCACAGGCATTAAACTGGACGTGGTTAAGGAAGACAAGAGCATTAATCATTCTCTGCACCAAGAAGACCTCACAAATATTTCTTTTGTGTCTTTGATAATAATAATAAAAAAAATAGAAAAATAAATAAAAAAATCATATGATGATGCCTTGTAATAGTGTTTGGGCCTGGCAGTCGGGCTTTTCTCATTGTCAAAGTTGTGAAAAAATGTTGGTGTGACTGACTAATTTATTCTTCACAGTGCTCGGGAGACAAATTATTACCATGTACCCTTTCATACGCAAAAACAGGTACCGGTACTGTCTTTGCTGGATAGCACAAGAGATGAGAGAGAAGAGATGAGTCAAAGGTTTTGATGATGTCCTCTTTTTATTTTCGCTGTCGGAAATTTTAGGATGAAATCTTCAAAAACTGTAAGAAATAAACTTTTCAAAATACATGCTGGTGAAGCTGACAGCAAGTGAACTGATTTCAGGTGGTCATATCACGATGAGTTCACCTTTACAGTGGACTTGAAATTGGGCTTTCATCACTAGTTTTCACAGGTAAAGAGGACATTAAACCACCTCTAGTCTTTTTTGCCATTTGGTCTTTGCTTTAACCAGCAGCTCACTTTCGTATTTTCACAGCCAGCTTGCCTCCTTCAATTTATTTTGTGTGTGTGTGTGTGTGTGTGTTGCAAAAGGGTAACAAATGGTGTACCGTTCTGTAAACTTCCATTAAATGCAGAGTATTAAATAGCAGCGTGTCTCTTATAATCGCAAGGAAAATGTCATGTGTTGGCAGCTACGGCAAATGTTTGAGCTCCAAAATATACTGAGTCAATTTTTATTTTATCTGCCTGTCATAGATACACCATGCGAGACAGCCAGCTGTCTTCTGAAATGAATGCCTGCTTTTGTTAAGCACTGGATGACCTTCACTGTCGAAAGAAATAAAAGCCTGGCCAATTAATTGAAGTTACACTGTATAGTGGGTTTTATGTGCTGCAATAGAGACCAGCGTTTGAATTTCGGCATGAATCAGGAGCAAAAAGGCCAATGTGAACACTTGTAGCTTACTTTCACATTCTCTGTGTTGTCGTCGTGCAACACACTGTTCATTATTCAGACTGATTCCTTGAAGGATTTGATTTTTCCAAGGCATTTAAAATCACGTCAGCTGTCACATGCATAATTTGCTTTCTCACAAATCCTCTGAGAAAGTCACCACGAGGACCTGCCACACAGTCACTCAGCCTTCTGTTTGAAACAGTCCTCACATGAAGGATGACTGGGACCAGCAGTCCAGCAGTTTGACAGTGAAACAGCACAGAATAAGCAGGTGGAGGTGGAGTGCTGGAAGAGTATATACATCCATTCTCCCTGCTGTCAGTCTGCCAGGAAACTGTTTGGAAGAATTGTTTTTGACTCAGAACCTCGCCTTCACTTTGACCAAAACCTTAATGTGTGTTTGAATTGCTCTTTTCACACAAACGTCGGCACAGGGATTTAAGGTTGGACCTAAAATAAGCGCTGATGCTGAAGTGAAAGACATGCATGTGCTTTCTCTTTCTAACAAGCAATAATTGTTAGGTGTTGTTAAATGATTGTTAGAGAGCACAGTGACATTATTATTATTATTATTATTATTATTATTATTAGTAGTAGTAGTAGTAGTAGTATAGCACAGTTTGTGTTGCATTTAATGCTAATTGCTTTACATAGACACAAATCCCCCCCCCCCCCCCCCATGGTAATTATAAGCAGGATATTGGAATGAATGTGAACTGGATGTTCATCACATACTCAGACAGCATCTTAACACCATGTTTCCTTGAGGAAGACTAACTGTAGTTTTGTAGTTTTCGATTTGATTCCAAAAGCTGTGACCAAGCTGAAAAAGCTGTATAATAATATACCAAGGAGACTATTTTTCTCTTTTTGGCTCCCCTGCAAATGCAGTGACACTTTCCATATTGCTGATGGGACTTTTCAATCAACAAGCCGTGCTGTGTTGCCTGCCCATGCTCCATGCCAAGACCCAGTGTTATGAAATTGCCTCTCAGTGGTTATGGGTTTAAATTTCCTTTTACAATTTAGCGCTTTCATTAAAATGCCGGTGTTCTGAGCAAGGCATATAATAAGTGCATTAACTCTGTGAACTGTTCTACATTTATAAGACGCATTTTCACAAAATGGAATGGAACACAATGAACTGAAACAAGGGAAACAAGGAAATGTTTTCATTAGTGCATCTTGTGTAGGCTGTGCACTGCAAAAAGTGAAGTGAAGTTCAGCGCTGGGACAGTTGGGACAGTCTTGATGGTGTCCTTGGTTTACTGTGCTTTGACCTGTGATTAAATGCCGGCAGTCAGGTCTTTTGCTTTGCATTCACTATTTCAGGTGAAATTTATCTCTGTCAGCATCAAAGCAGAATGACTTAAGCTGACTGCGCTAATGCTTGTGATTGTATTTACCATTACCAGGTCTACTGGATTCTCTGAGCTGTATAAGAAGACATATGCTTCTGTCAGCCCATGACACAGGCTCATTATTAAATGCCTATGGATTTATGGTCAGTTTATGACCAAGTCAATATGTATGCTGTAAAGGAGCTCAAAGCAGTGCTCTCACTGAGCTGAATCACTGAATCTGTTGGATGTTATCCTGCTGTTCCAGAATTTATTTGGTAATAAAATCATGTAAGTACACTATATATCTGCATCAGCTGTGGAAAATGCACAACAAGCTTCTTTTCAGTTGTCAAAACTCATAGACAGACATAGGACTTTATCTTAGAGTTTGCACAACCAGAAAGACAAGCTACATTCTCAAAATACAAGCGTCAAATCATCTGTTTCATGACACATCTAGCAAAGACAACACAGCTTGCATATGGCAGAATAACTCTTAGATGTCTTGTAGTGTCAATAATAATGTTACCGAGGATAGTTACTGT
Source organism: Chaetodon auriga (assembly GCF_051107435.1). Lineage (NCBI taxonomy): Eukaryota > Metazoa > Chordata > Actinopteri > Chaetodontiformes > Chaetodontidae > Chaetodon > Chaetodon auriga. The sequence continues at coordinate 6,388,149 of NC_135082.1, forward strand.
GTTTCAATCAGTTTTTGATAAGAAACTGGCAAAATACATGGAGTAGAACACAAGCACTACTCATATCCATTTAACTCCTTTTAAAACATGCTGACATACATAAATACCAGATGACCTGGCCTGAAAATATATGTTGGTTATCAGTGCTGTGCATGAATGTGCACATTGAATGTGATTATATTTTTGTTGAATGGTGAACTGAATGTATTTTTTTGCAGCTAATGAACATAAATACAAGCATTGGTAACTGCACTCACGCACTGTTTTTTATGGTAAATGTACAGCCCGCTCTACTCAGCCTCTCATGGGCTTACCCTGATATTCTTACCGTAAACCGAACAAATCTCACTCCTCATGCCTCAACCTAACCAGTCAATGAAGACAATGTATATCAGAGGCAGAGCAGGGTAGGTCATGATTGCTAGCATGCCAGCGTGGCTAATGCAATTGGTATCTCAGATGTAGCTATGAAAATGTGAAGAAATTCAGTGAGCAACATATAAATTCTAATGGAAAAAAAATCCCACATTCTTATGCAAATTGTGCCAGCCAGGTCTGAAAAAACAGGTCAGAACATCAGCCACATGGCAACAAATTAGAAATGAGACACTGAGTTGAAGCATAGTTTAAGATTCACTTTACAACACTGTTATTTACGCAGATCTTTCTTGTTGCTTTCCTGACAGTTCAGCATCAGCAGCAGGGCTTAAAGGGTCTAAAATCTCATTTTCTGAATCTGCTTTCTTTCAGCATTGGACACACAGTTTCCAGCCAAAGTTATTGTAGTTTTGGTTATTTTAAAAGACACTCCTGTGTTTGTGCTTTGTCGGTTTTAAGGGGTAGGGCTAAGTTGCAAAAAGATTACTCTCTCTGAGTATCAATCAGGCTTTAGCAACATTTGAATCAATAGTTCATGACAGTTGTGAGATTCTTTGCTTATGCTGCCAGGGGACTGTCAATCAAATCTGATCGGAACACACCCCCACATTCCAGACCCAGCAGAGCAGCTGAGTTTTTGAGTATTTAGCTATTAATGAATATGACATATGAGGATGTTATTCCAAACTTTACCTGTGATTTCATGGTTGGTCGTGGAGTATTTAAAGATGCCCTGTGAACTTTTCTTAACCAAAGTCACATTTTACATTCACAACTTATCACCAAAAAGTATTGTGTGTAACCTTGAGGCCCAGCAAATTAATTAATGCATTTCCATGTTAGCTCTTGTTACCTTTGCTGGTGCACTTTTTGACAGGTGATCGCTGCCGGCAGGTGATTAGTGGCTTAGCTTGAAAGTCTCAGCAGGAATTTCTCTGTATGCTTATGAGAGTGCATGTGTGTCCTCATATGACATACAGACAAAACAATGCTGAAATCAGGGTACGTTAAACAGTAAACTAAAGCAAACTGTCACATCCAGGTCAGTTTTTACCTGCTGCTCTTCAGCCACGCCTCCCTGCTCACCTGCACTCTTGTTCACCTGCACACCTGTTTCCCATCAGCTTTATCAGTCTCACTATATAAGGGGCCCACCGCCGTTCACTTGCCAGATTGTCATTGCTCATGCTTGACTCTCCAGCATGTTTTCCAGCCCTCCACCGAACCTGACCCGAACTTCTGGTCTGATCACGCTCCTGTTACCTTTGCCTGGCAAGATACCAGATCTGCTGGTGAACAGATCTGCTTACCATCTGGCTGAAGTCTCTCAGTGGCTTCCGAACTATCACAAAATCCTGTGGTTGACTGTCTTCACATTACAAATGAACTGATTGGACTCTGAAGACACACCTTCTCGAGTGGTCTCAGTATGGTTGTTTAGTCTGCACAAGAGTGTTTTGTTTGAACCAGACTAAACAGATTTGATCTAAAAGCAGCCATTAGTGCTTTAAACAAAAAAAGAGAAAAAAAAGAAAAGAAAAGAAAAGAATGGATTACTCTTCATTTTTGAAGTTTCAGTGTGTGCGGATTTTCTCATCTCTACTTGTATCAGATGTGACACAGAAATCTTAGCGCTTGAGGAGCTAAATATAGCAGGGATACAAAAGTCTTGGAGGATTATTTCCAAAGCTGATACGTTTCAGTTCAGCTGGCTCTGGTTTGGCTCTTGTTATATTAAAAAATTAAGTCCGCAGACATCCACAGAAGCACAGCGAGTCTTACCTTGAAATCTACTGGAAAAGCCTGTCATGCTTTTCATTTCCAAATCAGCAGCGATGTCTGGCTACATTTTATTGCAGGCAAAAACATGACTATCAGTGTAGCAACAGTACTACGGATCTGCTTTGGGCTTTCATCTGGAGCACTTAAGCAGTTTACATGGTGGACTAGTAAGTAACACTTTAAAAATGTCAGACAGGGGAAATAATGGAAAATGCAAATGCAGAGCAGATTAAAGCCGCTATAGAAAGTGGACATGGACACATCTAAGTATAGTCGTTAGACTGATACTTTAATGGAAATCCTACATGAGAGGAATCATTTACACAATGGGTAAGATTATGGCGTAGAACAGCATGTTGCACAACTCATTACGCTGTATATTCAACTGCTTTTTGCAAATGAGACAGAAAAAATGTGGACACCAGCAGCGACCATAAAACTTTCTTTAAAAAGTACAGAGTCACTGCAGGATTGCTGAGAAAATAAAGTACATTGTTAATTCCATCTTCAGGAGATTCTGTGTTCTGAATGTTGAACTCTCTCCTTGTGTGGGAATGGAACATAGAACTGGCAAAAGGGAGCAAAGATGAAAGAAAAAAATACAACTTAATGCATTAACGTCACATTCATTTTATTTTGAAACCCCCCGGTTTTTCTTCTTTTTTTGTGTCCATCGTGTGTTTGCATGTACATTTGATTCCAATGGTACGCTACCGGGGTACTGGGATGATGAGTTAACACAGCTTTACTGAGAACACACTGAGCATGAGTCTTTTTTTTAACTAGCCACCTGGCTGCAGCTAACTTTCTTCACAAAACTACACCAGTTCAGATAAGAAGTTAATCATAAATAGCTTTTTGAATACTGCTCAAGCATCACTGTATAAACTTCTGTAACAGTAACTAAATCCTTACCCAGCGAGCTAACCTACAAATTAGCTAGTTAATGCTACAAAGAGGGTTAAAGGAAAAGTTAAAAGCTTTGTTCTTCTTTTAACACTACACCAGTTTATGTAATTATAGAATTGCATAAATTACGTTTGGCTGCCTTTTGTCATTGTGTTGTTTTGGGGGTTCCATATATAGGCTTCAAAGATGACTGAAAAGTTTGTAGCTAATTCCTTTGTGGGATGAGAGGTGTAGTCAGCTTGGATTCAGGATGGTTACAATGGATTCAAACAGTGACCCAGTTTCACCACAAATAAAAGTATTAAAATTTCCATAGAAACTCTTCAAACTGCTCCGGCAGCCTAATCCACTCTGAACCGTCCCTCACTCAGCATGTTCCAAATGCTCCAAACACACAAAACCTGACTAAACACGGCTTCCATTTGTCGCTAATGAAAGTGAGGGTCTATTGGAAGGCTTATGTGTCACCTCAGAGGACTGCAGTAATGTATGGCCTCCACAATCGTCATCTGTGATTCAGGTCACTCTTTCCTCTAACCATCATTGACAACCGTAACCACACTGTGTTTAAAGTTAATTGATGTCTTCATGCGGAGGCTCACTGTAGTGCCCTTGGTGATAATTGACGAGCTGCATGCAGTGCACTGAAGGGTGTTTGTTACTAATTGATATCTAGGTTTGAATTCACTCAAGTGCATTCAAGTGTGTGCATGTATACGTACATGTTCAGCCCTGTGTGTGTGGCTGGTGTGATGTGTGTGATATATTAATTGATGACTTGTTATGGGAACTCTAAGAAGGCTTGAGTGCTTCAGTAGCACTCAGAAGGATATTAATGAGATTGGTGGTGACAATGCACCGGACACACAGGCCTAATGAGACAATAATGGTAGCACTTACTGTATTCAGGTAACTTTTGAACCATTGTGCATCACTTGTGAATTAATGTCACCTTTCACAACCCTGCAAGTAAATTCATTCTCGTGTTTAAGGCAATACATAGAAAAGGATTGTCAATCTTATGTTTTGTCTTCTATAGTGGATATTTTCTGTAATTAAATGTAAAGTTGTAAACAACCCAGACCTTTTCAGTCCGCCTGCAAAATGGGAGCTGGGACCAGTGTATATCCGACTTTTATGGTCCCAGATGGGGGAGATTTGCTATTTTATGGCAATGCACTGGGGAGCAGTAAAGATTTAAGCAATCCTGCAAGTCCTTGAAATGCAATTAATGTCTTTAATTTGTGACATGACTTTTGTGATTGTGCCTCACATCTAACAATCCTTGCAATTTGGGGTTGGTCAGTTTGTCTGCAGGTCAGCAAGTGCTAAAAATAAGCCAAAACCTTTCACATTACCACTCTATGTTAGGTCACATCTCTTTTAGATCTGCCCATAATTCAAACCTTTCTTTGAACCTGCAATGACTGGCCACCTCATCAACGTAAGTCCAATATTCATCCTCCTTTGGCTCTGTTTTCAGTCTATACCAACTCCTGACAGAAATATCTGAAAACTGTGGAGAGAGAGAACCAAAATAGTTAAGTTGTGGCCAGACAGATAAACGATGAGCTGAAACTCTAAAAAGCTCCTCAAAGCTGAGGGGAGGTTCAGATTTACTGTGTAGCTTCATCATTACAAGTGACCCACATTGATTCAGCATTGTCTTATGTTGTTATTATACCTGCTCAGCATCAAACAGTAAACAGACAAGATGAGAGGCTAGCTGGTGAACATAGTGAAGCTTTTGGCAGCTAGCAGCAGATATTTCCCTCAGAGACTAAACGCAGAAGTAAAAGAGACTGAATGTTGGACTTAGATTATCCAGCTGGCCACAAACCAGCTCCATAACTGCTGTTTGAATAAGCAACTGTTTGCTCACAAGATTGCTATTTCAACTTGTTGGTTCAGCATATTCTCAAATCTGCATTGTATGTTTTAGGGGAAAAAAAGTCTGTCTTGATCACCAGACCAAGGTTGGCTAACTCAGCTATTTCATATGGCAAGGACCACAACCTGATTAAACCTGAGCTGGTTTATGGAGAGCTGCATGACACGATCAATGAGCTAAAGCTGATTGCTTGATGACAAATGAGGGAAGACTCAAAAGGGACATTGTTTCGTGGAACAGAGGGATTGGTGTTCCTTGAAACTGCCAGTTAATCTAAAGGTACAAAGGCAACAAAGGGAAAATATGAATTTTTAATTTTGTTCATATTTCAAATACATATCCTGTGGGTAAAATCACCATGACAAAATCTCCTTCATCTCAGTGTCCATTGAAATGTGTGACATGCTGTCTAATAATATGATCACTCACGGCAGTCCAAAGCTGCCAGAAGAGTTTTTCCTATGCAACAGCACTGCAATTATGAACATTTGACCCATTAATTCCTTATTTGTCTGTGTTTCCATTTGCTGTGTTGTATTTTGTAGGAATTCCAACACAAGTGGAGTGATTTTCTGTCTGTCTCACAGTTAACTGAATAAAGTGTGTGTACAGCATATGTTACACAGCAGAGAAGCAAACAGGGACTCAGATACAAAGCCTCAAAATCCCTTCAACAATTGTCTCCTACCATCGCTACCATATGGATGTACAACCCTGAAGGCTTGTGCTATCTCTGTGTGAATCTGTGTGTTTTAGTGTGTGTGTGTGTGTGTGTGTGTGTGTGTGTGCGTGGATGTGTGTGTGTGTGTGTGGGTGTGTGGGTGGGTGGTTGTGTGTGTGTGTGTGTGTGTGTGTGTGTGTATTTGCGTGTTGGATCAACACTAGCTTTGCCAAGTGTGCCAAAAACTGACATTCATGCAGTCCACCTTGGAGAGCAGAGCCAGACACACACACACACACACACACACACACACACAGAGTTGTGTTTCTACCGCTTTTGGGGACATTGCATAGACTTACATTCATTTCTTGGAGACAATACTAACCTTAACCCAAGTCTTCACCATACAATGTAGTACTTTACATCGTGGGGACTTGAGTTGTCCACATAAGGAAGATGATTCCCCACAATATGAGTGTGTAAACAGATTTATGTCCCCGCAACTTGACTGTACAAATACACATACAGACACACACAGGTACCTGCACATGCACACACAGCTTGTAGACATCTGCATCCAAACGCTCCTTGACGTGACCTTATTATCATGCTGGGTGATAGTCATCTTCACTAGCAGCTGAACATCTGCTACACCTGATGGTAGGAGCGACACACACACACCACCCAAATACTCAAAAAGGCACAGATCGCACGCAGTCATGTGATACCACCGTGGGTTTGTATTCTCTGCATGATCACTTAAACAGAAAGACATGTTACAGGATCTCCTAGCGTGAAGCAGCCCAGCAGGAGGATGGTGGATGGTTAATAACCCACAAACCCCTCGACACCCAGTGCCCACCCAGTACCCAATGCCTTCATAAGAACAGTCACATGGATCCATTTTATGGTGACTGAACGGATCTCTTACTCCACCATTCAAAATTTAAGTTGCCATTCATTGATTTCTATGCAGGTTTGCATGTTGATATGACAGCTTGAAAGGTCACAAATAAATTAAAAACAATGGTTGAGCATTTTGTGATCTCATCACGTCTAAACAATGGAAACATGGATTTGTATGTTGTGATATGATTTCGTGGTGTAGAAATTAGCTGACCGTCCACCATTATGGGTAAAGGTTTTACAACACCAGCTACCTGTTGACAATGACTATCTTGTCTTTTGTTCTGTCTCTTCATGCTATGCTAAAATGACCAACCACAATACCAGAGAAGCCCTCTGACTACCCTATAGCAACTTTTTCATATGCTAGTGTAAAATCTGTACCAGATAGCCAATAACAGACGGTTACAGAATTAAGTTAAGTATACATACTTATATTTATAATGGCTTCGGGCACTCCATATACAACCACATGACCAAGATTTACATTGAGGGCACATGATCATACCTGAACCTGCTCCATTCACCTTGTTGTCACCTTCTAAACAAAAATAAAAAATGTACCCACAGACAAATCACATCATCATTTACTGTGTGTACCTTTGGGTCATTATTGAGCATTGAAATCTTCAAAAATGGAAAAAGTGCACCCTGAAATGCAATTTTTTTTTCTCCTCAGCAATCCTCTTAATTACAGGGGACACAGGAAAATTGAATTGCACTTCTGTACACCTCATGCAGGCAAATTCATTCCATTTTCACTTCCAACTTTTTACTTTACTTCGTGCTGACTATAGGGTAAAGAGATTAGTGACATTTTGGAGTAATGGATCAATTGAAACACTTTTGTCTTGCCACAAGGAACAGTGTATTTCTGTGATATTGGTTTCTCTCTCTTGCTCTCTCTCTCGTTTTCTCTTTTAATCTTTTTCTCTCTGCATCACAATCACACCTCCTTCTTAGATTAGGGGTGAATACGAGCAAATGAAGGGAAGTAGAAACAAAGGAGCATGCACACACACACACACACACACACACACACACACACACACACCTCTTTCATATGTTAAAATATAATATTTCTCAATGTGAATGTATTTTTAACAAAGAGGATTTGTTGCTGGAAACACGTATATTGGATAAAACATCAACAGCTTGTCCATCAGTGCACTGCTCCCTCAGAATCAAAGAAGTACATTCATGCTTGGAAAGAAAACTGGAGTGTTTATGTTTAATGCTCATTCAACCAATTATACAATGCATGCGAATAAGAGGCTCCACTGAAGGAAAGGGATGTTTTAAAGACAGCAGAGGGAATGCTGTAAGTGCAAAACCAATGAAGACAATTGATTTCTTTTTTCATTATCAACTCTAACCTGAGTGCCACTCTATTTAAAATGGTTTATTCAGAATGATGAGAAAAAAGCTATACATCATATTACGCTTGTATCTTTAGTTTTCGACGGCTCTTATTTGTTTAGACATGTAAAAATTGAAGTGTGTCTACTAGCTTACAGTTCTGATATATTTTGCCTTGAAAGTGTTGAAAAACTAGGCACTCTAGCTTCTAACCCATAATATTCAATTGAAAAAGATTTGATTTGATGCACAATGTGACCCTTTTTAATCAGATGAAGCTTCTTCTGTCAAAACTGATATGTAAAAGTGCAGATTAACAACAAAGCAAGTACATAATTGTGGCTTTCATTTGCCACAGCTACCATTGAAGGGGGAGTCACTTATTATACACATGGAGATCAGTTGATTCATAAGTGCTCAGTCTATAAAAACTATTGCAAGTCTTCCCAGAGCAGCTTTGTCAAATTTGAGAAAATAACCTTGAAAGACAGAAAGAAAGACATCCTTTATTTGTCACACACTACACAACATGCACACATGGAATGCTGAGGTGAAATTCTTCTTCCGCTTTTAACGCATCCTGGTAAGTCCTTCCTCTGCAGCAGACTGGGAGCGGTGGGCTGCCAGCCGACAGCGGCGTCCGGAGACCCAGTTCCCTCTTCGTCACCGTTGGTCAGGTGGTGATCTACATGCATGTTTTTAGAGGGGGGTTTCGTTTATGGAGGATACCCCAGGTGAACACTGGGGGAACATGCAAACTCCACACAGAAAGGCCCCTTTCCTCGAGATAAAGGCACTGAAGGCATGGTGGAGGACACGCCCTCAGTACCCACAGCGCCCCCCACTTGAAGGACATTCGTCAGGCATCTCCACCAAGATGCTGTTGTGTTTTGTTTTGTGTTGTTTTTTGATGGCACTGTGGGTCTGTCTGTCAGTCCACCACTTTGGTCCAGATTGAAATATCTCTTTTAGGTAAATTGCCATTGACAACACACGTTCATAATTCGCAGAGGATGAATCCTTCTGAACCACTCATGGTGTTGAGGTTGACATTTGTACACTGGTGTTAATGATCACCTATTTTTCCTGTAGCACATGATTTTTGTGTTTACAATTCCAGTAAAAATAAGCCTAAAACACCTACCAAGGGCATACCCAAAGTAAATCAATAGGTGTTCGTGGGCCATTTGAAGTACATGAATGGTTTTGGTCTCTTTTGAGAGGTAACACTCTGAGCTTTATCCTCAGCAGTCGTAATTACCGTAAGTGCTAGTGACATTGGGTAATAGAAGTTTGAACCCACTGAAGTAGAAGGTCTTTTTTTCCACCTGAATTTTTTTTTTTTTTGCAAATAGATGCTTGTAGATGAATATATTTGGGATCTATTAGCTGGAAAACAATGGGACCACAACATGAAGCCTTACCCTCTTCCAAGTTCAGTAAAAGCTGATACAGCAATATCACACAAACTGAATATGTCCATTTTTTCTCTGTGTATTTAGGTTTTCACAAAAAACGCCAAGTTACCATATATTTATATGCATGAATATCTATATTTATATGCATATATTTATAATCTAAAGTTTCACCATCTATATGAGTATTTAAGATATTTATACCTATATTTTGGCTATATATATTTATATTGAGGCCATTTTCTGTATTTATCACTCGTCACTTTTCCCAAATTGAGCGTAATAATGCTATTATCACTAAAATCCTTGGTCTGAGGTGCCGGAGCTGTAAATATCCCACTGAAGTGGCATATCAGTGTGTTTAGAATTTCATTGGATGTTTAGTGCTAGTCATCTTCAAAATTGGCTGTGACTGGCTCGATCTTCACACATCAGACTGTTATTTGCTCCTCTAGGCTCCATGTGCCAGATCATGATTGGTCAAGGGAGGTGTAATTTGAAACATGAGACTCCAAAGAGAAACTGGAGGCAGAAGGTTAAGTGTTAATTGGGAAAACACTGAAGATAACTAAAAGTCAAGTACATAGGCTGCCATTCCGAAAGGAGAAAACAGCTTTCTGTGGGTTACTGTTTCGTTACAGACTAAATATTTTTACTGCAGTGGATCTTGTGGACCTTTGATGATGTTTCCAGACTGTTTTTGTTGGAGTATTATTGACTTGTGGATCATAAAGAGACGTAATCAGGAAATTTATTTATTTTGTATTAATTTTAAACATACATGTTTGTCTGCCATTTATTATGCCTTCTGTTGTTATTGTATCGTGAAATGGTTAGCATCAACTGATTCACATGAATCTAAGCTTTCTAGCTATGTATAGTATGAATGTAGCATTTGCATCAATAGACTTGAAGACAAATGTGAAATGTTCTAATGGGCCACGAGTGGGCCATTGGAATATTATGGCTTAAATATCTCATAAACTTTTGGATGAATTTCCACGTTATTTTATGCACACATTTTTAGTTCTTTGATGTTCTCCTGCGTTTTCCCTTAATGCTAGTATGACATTGAAATTCTTTGAGTGAAATGTGTAATTATTATTACGATGGGTGGCCGTGGAATGTGATACAATTATATGAATGATATGTACTCTTTACTGTGACCACTGGACTTGTCATCTAGCATGATTATTTGGTCAAAATTAAGTTATCCAATACTTTGGTTTCTGTCTAAATGCCTGACTAAACTAAACTAATAAAAATCTGATCTTCCTCAGCTGTACTTTGTGTATAAAACTAATAAGCAAATGTGAGCATGCTAATATTCCAAATTGAAAGAGTTAACATGGCAAATATTAGACCTGCTTAAAGTCATTAATGGTAGCATTGTCATTGTGGACCTGTTTCTCAAAATCCTTGTTTTCTGTCCAAGGAGACCAGAGGAAGATGGGTAAAACAAAAAAATACATCTGACACACAGATTTAGATCCAAGCAAACTCCCTTCTATGTTCACTGAATTTACTTTTATTTTATACTGTGCAAGGGTTAATTCTATCAAAAAGCCTCAACAGACACAAACATGAATCCTCTTCCACTGCTGGCTTTCGGTCATCTGATTCATCTCAATGTCGCTCACACGCATTTGGTTTCCCACCTGCTCTTTCTCACCAGCCATCACTATTGGATTTCCCTCCTCAGCTCATCAGCTGACCCAGCCACCTGCCCACACAGCTGCTCCACGTTCATAATCAGTCTCATCATTTACTGAGGACAGATCATTGAGGTTGTGTTTGTGGTCCACTTTATTTTTCTGCTTACTGTACAGCTCTGGATTTGTTTGTGCCCTCTGACCAATTCTTACCCAGGTGTGTTCTACCTCTCTCACATGCTTTCCAGTGATGCATCTATTCCACAAGAATGGCATGTAATTTTTTGCTGGATACATGTTAGCATGACACTTCTGTCAGACAAGATCCTGTCTACAGGAGGCCATCATTGTGTGAGTAAATCTAAAGCTGAGCAAAGAGGGCAGTGCCCTGTTGGAGCTCAGGACAAACAAAAAAATCAAAAGCCACAACTGAGATAAGGAGAGCTGATTTTACATGTCAGTATTGGTTTGACATTCCCTTCTTTCCTCCTTCTGAAATTGACAATATGTAGTACTATGTGTCACTTGAGTGGTCCTTTACAGAGCAAAGCAACAAGGCCAGAGGGAAACAGAGGAATGAAAATGAAATGTATTGAAATCAATAACATATCACTTACCACCACATAACAGAGTTTTGTGAAGCAACATGATTTATGAAGTCCAGGAGCTAAAGTAACACAAGGTGATCTCTCAGATCTCATATTTTCCTAATAATTTCTTTGGTGTCTTCTTGGAAAAAGAAAAAGAAAGTACCTTGGTTTGAATGAGCGTTTTTCAACCAAAACACTCCAGGAACTATTGAACCAGGAACTAAACTCAAGAACTAAACTGGGAGCTAAAGGTCCCTGTTGTACATTACTGTTTGCTTTTCCACTGCATCTGAAGAACTGTGAACATTTGGCAGATTACACTGATGACACGGTGTTTGAAATGCAAACTCTTCCCTGATAGTTCCTGAACTATCAGAGGGAACTACCCTGCGAGCAGGGTCTTTTTCATAACTAGAACTATCATACAGGAACAAAATGTAGTGCCTGGTCTTCTGCATACTACCGACAAAGTCAGAATACAGTATGTATACATTACAATGACTTTTTCATCATATGATAAATTGATGAATTCCCAGGCCATGACAGCGATGTACATGGGTTACTGCACTGACCAGTAATTGAATTTAGTAGAAAATGTAGTTCGAAGTTTGTAATGTTAAATTATGTAGTGTATGGATTGTTGCTGTGGTCCTGCCCGCTGTCATAACAACCAGCAGAAGATGCCCCTGTGAAACTGATAAAAATCAATAGAGCTACCAAGGATTCACAAAGTAATGCATTTTTTTTCCATAGAACTAACTCTGCAAATAATGCATACCTCTTGGACTCTCCCTCTCTCTCCCTCGCTGTGATTTGATCACATATAGCCCGCCACATCCATCTCTGTCACACACTGACTGCCATGTTAACAGGCTAAACACACACAGACTCTCTCAAACAGACACACATGGACACAAACACACAAACACATACACAACAAAACCTTATCTGCCTTACTTTTTTTTCCATTTCTTATACTATCTCTCTTCAGACCAACATGTGCAGCACACACACACAGACGCAGAACACACACACAGATTTTGCATCCTGCTGTCTTGTCATCCTGAGACAGATCAGTATCTAAACAACTTTAAATTACTGCTGGTCTCAAAGGGCACATTTGCCGTGTGTGTGTGTGTGTGTGTGTGTGTGTGTGTGTGTGTGTGTGTGTGTGTGTGTGTGTGTGCACGGCTGCTTGGCAAGAAGTTGCACTTTTGGCACTTTTTTCACACCTCTTTTATTTATATTTTCCTACTAAATGTTTCCACAGAAGCCTGCTGCCTTGGCTGCATTTACTTCAAATCATGCTATATGTCCTTTATGAAAATATTTACATAGGTGTTTCCTGCCTTTTCTACACACATAACCTCAAAAAGCATCCCAACACAGGGAACTGACCCGTTTTCATTACCAAGAATTACTTCATATGTGTTTGGCTTGGTCATTGGCTCTTCACTGTCATGTATAATTGAGCATTATGTGCATAAAAATGGATAACAATTACATGTATATCAATTATGAAATTTCAATGGGGCCCAAAACAGACCCTTATGGCACGCCATTTTTAAGTTAGAAGAGTAACCTGACTAAAACTGCACAGTTTTCTGTGCATCTCTCATCATCTCTGCAGCATCAGTTTTGCTCACATAGTTTTGGAGATGCAGAATGGTCATACCCACGGCCACATCAATAGCATCAAAAGCAGGGTACGACTGAATAGAATGGAGGAACTGTAAATTGTAGGCAGTTGTCAGAGGATCATTTGTGAGGTTCAGGAGTATGTCAGTGTGTCAGGGTGATGGCAAGAATGAAATCCACAAAGCTGCCAGGTACTTGAATAGATCATTTTCTATATATCGCATGTATGATTGGGAAGCTTATACAATAGTTTTTTTGATAATTTGGAAGTCAAGGTATAATGCTGAGCTGGTAACGATCGCCGAGGATAAATCGGAAGAAACTGCAGATGAAATTCAGGCAACAGAAACTGCTCTGATGCTAGCAACACATGATGGAAGCATAATTTCTTTCAGTTCTTGATAATCTACTGGAATGTTTACATGGTGTAATTTTTAGTCTGTTCACTGACTGATTCTGCATCTTTTTCCTCTGCAGGTGCATTGACAGCGCCTGCAAGCTGTGGGGCTGACAATTTAATTTGGTTAGAGGGTTAGTGGTGGATTTTTTTATTGAATTATGTTGAGCAAAGTTACAATTAAATTACTATTCAAAAGCTTCAGCTGGCCAAGTTATGCATGCAGTGCCTACAGTGCAGTATGAACTATTCAGTACAAACACAAATATATTTTTTTCCTTTTCAACTTGTGTGGTTTTACCTTGAAATATATCCCTTCTCCATTTAAACTCGCATCACTCTGGCATGAGGGTGGGGGGGTTGGAGGCTGGCATACTGAAGGACATCCAGGCTCTCTTTGCTGGCTCCTGGTTTAAAGAAGTTTGCAGCTGTGCTTTAAATCATTCAGCTGCTTCCTACACTGGGCAGTCGACCTCACTGTGTACTGTGCAATGCAGGCGCCAGCTCTTCCCAATAAAGTTCTTACTTTATTGTAGTACAAAGATCTATCCCCATGTCTACCGTAGCATGTCGTCTTTCTTCGGTGTCTGGCATGCACACATATAGTTTACAGCACTGGCAAATTACTATGATTATGTTCGTGTCAGCTCTTAAATGAATGTGTATCAATGAGAATTGGCAGAGTCTGACTTCAATCTACTCGATATTTTTAATAGCTCCACCTTTTGGTCATTTACCAGTAACTTTGTTGATGCACAGTGGTGCTACACAAATACATTTCCACTACTTGTCCTCGTATTTCTTCTTTACTAATTCAATACGTACTTAAATGGGACAGTTTTTCAATGAAAATACTTGGAGCCCTACCATGTTCCACAGAGTAGCTCATAAGGGTATATTTTCTGTACGTCACTCAAGTGCAATTTGAAAAGTTCCTTGTTTTGTATTTTTTGAGCAAGCATTTCACAAGTAATAGTAAGCTAAAATGATAGAGCCTATGCCCTTAAGTATATGCTTTATACTTTAGACAAAGTTGACACTATTCTGTCATAAATTTAAATCCCTGAGTTGATATTAAGGTTTGTCTGTATCTATTTAATTCAACTTGAATGAATTATTAATAGAGTCAGTTGGAATAAAATTATTCAAAACAACAGACCTTGAACCTAGCTTTAGCTATTAGCAAATGGCTAATGTCTTTCAACTTGCATCATCAAAAGCATGATGCTGCACCCAAATAGACTGCAGTCTGCTTTTAAAATGGCACTCTACATGCCAGACAGTTAGTTAGTTACAGTTTCCCTGATGCTCACAAAAAAGGAAAAAGTCATATCCATAATGTTCAGTGCCCATCACAGCACCTGTCTCAGCATCTGGTGTGCGAGGTGGATTCATCTAAATGTGAACAGACACATAATGGGCACATTATAACTAACATGTCAACATCACATCATTAACATTTATTAAACACAAGAAAACACACAAACTGTACACTTCTACACCAATCAAACTAATATGCTCTGTTTCCATCACAGTTAGTACTGGACTCAGACACACCCATTGCTTTCTTTGCATTTCTTTTCATATGACAGTACACACTAACATGATCTAGTGAAATGGTTTCTTAAACATTTTCTTAGGAACCTGTAAAAGCTTATATATTGTATATATTAATTGTGGATCAAATGCCACAGTTACTATATACAATATATAAGCTGTGCCACACACAGTCATCATCACCAGACTCTATAGAGGTTCTTTCAGCCTATTCTTGTTCTTCGGCTAAACATTTAGCAAACTAATGCACATCCTTTCCCCTAAGAGATGGTAAGTCAGCATAAAAACATTATCAGAATATTTAAATTGCCTGAAATTATCTCATAATTGTAGCCCATCTAGATATCATTGGTATTATGAATGGCAGACAATGGATTCCTTTTAACTATGTCAGAGATAATTCTCTACTTAAACTATGTTGAACCAAGTGTACTCATGAGCCACACATGGTTTGTCTTGAAAGACTTTGGCAAGCGACTTGTATTGTCTATTACGTATTAGGACTTCACCGACAATGTATCTTCAGCAACATTATAAAAAATGAAATATGAAGATGGTGCACATGATAATGTTACGGCCATTAAACATCAGTAGCAATGCCATTGTGAGTTGTTAGCATTTAGCTCAAAGCACAATAGTTCTTAAGTTCTTCACAGAGCTTCGTGGCTTGTTGACTAATCATAGTGCATTAATTATTCAAACTTTCTGTCAAATGACATCACATGACATTTTCTGATAATGCATTCAGTTCGAGTTATTCACTGTACATAAAGGTCAACAAAAGCACTCATGGCACTTATGAATCAACAATGTTGCCCAATAAAGGTGATAACATACTAATATCATGGCTATATCATGCATATATTACTTATTGTTTTTTAAGTTTTAAGTGAGGCAGAACTTCATCATACCCAACTGCCAAATAGCTACTGTGTTACCCTTAGCTACCATGATTGTTGATTATCATACTCAGAGCAGACTGATATTAATATTCACATCCACATTGTCACAATCTGCTCCTCAGTTCCCCTCAGCCTGTCTCCAACCCCTGCTCACTTCTCCAAGGCTATATTTTCATTCTACTCCTCAGACCTGTCATCCTCTAGCTGTCCGCTCAACTTGCTCTGATTCCCAGAGTGCCAAATACTGACATTTTGTCAAGGCAGCTCATATAGATGCACAAGGTACCCTTAAGCGTCTGTACTTAGTCCAATGTAAACCCATTCATGGCAATATTAGACACTCAGAGCAACTGCTCCGGCCATCCAAAACATTTTCATGCCAGCGACGCACAAAGCCTTCCTGCCAGAAAGCCTTTCTGACTTGTGGTTAATGCTGTGAATGGGTTGTAGTATGGTTAGTTTTATGCACCAAAACCACTTGGTTAGGTTTCTGAAAAGACGGCTCACTTTTGTGACACAAATCTCACTCTCCTGGGTGCAAGTCTTGCATTTGTTTCACCTTGCTCTGAGCATCTGATATTGCCATGGATGGGTTGACAGTGGAGTTAGCTGAAAGCCTGGTGTGTCTCATACAGATGCTAAAGGGTACCTTGTGAGTCTGAGATGTGGAGCGGTGTGACAAAGCATCAGCATTTGAGACCAGGCTCATTCACCACATGTCTTCAGACTTTCCCTGCCTTCCCCATTAGCTGACTGCCCCACCCAAATACACACCTGTTCTCACTTCCCTTATCTGTTCTGCACTTAACTGGTCTTCCCTCCTCACCTGCATTTCATTCCTTTACAAGCCACTCAACATATATACCAGTTCACCTCCTGTGTTCCATGCCAGATCGTTAATTCAAGCTGCCCTCTGCTTCACATGTTGCGCTCTAGCTTCTGTATCCTGTTCTCTGCCGTCCCTGAAAATTTGTTTCCTGCCTTTTTTTGGACCTTCTCTGTTTATTGGACTTTTGATCCTTATTAAATGTGTTTGCTTGTTTGGTCTGCCTTCTCTGGTTTTGACCCTTGCCTGCCTTACATCCCATAAGCTTTTATGCCTCATTGTGTCACTAACATCACTGAACTGCATTAGCTCTGCTTCAGGCGTCTGCATTTAGGTCCTGTGGTCCTAATACCCCTGCTACCATCAGCTGTAATGCACATATCATGAAAATGGCAATGCTAATAGCAACATGCTAATTAGTCAACTAATATGTGAGGGCACATCAGTAGCATAATGGTCCAATTGGCAGCAGACAGGTATCAGAAGAAAAAGTGATTTATCCAAGAAGATGCATTTGGTTTGATAGGAGACTATGAGGAGGGGAATTGTGAAAAATATAAAAAATTTTCCCTTTTTATCGGTACTATTAATTAGTCATTGTTAAGCCCCATATGTCTTCTACATTTCATTAACAGTAAAGGCAATTGTTTTTGCTGCTGATTAAAAGGGAACCTTCTCACTGTGTGACAGGAGTGACACATGCAAATTTCACATTCATATTCACACACACACACACACACACACACACACACACTCCACACACCATACTGGCTAGGCTTCATGACATGGCGAGCAAAATTTACTGTCAAACATACATGCCAACAAAAGCTGTCACTTGTACACTACTTATACACTCAGCTACATCAATGCTCACATAAGCATGCAAAAACCTATTTGTCATTATGGCAGCTTATATTTCATGCAGCCCTACTACATGGACCTGTCAGCCAGAATTTACAACAGATACTTGACAGCCTCTTCCTGGCTCAAACAACACAAACACACACACATAAACACATTCACTAGCTCAGGTATTAGGGAGTATTTACTGTGTCAGTGTAATTCAAGTGGAATGTCCATTAGAGCAGAGAACGGATCTCTTCACAGTATAAGTCATAGTAATGAACTCCAGCACAACTCCCTGCAGTCCCATACATCAGGGCACTGAACAGCATTTCATCTCTCGGAGACAAAGTTGTGCTGTTAAACCAGTGTGTCGAAGTAAAGGAATGTTTTGGGGAATTTGGGGCACAATCTAAAATCTAATTAAACGTGGTAAGGACATCTTTGTGTGGTGTATTTCGCAGTAGTCTTGACTTTTACACTTAAGATCTGAAGCATCAATAAAACTGCTGTCTGCAGTTTACCATTAGAATCGATAGCCATATTCCTTTTATTTACTGTGCTGCATGATTGCCAGTGATTTGTAATTCTTAAAATTTGGACAGCTGCTCGACTGTACAGCAGATTTTGGCACTGCATCAGCATTTGTGTAAGGTGTAAGGTAAAGCACTTGCAGTCAGTGCAATAATACCTTCCTCTACCTTCCTACTCACATTTTATGGGTGTGCCTTTCATCATGTTAACGTGTCTCCTGGCTTACTTTGCTCGTGTCCTTGTGTCTTAGCTCCTACCAGGGAGGATTTGAGAGAGAGATGCAAGGACGGAGGAGCTGAAGCTGCCACAAGAGAAATCCTCGGATCCATGATGTCAGTCTTAAGCGAGGTAAGTTACTTGTGACGTGCTGTACAAATGTATCGCCTGTCAAACCGACTGGAACAAAGGTCCACAGAACCCCTTATTTAAGAACAATTTCATATGAATGTGTGCATGTTGATTTTAAAACAAATGCAGTTAATATATTCTAAAGTAAAAGGTGATGATGCATTACCCCAAACCACCTGATATTTCTAACAATTAAATAATACAATGCACTAATCACTCGCCTACACCTACTAAGCATTTATCTACACACAGCATTCCCTGGCCCCCTCTGGTATTAATTTGCTTTTTCATTGTAGAACAGATTAAAGAACATAATTGCAACAAGAGTACTGTGGACCACTTACATGTATGAAGGGCTCCTCCTGCCATGCTTCACACTGCGTGCCACATGCAGAGATGCAGCATTTATGCATCACTCCACTTTATAAAAGACTTCTATGTAGGATGCACCTGTTTCCTCACCCTAGGCTCCTCTCTCCTCACTTCTTGTCTCCTCCAAGGACATTTAAGGGATCAGAAGATGGCGGAGGAGGAATTATTTCTGGTTCATGGGAGGAAAGGGGACGCAAGAAACTATAAGGTAGCATAATGAAAAGCACACCAGGTGTACATCCAGAGTCTCTTAAATTGCATCCTCGTCTCACTCACTTGTGTCCTTTCCTCTTAGTATCTCCTGCCGAGGATGCATAGAGAAATGCAGGGAAACCATGCCAGGAGAGAAGAAATGAGGAAATACGTTTTTAGAGACATCCTTCCCTCTGAAGCGTCACATGAAGCGATGTCTGTTTCTGATTATGGCAGCGGCTGATCATAGCTGGATCAGCTGTCAGTCAGTTTTAACAGCTGCAGAAACTTTTGATGAATTTGCGTGTGCACATGTGTACTGTGCAAATACGAAAGAAGGCACAGTTATCAGTGTCAGAGCAGCAGTGTTCTCTCTCTGTAGTCTGTTACCTGTTTAACAAACACCTGCTTTCTGTATTTATACTGTGTACTGAGTCCTGCTCAGACGCACAGGAACCAGTTCTACTGGCAGAATGGCTTTATATTATTTATTCATTATTTGCATCTGTATTTATTGATATTTTGAATGTGAAATCATTATTTCATTACCCAGAATATGATAATGATACCTCTTGAACACTGGAAAACATTTATCAGGCTAAATGGTTCAGGGACAATGAAATGATGTAACTTATATCAAACCTGATCAGGAATTATGAGCCTCACATGTGACTTAATGGAAACCATGGACACACTCTCCTCTCTGACTTTAACTGTGTCCATAATGAATGTTAATGCGGGAAATGACAGAGTGTGGAAAGAAAAATCTTTCTCATCAATGAAGAAATTCAGTGTTCAGGCCTAAAATTATCACAGATTTGTAACTAGATGGTGAATCAGAAAACAAATAAAATATGGAACTTGGAGCTTTTACACTTGAGTTTAACCTCAGTTCTGTCTTCACTCTGGTATGAAACTGCAGTGATGTTGGGATGTATCAGATCAGTCTGATCAGCTGCAACGTCCTCTCAATAACTGATGTCCAACGAGAAGGTGTGGCAGCCGGTGAAAGACTTGAAGAGCGCTCTTGTGCATCCTCACTCACTGACACATCCTTCCTCACTCAGAGCAGAAATAAGAGCTTTGTATGGGCTGCAAGATGGACGACTAGCAGGACTTGGAATGTACCACAGGTGTTGCAGCTAAGAGGAAGCACTTGTGGTGACAACACTCATTTGGGAGTGGCCACCTTAAATGCTCCAGCTCAAGTCCTCATACGAAAACATTATGTCTTTAGGTTTAAGCAAACGGGTAATGCTGTTGTTTTCCTGGTGGGGACAGTCTCCTCCTTTTTTGGCCACTTCAGGGCCTTGATAGGTCATGATTATGAGTTTGCGGCTAACAAACGTTGTTGTCATGGTTAAAAAAAAGAAAAGCTGTATGACCGTGGTCGGTGAGGAAACAATATTAGCTTGTGATATTTTCATTATATTGGGTGTATTGATGTGGTGACGTTCGGTGTTTTTTCTCAAACACCTTTCAGTTTTTTAGTGTGGAGCCACTCTGTGGGACACTACATATTTTCAGTTTATATGCCTCTAGGCAAAAGCTTTGTTTTCCAGCTGAAGTAATTGGTTGATTGAACTTTCCATGGAATGAGCCACTCTGAGCCGGCCCTTCCATAGAAAATGTCGAGATAAAACTTAAAGCAAACAAATAGACCAGAGGTTAGAAAACAGTAAACCTCAAAATAATTGGTTCAAGCTAATAAACGCAGTGAAGGACAACTATCAAAACAATGTAATTTTTTGCAGGAGGAAAACTTATTTCCTGCAGTCGTAACAGGGTAATAGTGCTATTGAAGTTGACATAAATACACTGGTGGAACTGTTCATTGCTATAGGTAGCAAAGGTTATTAGAATGTCCTTTCAATGTCCTTTCTATGCAACAACATTTCTCAAGTGTAATACAACCTATGACATTGGTAGTTTTCTCATAAGAATATTGGCAGTAGTATTTTTCTGGCATTTAGTATTTCTACAATCTGTAATCATAATGTGCATATACACAGTTGATTTTCTATTCTATTCTATATCCTGTATAAGTTTTTTGTATCACGTGCTACGACTTCATTTCTCCTTTGTGCGATCAATAAAGCCTTATCTTATCTTAGAATATTTAATGGTGCACATTAAGACACCAGGAAACATACCAGCAACCCTTGGCAGCATTTCTGAGTCATACTGAAATATCTTTAGAATTTACAATCAACAGATAATTAGAATATGAGGTCAAAACCAAGACTGTTTGTGCCTGTGGCAGCATTTTTGTGAAAAATGGAAGGAAACTGTACCTAATTATGGTACATCGAAAGGCAAAACAGATTCCACAATCGGATCGTTATCTTCTACTTTGCATTACAAATCATTCAGAATGAATACCTTCTCATGGATTAGCTTGTTAATGAGCTGGAGTGATAGAAGTACTTGCTGGATAAGACCGAAGGGAAGGAGAAAAAGTTGGGGAGAGAGGGAAGAACTAGGGGCAGACAGTTTTTATGGAAAGCTGGTCATCAGCGCTGTCACAGACACAGTGAATTTGACACAGTAATGTGTGTAATTCTAGTGGTCAAACCTGTGTTTTTCATGTTGGAAGTAAAAGGAGACATGCAGGCAGCCAATCATTACTGTAAGATATATGTAGCATGGCTGTCTGAGAAATGAAGAAATGACGAAGGAAGCGGAACAGAACATGTACACGCTTTTTCTGGGGGAAATGTTGGCTTTGACGGCACTGAACGGCGAAGACGGAGCGATTTTGTACTGAAAATTGTCTCTTTTGCTAATCCCATTTCATGCCAGCTCAATCCTACTCTCTGGAATATTCTGAAATTCACACAAAGTGCCGGAGGAGGGAGGGAGGGGAAGATGGACAGAGGGTAAAAAAAAAAGAAAATAACAAAGTGTGGCGTTAGAGACAGAAAAAAGTGGAAACAGCGTAAGAGAGAGGAGGGAAAGGATGGAGGAACAGAAATGGAAATTGAACCATTGAAATTCTGCTGCTGCAGTCCATCAAAGTGTGGATTGGACATGGTCCACTCAGTCTTAACCCCTGTATTTCCAATGGGAGCGAGACAATGAGTTTAAGCCTCTCTTACACTTAACTTCACTGCCTGATGCCTTGGCTCCGCTACAGTTGAAGTCTCCCTCTTGAGCAGGGCTTCTAACAATGGCAGCAGTGCCCCATCCTGTGTTTATCCTGCATTAGTATGGAAGTGGTAGCCATGCTAGAACACCCCGAGCCTGCTGTCTGGGTGACAGGGTGGTCTAAAGATGACAGGGGCTCAAACTGCAGTGTATATCCTACCAAAGTGCAACATGCACAATATTAGGGTTGATGTAGGCTGTTGTGGAGCTGACCCTGACCTCCAACCTCTCTGTGAAAGACTTCCCCATGTATGAGCAATGCTAAGCTGTGAAGATTTTGGAGATCCAGGCTTTTGGATGTAGTAGAGGTGCAAAACTGTGTCCATCAAACTTTAGTTTGAGTTAATTACGACACCCAAAGTACATTTTGTGAGAATTAAATTCTGCTGTGTCCCTAATGATTGATCAAAAGTTACAGATTACACTTTTAACAAAACTGATTTACAATCCCTGGCTTAAATGACTTCACATTTGGGTACTTTTGAATGAATCTGGCAATTATGTGCAGTGTTTTGTCATCTGACTTGGCTATTGAAGCCCATTTCCCAGTCTGCAACTCTATTGTCATAATCTTCGAGTTTCTTCATACTGTCCTTCATTTTACATCAATACAGTGCTTTTCCCTTGCTGGTGTTGCATTAAATAATTCAGTGATCAGGCAGCACCTGAAAAGCTTATTATGCATGTGGAACAGGGATGGGGGAAGCGGATGCTCTCTTGGGGGAACCAGCAATTGTATAATTTCTGTATACATTCTGCTGCTGAATGAGATTTCAGCTTCTTAGCTATTAGCTCGCTCAGCACAAAACTTGTCTGCATAACACTGTCTGTGTCAGAATGTGGTCTGTGAAAGCTCCTTGTTGGGCATCGAAACAATCATTTGCCTTTGTCTCTTGGGAAGTGCAATGCTCCACATCCAGTTTTCTTTTGTTGAAAGTCACCATGATGCATTGACATGATATCAACCACTATGTGCATGTTGCATTCATGGGCCACTTGGAAGAAAAACCAAACTGAGTACAAAGAAATCCATGACTTTACAGAAAAAGAACCCAGTTGATATGACTACCTTAGATCTCTGAAGCTTCACAGTTTTAGCTTTAGATGGAATTTGAAATGTATCCCTCATTTCTTACAGTCTATGTGTGCAATGATGGGATCTCTTCACAGGTTAGTATGGACAGGAGGAAGATTGCCTGCCATGTGAGCACTGTAAAAAACGTAAAACTAATCTGAACATATCCAGTTTTTAAGAGAGATCAGAAAATGATCCTTAATTTGATTTGATTGTTTATTTGATGTGTTGCATTTGGGTGCCAAGGTCAACTGATGTTGCTAAAAGTAGAGCACTCACATGCTTCATTAGCACACAATCCATGTGAAAAGCCATCCAAAGACACACACAGATACAAATCAAGACCCTTTTAATGTACCAAACCTTGTCATGCTATAAATCATCATCTCTTCTGATGTCCTGGGTGGGATACAACAAATCAAGTTCAAAAGCCAGGCTTTCTCTGTATGACCCCTGTCAAAATAATGGGTATCATGACAGTAGTTATCAACTTTCTTTGTTAACCCAGGGTTCCTTCATCAGGCTCTGCGTGCATCCCCACACAAAATGGTGTTTGGTGCATCATTTAACAAAAAAATGAAAAATTCTCATGACACCTGCTTGAGTCAAGAGGAACAGGTTGGGAAAATGGAGAGCTATGAAGAATATTCTATTACCTGAAAAACCAGCAGTGTAAAACAGACTTGGCAGCAGATCAGAAACAAGCCTAGAAACATAATCCACAGTGATCTATAGTTTCTGTGCCTTCATCATTCTTTTAGTGTATGGATGATTGTCTGAGAAACATTTAAAGTGTTAGTATGACCTGAAGTTTCACCAAACTCGCTCATGTTGGTTCCTGTGGCAGAAAACACAACACGATGCAAACAGTTTGCACTGCTGTAATAACGCAGCTCCATGCAGTGATGTTACTGACACACAGCTCAGCAAGTTTGCATTCATAATGTGTTCCTTCAGCTGGGAATCTGCATCTCTCATAGAGAATATTGTCAGGAAAAGAATTAGTGAAAAGTCGAGTTTTTATAGCTGAAATCTGAAACTCTGCATGTAACCTCCTTCAGGTTAGATGTTACCATGGTGATCTTGCCGGGTTAAAAGACAGCCACCTTCATGACCCAGTAAACTCTGGCTTTAGGCTCAACATACCTTGCTCACCCATTAATCTCACTTTGCAGTACACCCCTGTGAAGCCAATCTGCGGATGTTATTTTCTCCTCTGTGTGGAAGTCTCCCATGTAATTATACATTCCAGTCTCTCACATACACACACCATTATTTACCCACCTGTCCTACATGCACACGTCCTGTAAATACACCTGAGAAGGTTACACAATTCAGAGATGATAACCTAGTTCATGTTTGGGTGTTTATCTCTCCCTCTCTCTCTCACACACACACACACACACACACACACACACACACACACACAGACATTTTGATGGGTTTAAAACTGGGCTACACCATTGGACGCAAATATATGCAAATAAACAGGTACACTCACACACAGAGACACACGTACATGCACATGCTGGGGTAGAGCTGTGGCTGTGAATCATTCAGCCCATGCATTTTTCAAATATGTTACAAGACTTTGGGCTATTGCCTGTGGGTTTCTTTGGTGTTTCCA
The DNA here is from genome assembly GCF_051107435.1 of Chaetodon auriga. NCBI lineage: Eukaryota > Metazoa > Chordata > Actinopteri > Chaetodontiformes > Chaetodontidae > Chaetodon > Chaetodon auriga. The sequence goes on from NC_135082.1 coordinate 6,413,150, forward strand.
ATCTTTATAGCCTGGTTTAACAGATCAGCTAAAGTGAATAGACAAGATAGTGAAGTCAGTAAGGTAAATATGTTACGCAATCATCTGAAGTGTTTCACAGTGAGTCCCTGTAACTACTGGCCCCTGGAAACACACAGTCACAGCCTAATAGGAAGTGGCATTAGAATAGAAGGAGAAAATAGCCCTCTCACACCACTGGTCTGTTTTGTTTAATTAAGGCAGGAGAGGACAGCTCATGGTAACTAACCGCACTGTCAGGACAGCAGGTTGAATTCATCTGCATCAGACACACACACAGACTGTCCGTCACGCGGTCCAGAGGCCTGAACATCAGCATGGCAGTTCAGACACGTCAATGAATATAGATGCTATGGAGTGATGATCCATAATAGCTCTGAAACATGTGCTGAATGGGATGGATGAACACAAGAACTCTCAGCATTCACTGTCTGCCCAGAGGCCCAAAGGGAATCTCCAAAATGTTGTCCAAAGTCACATAACAAACACTCAGTTAAAACAAATACTGATAACAGAGAAGCTGAGTGTATATTTTCTCATATGTGTCTCATCATTTTTATTTATTTATTTTTTTTTTTTTTTCAAAAGTCTGTTTCAAAGGGCGATTTAGGGTATTTTCACACTGGACCTTATGACCATGATGAATGTCATTGCTCATTGCAAGTCTAGAGTACTGACCTACTATCCAGTCATGCAGAGGGACAGCGTGAGATCATAATTAATGCAGGTTTAAGATGCTTCTACAAAGGCAAGCTTTTAATAATTTGGGAAATTTGTCATTGGCAGATAATATTAGTATTTCACTGTCCAGTGGACTTTTGTTGTAACTGACCACGAGTAATATTCTACACAGATATTACAAGTGGGAGCCTGGCAGTTGCAACTCACAATTGTAGGCTTTTTAAATAAGAGCTTTTCACAGTATGAAAGTGGCAACAGTGATGCCATATTTGTTTCTTTTGCGACCATGCTTCTGATGTCAGAATTTCCATCTGGTCTATCGCTCAGCAAGATTCGCTCAATCTGAGCGTTAGCAAACCTCATCATAACTTCCTCCGTTATGATGTGTATTCCTCTTGAAGGGGAGGACAAACTAGCTCAAATGTCTTCCACCGTTCTGAGCATTTAACTTCAAACTTCAAACTTTATTTATTTATATGGCACTTTTCATACTTAAAAAGCAACACAAAGTGCCTCACAGAGGCTAAAAACAACAAAGAAGAAAACCCAGCCCTCCCACCCCCATAAATACATACAGAAACACACACAGAGACACGTACACACGCACACACACACACACGCACACACACCCGCACACACACACACACACACACACACACACACACACACACACACACACACACACACACACACACCCACACACACACAAACACACACACCTCGGCCTTGCTGGAGATAATGCTTGTCTTGTTGTGTGATTGGCCAAAATAAAGTTGTCTTTTCCTTGGAAAGTTTATGATTGAGGTCATAATATAATAAAATAGGTACAGCAGTTAAAAAATGACTACAGTATTTTGTAAGATTTGGAACTTTAACCCCCTTATTCCATAACTTCACCTACATACATTGGCATATACCATACTGGTACACAGGGGCTGCAGAAGTCCAGTGTCTCTCACACCACTTGAACTGTGATATGCTTAACAGCTTAACATGTTTCAGCTTTACACATTTCAGCTTTACATTTCTTTCAGTCACAGTTTTAGTCAAATTTTCACCTTCACTTGTCAATTTCTTTGACCTTATGGTGATATTTTGCAGATGATTCGTATTTATTTATTTAGGACAACATTCCCACAGTCAAAAACAACTTACTGGCACGATTGACTTGAGAGGCAAAGCTAGAACCAAAATGTCATTTTGGTTCTTTTGGCCTGTATTCTGGTTTGTGTGTGTGTGTGTGTGTGTGTGTGTGTGTGTGTGTGTGTGTGTGTGTGTGTGTGTGTGTGTGTGTCCGGTGGGTGCCATAAGATCATTGTATCAAAGCCTTTCCTGATCTGAGCTATTTCTGTTTTCCCCATCTGGCTTACTGGCACAGTCATCACACACAACACAGCCAAGATGCTCAATGTTGGACCGACATTGAGGCAGGCTTTCACGTCCATATTGTGTTGTTCCCACATGGACAAGATGGCTGCCTCTTGTTTCTTGATTGGATGAACAAACAGAGATTGGGATCACTTTGCCGCTTACTCTCCCTTCCAACTCCGCTCAACTGTTGGATGCTGTCACTGTCATCTTCATGAAGTCGGCCAACTGGTCTTCTGACACCCAATTACTCTCCTTCCGCAGAGCTGTTTCTTGAGAAATACATTAAGGTCTTGTGGATGTGAGGAAACCAAAGACTTTGAGACCTCATTGTGAACAGTAATACTCAGAATATGGAACAGATCATTTTAAGTAGATATATTTTTTCACACTTACCATGCAGATACTTTTGGTTTTTAGATTTATGTCTCTGAGATTTCTGCTGCCACAACCATTACAGCAGAGGTGAAGCAAATTCGTTTTGAGGAGCTCGAAACTGTGAAAGATCTCGGTTACAAAATGAAACAGCAAAATGTCCGACGATTATTTTGAGAACTGACTGACTGAGAACTGACACTGGGCAAATACAGGCATAATGATCTATCTGTGTACTAGATACTTGTGGTGAGTGAGAAAATAGAGGAAATATTATGACTGGTATAAACACTGTTCAGAAGTTTCTAATAAAAAACGATGCAGTACATCTAGATTATTTCAATTCGATGGAACGGTTCAGCCGTTTAGAAAGGGATATTTCACTCAGTGAGCACAGTATTCCTTCATGCTGACAGATTTGCTGTCTTTAAAGTGTAAAATGTAGAAAATTGCAGAAGAAATGAAAAGACATAATAAAATCTAACAGACATAATTTCAAAGAACTGTTCGGTTGAATCGGTTGTGAATTGTCAGCATCACGCATACATTTATCTACAGTACTTAAACGTATGCTACGGGGTTTTTCGATCATTAGTAGCACTATGGAGCCATGTTGTGGAGTTGGCCCCTGTTCTGTTAATATCTCATGCACGTGTAGAAGGATGCACACGCACATGTATGCACTTAACGTGACACGGTCCTGCTGATGGTTTAACATGATTCCACCGATCAACGGTAGTGGTGGTCACATGCCAAGTAATGTCGTAATTGATCTGATGCCTCAGAAGCAAATGTAGAAATAGCATTAAGTTGCTACAGCAAAAGAAAACCTTTGGGTGGATATTGAACATGACTGACACACAAGACCGCTGTTTCCATCCTGACAATCATCGTTGTGGAGAACATGTCCCGCTGTGTGCAAGACCCTCTGACAGCACTGGGCTGTGCAGTAACGTGAACTCAATCATGGCTTTGTCTTAATTATTAAATATTTTACTTTGTATCATTTCATGCTATTTTTAACTAATGCTTCTGACTACTCCACTATCCTCTTTACTGCTGTAACACTGCCAATTGCTCTGCTGTGGGATTAATAAAGGATTATCTTATCTTATTTTATCTTATCTTATCTTATCTTAATGTTGGACTTCCATCAGGTAACCAGAGACATGGCTGCAAATGAATGCTAATGTTGCTCTATATCTGCTGGATTTGTAAAGAGGCTTTTTTTTTGCAAATGATTTCTAACATGTAGGTCATATCAGCTTTGTAAGATGAAAGGCAACTGAACCTGAATGTAAGCAATGCTGGTTTCAAATGAAATCCAAAAATAAGCTTTGTCAATGTTTTATGATGAAAGAAATGCAATTAAAACATTTATTAGGCCTCAAGGATCCACACATTGTGTTTTGGTGAGAGACAGTGAATGTAAACACAACTTTGTTTCCAAATAAACTCCACAGGGTATCTTTTAATTTTCTTGTCTTCAAGGTTAATTATTCCTTCTCCAGGTAAGCCAGTTACTCAGCCAGGCTGTTGGTCCATTACGTCTGTACAAAATAAAGAGTAAGTGAGGCCCGTTAACCCAGTCAGTATTTGACGAGTCAGTGAAAAAGCCAGGAAGTCGATAAATTTGTCAGTCAACCAGTGAGTCGACCCCCTGATAGGCACGTCAGTCACATATTCATCTACTGAAGGATGATTTGTCGGCCTTTTGTTCTATCCAGTCAATCAACAGCCAGTCTGGGGGAGGTCTACACTCTGATTGACAAATACACCCACCCAACTATTCATCATCCACGCAGACACTTACACCATCAGCCACCACCAGAACAAATGGGCTGACATTGTCTGAACTGACTGGAGTGCTGCAGATTAACAAGAAGTCCAGAACTCCATCTCTGATCCCTTCCTGTTTCCTGGGGATTGGTATCATTTGACAGACAGCCAATGATCCTGGAGAGAGACAACCAGAGAACATGTGGATGCAGAGATAACAGCAGCCGAGATGCTGCAAAAAGGCAAGAACTCCTATTGGAATTATAAGGTTTTCACATGGGTTTGTGTGTACGATCCTGTTTATGGGACGTGAGGACAGCGATTATGACTGAAGTTAAGAAAGAAGTACGCAGGCTCCCTCTCGCACTGTTCTGTTCACATGGGAAATTACAGGGAATCAGATCAGGATCGATTTTAAGGTTCTTTTATTAGTTTTTAAATGTCTTAATGGTCCTGCGCCTTCTTATTTATCTGACCTACTTTTACCCTACCAACCCTCGCGGACCCTGAGGTCCTCTGGTACTGGCCTCTTAACCATTCCAAAAGTAAGAACTAAAACACACGGGGAGGCGGCCTTTAGTTATTATGGACCCCGATTGTGGAACAGCCTGCCGGAGAGCCTCAGCGTCGCAGAGACTGTTGATGTTTTTAAAAAGAGGCTCAAGACCCACCTTTTTAATCAGGCTTTCAATTGATTTGTTTGATTTATCTTATTCACGCTTCTTAGCATGTTTATCGTTGTTCGTATCTTATTTTAGTTGCATATTTTAACAACATGTTTAATTGCTATTTATTTCATTTACTCATTTTATTTCATTTTATGTTTATGTCTTAGTCCCTTGGTTTTTAGCTCCAGCGTTTCCTCATGGGGGTCCTTGGTTTTTAGGTCAAGCGTTTCCTCATGGGGGCCCCCCTCACTGGGAACTGCTCTTGGCCTACTGATGGGGGCGCTGCTGAGGGGACGGCTCTGGCCTGGATGGCTGGAAGCCTCTGCACCTTGGTGTGGGGTCTCCTGTCTGCCTGGGTTGGGGTGGTCTCGAGCGGCGCCCCCCGGTCATGAGCCGGGGGCCCTCTCAGTGTGGATGGCCCCCAAAGGTGGCTTACCCCTTATCTTGTCTGTATGGGTGTGTGTGTGTGTGTGTGTGTGTGTGTGTGTGTGTGTGTGTGTTTGTACAAAACAAGATGTAAAGTGATGGAATAGGGGAGTAACCAGAGCTACTGTTGCTTTTTTAACTGACTAACACCACATATACAGTATATATAAAGTAATTAAAGCAGTTGCCACAAGGTGGCACGGTGGGACGGTGGCAACACTGTCGCCTCACAGCAAGAAGGTCCCGGGGCTGCGGGCACCGGGGGTGTGTCCTCCACCATGCCTTCGGTGCCTGCTGCTCAAGGAAAAAAGGGCCTTTCTGTTTGCATGTTGTCCCCGTGTTCACCTGGGGTATCCTCCGTAAAATATACCCCCACTAAAAACATGCAAGAAGATCACCACCTGACCAATGGTGACAACGAGCTGGGTCCCCGGGCGCCGTCTGGCTGCCCACCGCTCCTGGTCTGCCACGGAGGAAGGATGACCGCGTGCAGTGTCCTGCATGTGCATGTTGTGTGACAATAAAGGGGAATGTCTCCCCCCGATTCTTCTTCTTCTTTTCTTCAGTTTGTTTAAATTTTGCTTCCCTCAAAACACGGAAGAACAAAAAATGAAAAAAATAAATTGCACTCACTTCTGCTGTGATTGTTCAGGGTCTGGCTACCTGAAAACTGACGATATGTTTTATCTATATCTATATCTATTTAGCTGAAAAATAAATAGAACTAACTCCTGGTTCATTAAACACAAGAAACATCTAAAACAACACATTCCTTTGCCATTCAACAAAACAGCATAAACCAAGTTTACCTTCTGAACAGAGGTAACTTGTGCTAAGCTCTTACCAAAATCTGCCCAGCATGGTGGCTAATTAGCTAGCAATTAATATGATAATAAAATTTGGTAATTAAAACTTTGCCATGAGACGGGCAGTGTTACACATTTTAGATATGAATGCTCAGCTGGCTGGAGAATATCACACAACAGATGATTGAACGCAAGCGAGCACAGAGTGGACAGCTGGCTCTCACAGGCCGCCACAGCTACAGCCTGACCCCGCAGTGCCTCTCTACCAGTGCGTTTGTATACAGGCTGACGGCGGTGAAGCGCTCATGAAGTTGTATTAGATAAATGTGACAATATAATAACACAAGCTGGTTAAAATTACAGCCTGGTTACATCAACACTGGTTACGAGTGACATCTGGGGTAGGTGAATTCTTTTGAATTGTACCTCCAGTGACGGTGCGGTGCCATAAGGCTCGAGGTTTTGCAGGACAACTGACTCCTGTTGCCGTTTGAACGTTTTCTGGCCCCCCCACATAAAACCGAGACGGCCAACCTTTTAGCAAACAGCTGCCTCTTCACACATGGGGCAGACACAGAGCAACATTAGCGTTCATTTGGGGTTGTTTCTGGCCACTTGATGAATGTAAGCCCAAAATTTCATCGTTTTTAGCTCTGCTTTTTTTCACTAACTCCTCAAAAATGTCTGGCTCTTGAGCTGCTGAATGCTCCACTATGTTCACCAGCTAGTCTCTAACTGCATCTGCTGGTGTTTGGTGGGTTTATCAGAGCTTTTACCACCAACTAACTGCTGCAGCTGCAAAATATTAATGACAGCAGTAGGAGTGAGCCGAAACAAAAGGTTGCAGGCTCTAAGTTGTGAATTAAGTGATTTGGCTCATTGCTCATATAAAAGTATTGATTACAGCAGCTTTAAAGTTTGTTATAAAGTTAAACCGCAAAATGTATACAAGGCTCAATGATGCACTTCCTGTGACCTTTTAAAAGTCCAGCACGAGTACACTGGGTAAGAAAACTAAATCAAAGTGAGACTTTTTTTTTTGAGAGAGGAAGTATAAATAGTAGAGGACATTGCATGTTTCAGAGGGGAAAGAGGTATTTCTTGAAAAGACCAGGTGAGAGCAGCTGGAGTGATATATTGGTAAACTAGTGCATGCATAAATTCAAGAGAAAAAAGGGACAGATAGTCAAATGGAGTAATATCACAGTGATATCAGACACAGATATAGACACAAAGTCCTCACTGATTGAAAAAGCTGAAATGTAAGTGAGAATAAAATGAGATGCAAATAGGAAGGCAGATGAGGAGACTGAGAAGAAAACCTATGGAGCAAATAACCACTTATTTCCATCTATCAAGCTCTCACTGGGTGTTTTCACGTCAAAACTTTCTCACCAAAGACAAGTCAGACAAGGACATTGCTCGCCAAACACAAACTTTATCGACAAACGTCCACCCTTCTTGATAAAGACGGGCAGAACTACAGGGTAGAGAGACGAGCATAGACAGAGGGAAAAGAGAGTGCAAGGACATCCACCAACAACAACTATCTGAGTGCCACAGGGGCATGAGAAGAAGAACAGGAACGCACAGATACAAGCCCCTTCTCATCTGTCTGACTCTGTGGACCTACTCACCTCTTCCTGCCCCCCCCCTCTTTTCTCTGATATTCACTCCTCTTCATCTTCCCCTTCCCTCCTCTCACTGTCTCTTCATGTATCACTCCCGCTCTCCTTCGTTGTCTTGTTTTTGGTGTCTTTCTCTCTATTTAATGTCCGTTTCTCTGACGCCCCATTCATCTTTAATTTTTTAAATGACATGGACATGTTGTCCGTACACCAAACAGTGCTCTCGCCAGTTACTTGTTACCTCTGTGCAGTAGCTGTCTGGAGCAGATGTCATCAGATGATGTTTTAACCATCAACCACAACACTCTGCAGTTTGTGGGTGCAAGAGGCTCTCTGCTTCGCGTCCCATTTGCCAAGCCTCATTCCTTTCACCCAACAGTCAGACTTGCTATGCTTTATTTCTGCCTAAGAGGCTGAGAGAGAGAGAGAGTTTGTCCACTGCCATCTCAAATTGTTCGTAGCCAAAATTTGTGCAAAACTTTCACCGTCAACATATTGCAGAGTTTCACAAAATGATCTTAACTCAAGGTTCACTTACTATATTTTGCCACTTTCAACTGCCTTTGTAAGGACAACAGGTGGAGAGTCCCACTGGAAGGCTTCTTGGTGGTTCCTGTTGATTTTCCTGTCCTGGCCTTGAGTCGGGTTTCCTTTGTTTCCCTGCAATAGTCCTTTTCCATTAAGGCATCTTGTCATGGCAAAAAATCACAGATGTAAAAAATGAAATGAATGATGGCTGAATTTCATTTAGCTGCTTCAATTTCAGAGTCATGGTGCTGTGCGTGCTGGCTCACTGTAACACTACTTGACATTAGGAACAGAAGGTCTTGGCTAAATATTCAAAAGCAAGCAACAGCTTCGAACAAAAGACAGGAGAAATTGAATGTGCAGTGCTTAACTACAGTAAAACATGATCTTTTCTTCACCTCCGTTATCATAGTAGCTGTGGAATAGAGGACACTAACTATGGTCTCATTTTCAATTCATGTATAAATAAAACAACCTGAGTGCAAAAGCTTAAAAGTTGGAAAAAGTCGAAATATTGCAAAAAAGCTTGGAAACTTTCAGGGAGTAGAGAAGTTGCATAGATAAAATGAGAATGCGGCAAAGAGCAAATAGACCCTGACATATGTGAAGCATGTGACCGCTTCACCAAAGTGACTAAAAATGACAAAACATCAGATGTGTGTAGAGCGATGAGGAGGTCAGATTGTCTTCTGTTCTATATTTTCCCACCATTTGAGATTTGGCTGGTGTGCCTCCAATAGCATACATGCCAAAGTATCATACTTTAAGAAAATGGAGCATCACTTGGGACGGCCAATCAGATTTGCCACATCCATCTTCTGGAAACGCCCCTCACCGGCACTGTTTTGATGATCTAATCTTGTTTCCCCCTTCTTTTTCAGCAAGGGTATAATGGCACATAACTGGAGAATTGGCACCACCTACTGCTTATCCCAATGAACAACTCCTAATATGGAAACTCTTGTAATTTCTCATTTTCTTTTGTAGATATATTGAAAATTCAGTAATTGTGCTAAAGTTGGATGGAAACCTGACTAATGATGGCTTCTGAAGTACTTGGCAAAGCTAATTAGTAGTGCAGTATATAAATGTATTTTGTAGGAGACAGGGTTACTTTGTGTGAACCTGTCAGCTCTTAAGGCAGTTTTTGATGGATTTCTACCTTCTCTGTCCTTCACATTTGTCTCTTAAACCCCCCAATCTTTTGATGAAATATTTCAAGCTTCTCTTTTATTCTCCATCATCTTTTCTTCTTTTACATCTTCCATCTGTCCTTCAATCCTTTCTTCGGTCTCCTTCCCTCCATCCCTTTTTTTGGTTAACAAAGAAAATCACACTGCACAACACAAAAGAGCCACCAGGGAAACGTATTGAAACTCACTTAAAAGCATAGGGGACACAACCTTGTTGGAACACAGAAAAATGGGGGACAAGGGCTCACCAGGTGAATGTAACACATACACACACTCTCTCACACACACACTCCAAGACACACTCAAATATGCACACAAAGCTAAGAAGAAAGTACAAGCCCATAACTTATGCGAGTGAGCGTTTGTGTGAATGTGTGTGTGCGGACTGCAATGCAATAGGTGTGTACTTTATGATGAGTTGAATGAGAGGAAGTGAGAAAATGATAGACTGAAATGGTACAAGATAAAAAGCAAAAGACATACACACAGAGAGACAGATGTAGACAATAACAAGCCAGTGGTGTTTGTGACTCTTCGGGGAGATGCCATAATGTGTTTTTCTACTCGCCTCCATTGTTCATCTTTTCATCCCCCCTTCTTCTTTTTTTTCCTCTAGTAGAGTCTGACTGTGGCCCCAGAGTGGATATGAAACCGTCAACAACTTGTCATGGACCCATACACCTTTTGTTCAGCTGTCAGTGCACACAGACACACACACACACACACACACAGAAACAAACTAACTCGCTCAGTGACTCACTTACTCACACAAATGTGCACATCTTCACATTTATCTCCCACTTTATTCCACATGAATGCACCAACGCAACCAGAATTAATGAGTTTCTCTGTTAAATACACACATGTGACATGTCAAACAGTCCTGTCACACACACACACACACACACACACACACACACACACACACACACACAATGTCCAGCTTGTGGTTACTTCTGGGTGCTGAATTTGTCAGTATGGACATGGATGTGCACTGTCTGTAGACTGTGGTTAGACTGAGCAGTCTCATTGCATGTAACCAAAGACAGCATATATTTGTTAAGGTTCAATATTTTTTTGTTTTAGCTGATTTTCATTAAAAAGTACCTGCACTAGAAATGTTTTCAGCTGGATTTTATGGCCCACACATGCAAAAAATGTGTTTGCAAGAAGATGCTGAACAGACTTTACCATCTCAAACCAGGTTCTTAACATGGCTTACCATTGTGGTACCTCTTGACTTTTACTAGTTTCCTACTGTAACCTTGATTTTGAACTGCTGCCATGTTTCAGAAGTCTGTGACAGATGACTATTGACCAGTTTGGGCTCTCAGTGACCCCAGCTGTATCCCCATGTAAACATGGTTAAACACAATGTTTTTTCATCTGCTCTATATCGGTGACTAGTGCTAAGCAAGTGTATTACTGCTAATGGAGTTTTATGACAGGTTGTTCACAAGTGATTGACAAGAGAGTCAGACCTCTCTGAAGTCCCAAACCAGTAACATCACGCTGCATTTCTGTGTCTGTTAATGGATTTTCAGCAAACAATAGGAATGTTAATGTGTTCATGCATGGCCCAAATAACATATGAAAAATGTATTTATTTGGTGCAACAATGCATTATGGTAGTATCTGCATTCTGTTGCATTCATCAATGTGCAGACACAGAAATGGTTGATTTTCCAGTTACTCTGAATTCTACTTATTATTAAGTTTACATACAGCAGTATGGTCAGTGGGGCCCCAGCCAGTGACAAAGTAAAGCCAATGCCAACAGAATAGAAGGTAAGGAAAGGTAAATTTATTGGTATAGCACATTTCATACCCACAGGTAACCTAGAGTGCTTTACAGAGTACACAGGCAAAAGCAAAAGAAACAAATTATAAGACACCAAAAACAAGCAAGCAATAGCACAAAGAATAAAAACAATACAAGCAAACAGGCAAAAGCACACAGTAACAAACTAACAAATGAATGTGATTCAAAAGAAAATGAATGACAACAAAAGGTAAACACATACGTCTTTCTTTAGCTTGGATCTGAAAGTAGTCAGTATTGTCTTGAGTCTCAGCTCTTCTGGGAATTGGTTCCACGTTTGAGCAGCATAGAAGCTAAAGGCAGCTTCACCATATTTAGTTTTGACTCTGGGGACAACCAGTAATCCAGATCAGGCCGACCTGAGAGGTCTGCAAGGTTCTTAACTGGTCAGGAGATCTGATACGTTTCTTGGACCTGAGGAACTAGTAGCCAATGTAGTGATCTGAGAACAGGAGATGCATTGGACAGCAGCACTCCAGATCAGCTGAATGTGTCTGATTGCTGTCTTAGACAGATCTGTGAACAGTCCATTACAATCGTCCAGTCTGCTGGAGATAAAGACAAGTCTCATGACTGTGACTACTGAATTTCGGTCTGACTCCAGGATGACACTGAGGTTCCTACCTTGATTTTTAGTCTTGAAGGACAGACTCTTAAGGCGAGCACCCTTTCTTTATTGGTTTTTCTTCATTGGCCTGGAAAACAATGATTTCTGTTTTGTCCTCACTTAACTTGAGAAAATTTTGGAACATTCAGCCAATAATACATTTACAGCACTATCCAACGGATCTTTGAACTCTATTTTTTTAGTGACACAGCTATATATATTTGTGTGTCATCTGCGTACGTGTGATATGAAACCATACAGTTTAGAATAATTTCAGTTCATGGGAGTACGTATAGATTAAAAAGCAGAGGTCAAACTTGATGCTTGCTTGCAACCACGTTGTTTGGCGATGCTCTGACTTACAGCTACTAACTGATACAAAATAGTTTCTGTCTTGATGGTAGGACCTGAGCCAGCACCATGTTAGAGAAACCAAACCAGTGTTTATGTCTATTAATATATTATGATCAGCTGTATCAAATGCAGCAGTAAGGTCCAATAACATGAGGACAGAGACTTTACCAGAATCTGTGTTGAGATTAACATCATGTAGAACCTTGACCTTGACTGATACTTTGACTAATATTTTGAATTTTTACAGGACTTTGTAAAAACGAATTCAGGAGAAACAGATACTTGTGGGTTGTCGAGTTTATCCACAGTCGCAAAAAGTGTGTGTGCATTATTATTCTCTGAATTAATGATATGAGACAGGGATGTTTGTCATACATTTTTCAGCACTTCACAGTATTTGTGGAGACTCTCTTTGTAGAGTTGATAATGGATTTAGAGTTTAGTTTTCTGCAATTTACACTCAGTTTTTCAACACAATATTTCTTGAAGTTTGGCCTGTGGGGTGTTCTTTTTCGTGCTAAGAGAGTCCAAAGTTTCGAGGATTGACAGTTCATTTGATAATTGTGCAAAATGAGATGAATAAGCCCCGTTAGCTCTATCTCTGATCAGAACAGGGATTTTCAACATCACATGATCCAGGCTGGTCTCATATCGAGCAGTGGTTTGTGAGGCACAGTTGATGGGATAAAATGTAGAATTATGTTTTTTAAATGAAAGACAATGAATGAAAAAAATGACACTGTGAAGGGTAAGCAAGTGTCTTTGCTGACAATGCCATTTTAATGTTCAGTTTTGTTTTTGTACTATTCATTTAGCAACCAATTATCACATTTGCTGAATTCAGAATAATCACTGGATGTCCCTTCCTTAAAGCGAGCCCTGTGGGATTTCCTGCTCCAGTTGCACTGCTCTTACCTCTTATCTCTTAATTCTTATCTCTTCAGCCTGCTATCACCTTTTCTTTGTACCCCTATGTGTCCTGCAATCTTCCAGGCAAACCCTGGCAACCTGACCTGTTTCTCAAGTGTGGCACTTATTTTTTTTCTTCTGCAGCATTAAAGGGGAAGTTTCTGAGCATCAGGTGTTTTCTTTTTATTTGTACCTCTCCTCTTTTCTCCCAGTCTGACTCTCCCAGCTCTGTGAGAGTAGTAGTACTGGCAGTGGCAATACGGAGAACAAAGCTTTGCCAAAACATCTTGGTTTCACTAATGGCATCTTTGGGGTACTGTTGAAGATTCCTTTCCCAGTCTCACTTATAAGTGGGTTAGGCTGTGATGCAATACTTTACAACAATGTCGCCCAGTAGCTGCAGATCAGCATGCTATTCTCACTATTAAAACTAATACCCTGCTCATAATCAATGCACAATGCATTAACCACCAAAACATGGCTGAGTCTAAGTGGTTTTCCTTCCAAGGGTCACAAAGACCTTTCATGGTGATTTGTGGGGGATTTTTATGCCAACATCAATAACATGGAAGGGCCGGGAACTTATGCCTTAATCAATAAATGGACTTATGACGTGCTATGGGACATACACTATGCAAACAGCTGTTTTCAGTATGTAGTGCACAGCTCATGGATGTGGAATTATTTGAGATAAGGTTAGCAGGTGAGAATACAGAGATTATGAAGAGGAGGATATCATCTAACAAGTTAACAGATGTCAGTGCATTTTTTCATCACTTTCATTCATCTGCCTCACTGCGTGCATTGCATGCGCCAATCCTTCCCATCAAATTCTGTCTTTTCAGTGATGACAAAGTCCAATCTCAAGAGTCTTTACAGCTTGAAACAAGTTAAACTAGATGCACTGCAAGGACAAATGTGCTTGGATAAAGTTGACGCTCTTCAGTTGAGTTTGAGTGCCAAACAAGCAGCTTCCACGAGACCACATTCAGACACAGACAGTGTTATGCAGGCACGGGTGAGTGAGCTTACAGACTCACTTCTGCTCATGACTGACTGACCCAAATCGTTCCATGAATTCTTCTATCTGAGTTTCTTTATGAGCATGACGTGTTACAACACATAGATAGGTAAAAAAAAAGTTTTTACCAACTAGCATCTAACAAATTACACATTCGTGTATAGCAAGAATGATACTTCCTTGTATCTATTCAACAAATACATCCCAGAGCAGGTTGTAATTTTTTCTTATTTCTACTTGACATTGTAGTGAAACAAAAAATAAAAAGGTGTCAGTTAGATTTGAGATCTGCCCACAACTCAAACTTGCTGATGGATGGTGGTGAACTGAACAGAAAATTTTGACCACAAATGTTTCAAAATTCACATTTTCTCATATAGGACGGTGGTGTCAGACCGTGTGACATGGAGGGTGTATGCAGATTTTCATCACCGCCACAAGCCCCCTAACCTAGTAGTTACCATCATCAACTTCAGATTTATGTTTTTTGTAAGGTAAAGTATTGGTTATTCAATAAAATTAAGCATCACATCAATTTTTGTTGGTTTTTGTACTTGTGCTTGTGCTCTTCTCTCCACCTTCGCCCTCCCTCTTGTGGTTTTCTCAATGCAGGTGCGACAGGTGACGGGGCGGACCAATCTCTGGTCTTCAGATGAGGCACACCTGTGTCTCATCCTCTTTAATCATCTCTCCATAAAACACTGGTCATCCCTCCACCTCGTCGCCAGATTATTTCCAGTCACCTTGCCTACGTCTCATCGTGGTTCTCTTGGTTTCTGTCTCCTGTGGGTCGCTGCCTCCTGTTCTTGTTTCTTCGCCCGTCTCACCGAGGACAGCCAATTCCCATCTCCTCTACCGTTGTTTTTTGAGAGCTGGATTTTTGTGTTACGTCTTAGCCAGCGGTATTTTCTGTTGTACATTAAAGACTGTGAGAACTGTTTGACTGTCCCCGGCTCTGCTACTGTTGGTCCTAATTGACATACCGTATCACAGATTCAAATTTTTCCACTGTGATCATCCCTCCTCAGTTCTGACCTTGAAGGGGTACCTTCTTTGCATGGCTATTCAAAAGCATGTTCTGATGGAGTTCCAGGCAAGTTTAAGAAATGGCGTGATTCCATTTTAAATCAGTACAACATGGGCAGGCGATAATGGACACTAAGTTACCCAGGGTGTCATGAACTGAAGCAATCACGCATGCGTGTGAGTTGAAAGCGTTTGAAGTAGATCGAAAAACTGGAGTTCCTGATTAGTTTGTCAGAGCGCTCACAAGCTGAGCTGCCACACAAGCACAAACGATCAGGACTCTTAGCTAGCTTACAACTAATGACAGTATTGTCATAATGTTGGTTGTTGTGAGTGAATACTCAGACATCACAAACAGTTCAGTGGTCAAATTTCCGTGAATGATAAATTAAATAAATCACTTCACTTTGTCTGAACACACTTTCCATGTATATCTTAAATTTGTTTTTAATATAAGAAACATTTGAAACATTCATATGGGTCATAGAAACAGTCATATGGGCAACACTGGAAGGCAATCTTGCTTCACTTAAGTGCTCCTACGTCTCTCGACTCTCCTCACAGTCTTACCTTCTCGCATCATCTCACTTGTTATACTTGCTCCTTTTCACTGCATTTTTCTTCATCTCCTCTCACCCACTGTCTGTTCTCTGCACCTGGCAATTTCTGAACTCAATTCCTGTTCTCCTCTTGCTCCTTTAAAAGACATCAGATTTTTTTTAGGGATTGTACCAGAGGAGCCATTTTTAATGTGGAAAAACATTGCTAGAAAAGATCTATATGGTATCATTCTCAAATGATGATCTTTCTGACGCTGATTCTTCATACAGCAGTCGTCTTCAATTGTAGCCCTAAAAACTGAGATTCACTGGTTTTAGGCGGTTTTCATTTCAAATTGAGGACCAAGATTGCAATAAAACATGAAAAATGAATAAACTATTCTACATCAGTACATTTAAAAAAGACCCTGCCACTTTAAACTCATTCATAAATCAGGGGGGTCTTTTATGAGTCCTATGGAAATCCAGAATAGACACTTACTTGGAGCAGTCATACTCAGGGCCAAAGTCCTGCTGCTTTTCCCTCTTGTGGTTAATGAGCCATGACTATTATGGAGGGTCACAAACCTGCAGAGCACCGGCCCTGCAGGACTGCCACTGAGACCATGTTAGGGCCACGGACCCTTAACTGATAAGGTCTGATTGCATGGACCCTACAAGTGAAGACTTCTGTTGTTGATTTATTACTTAATATGAAGTCTGGATTCCTGTGTGTGTGTGTGTGTGTGTGTGTGTGTGTGTGTGTGTGTGTGTGTTATTCTTATGGCATTATGGCCTCAGTCCTGAGTGCATGGAAGAAAGAAATCTCCTCACAATCACACCTCTTCAGGTGGTAAGAAATGGTAGTAAGTAACTTCACTTCTCAGCAAAGTTTAATAAAATCTTTTTTCTGCACTGAAAACATTTGCTTTTCACAAACCAAATTGAGATCCAAATAAAATGCCATAAATTGTATGAATGTAATTATATTTACTTCAGTCTTAACTATAACCAGTATTTTTTAAGCGAGATTCATTCCAAATTCTTTTTGCGCTTGTGCTCATTTTTTCTTGCCTCCATCAACCAAATCTCCACTGCTGTCTCTGCGTCTCTGTCCCCTCTTTTGATCTCCTCTTTCTTTTCATCTCACCTCATCTCCTCCATCTTCTGTGGACTCTCAGCTTGTCTCTCTTTTTCTATCCCATTCACCTGCTCCATGTCTCTCCCAATTATGTCATCTTTTATTCTCATCTCGACCCATCTCTGTTCCCACTGAAAAAAAGAGTCTATTTAAAGTGATTTAGTCTGGGAGTGAGTCAGTCATATTCTCACCGGTACATTCAGGCTCCTGTGCTTCAGCAGCAAAAAGGTGGGTGTTAAAAGTGAATGAGTAACACTACCTCAGTAACTATCATCATTCCCTTGAGTATAGAACTGGCCTTCCATCTGCTACTCCACTGGTGCTGCTCAGAAGTCAAAAACAGAAAAGTGTACATGTGTTAAGCAACTCTCAAAGTTGAATGTGTGTAACGGCATGAGTTTGAAGCAGGGCTGAAAACACTTGTTGGGGAAAAAAAAATGAAGGTTTTAAATTTAAATGAGATGGTTTTGGGTTGATATGGAGGAACAAATAAAAAGGAGGGGCCTGTGGAATGGAAAAGAAACTGAAACGGCCCCTTTAAATACCAAACCACCAACAACGTCAAACAGGGGCAGCAGTTAAAGAAAGGACAGATCCCTCTGCTGCGTAAAAGGCTTCAGAGCAAAGGAGAAAACGAGACATAGAATGAATCACTAACTGGTCAGAAGGCCCAAGACAAAGAGGGTTAGAGGGTGATAGAAAACAAAAATAGACCAATCAAACTGGGGGCCTATGCCTCCTGCAAAACTTTACAAGCCCCCTGCTGAGCAGTAAGACAGACAGAGGAGGAGAAAGACAGTTGCATTTAGGGAATAAAGGAATGATTGATGGACTGATTCCATGAAGGATGTAGGTCACTGTGATGGTGCTGGTGGTGCTGACTTAGAATTCCTGAGCTTCCGTGGGCTCTTTCCCAGGCTTTCTGTCTCTATCTGTCACCTGCAGCCTTTTACTGTTGTTTCTATTTGCACTATTCCTCACTGCAGTATTTGAAACTTATCTGCTGACCAAGTAGCACCTCTTCCTATAAATTCTTCACAACAAAAGCATCCTGCAGCTTCACCAGTGGAAAACTTTTATTGTGAAGCAGCAAAGACAGGAAAGACTTGGTAGGTAATAGCAGGAACTTAACACAGGTCCAACGCAGCTGAAAGCGATCAGTCAACAAGCGAACATCTGAAAGTACTAACAGGAGTGAAACTAAACTCCAAACCACAGAAGAAGAGGCCACTGAGAGATGAACACACAGAGAACTGAGCTTGCTCTCATGTCTCCAACACAGACACACTTTAGTTTAGGCACTGAGGGGAAGAGGTATCAAGCCTTGAAACGTTCATCCATCAAATAGGGAGAAGATGGGGGGAAAAGGAAGGGAAAAAAGGCACAAATTGCATCCATTTTCACTCCTGTGGCAGTTTAACAACATACTACAGGATATAAAGAAAAACAAGTCTTTTGTGTGCTTTTCAGGAGGAGGACATGTCCACAGGAGCGCTGGATCAAATCCATCTCCGGCAAGGTTGAGGTTTATTACACAGAATAAAATGCGCTGTGCTGCCCGTGTTAACCTGAATTTATTCAAGATATTGACTTAGGTAGAAGACTTGTATAATGCAATTAACTTTTACTATGTTAGTATTAAAAAAACATCCCTAGTCTAGACTATTGTAACGGGTATATTTAGGACCCAATCACAGTACCACCAGAACACAGGAAGAGTTTGTAGTCACTTTAATTGCAGGCTTGGCAGAAACAGATGAGTAACAATGAAATTCAGTGATCAGTTTGGACCTATAGTTTCTCAGTGGAACACAGTTACTCTTGAAATGTCTGGTGAGCCAAACATCAAATAGTCACAGGCAGGAAAAGATGGGGAATGAATCTCAGGTGTGTGATCAGGTGAGTGGGCAGGTGGGCGTGGCTGGCAGGGGAGTGAGAGTGGAAAGGTACTGACTGAGCAGGTCAACAGATGAAGGAAAATGGCAGCAGGTAAGAGACTCAGCATGCTGTGACAGATTATATACTTACACCAGCCATAAGATTCTTTCTAACTTCCAAGTTCACTGATTCAATATTTCACTGAGGCAAGTTTTTTGCTTTGTGTTCCCCTGAAGAATGAATGGGTTTATTCCCCTGCTGTCTTGGTTTCATCAGGTTGGTGCTTGAAGTTTTTGCAGGTTTCCTTTTATACACTCCATTGATCAGTCATGTGACCTGGAGCTGGATCTCCATATAGACACCATATACACAACACTGCATTGTCATCATCCTTTCCCTTTAATGGTAATAAAGGATGATGATGTTTTTTGCATCCACCCTCCTTATGACCGTTTGATGGACTGTATGTAAGGAATCCAGACGCAGCACTGACACTTTCCTGATAAAGGCAAGCCAAAATGTTTGTAGTAAAGAAGAACAATATGTTTTAATTGTGATGGATTTGCACTGAAGCCCACCATGGTTTGCACCTTGCTGTGTGTAATTAATTAAAAACTAACTACAGAAAGGGAACATGAACGGCAGCATTGATATCCAAATTGTTTTATTGTCTTACATTCTGGAGCAGATGAAAAAGAACTAATGTAAAGGAGTCACTTTGTGTGATGGATGTTTTTGTTTTGATAACTGATACATCATTTAAGTCAATTCTAATGCAAAAATACCTGAAATACCCGGGTGTTACAGCAGCACAAGGACACAAAAAAGTACAGACAGAGAAGTTAAAAAATTAATAATTAAGAAGTATTAAAATGTAGACACATAACAAAGTTCTGATCCCCAACGGAGAGTTCTTACTAATTAGATTAGCTCGCTTTGACCCAGAACTTTATCAGGACACACCTCTTACATGCATTGTTTTTATAGAAAGCTGCATCAGTCTTGCTGGCATCGGGGAGGCCTTTAAACTGGACATGCTTTGCTGGCCTGGTACAATGTGTCCAGAGAATCCAGCCCCTCACCTGGGACACAGCTACAGTGTTTACTCTTGCAGCACTTTGACAAGTTTGTATTTTAGAAAGCCAATTAGATTGACCCAACCTCACAACTCCTCTTGGCTCCAGTCTATTTCCTACACGCCCTAAAAACCACTTTAACTACATCCTATAAATGTTCGACTTCTATGGGACTCTGCGGATGCTATAAAAGTTACAAAGGTAATTTCCAAATGTCTGAAGCAATCATTTCACTGTGTCACCTTTTGCCCTTTAACTGTTTTTGGTGCCTCCTAGCTGTGATTTCTCTGCTCCTTGTGTGTGTGTGTGTGTGTGTGTGTGTGTGTGTGTGTGTGTGTGTGTTACTACGCCTGCGTTCTTCTCGTTTTTAATTGATGTAATCTGCCGGCTTCCATCTCTGTCCAAACAGTTGTGTGTATGCGGGCCTTTGAGTTATCTGAAGTTGTCTTTTTGCTAAATGCGAACCGCTACAACTTTATCCAAGCCTCTATTGATTTAGTGTCTGCCACGCTTAGCTCAACATGGCTCACCCATTTTGGGGGGGGCGGGGGGGGGGGGGGGGGGGGGGGGTGTAGGGAAACAATTGAGTAAAAAAATGGCTGCAGTTTGGTCATAAAGGGTGCAAGATTTTGTAACTGTGTTCATTTATGCATCAAAATCCACGAGAAGCAATAATAATAATCAGTGCAACATGTAGGACTATTTTTAGTCCTTACTACCTTCCCACAAGCACTTGCAAAGGGCAGTGGATACATATTCAGATTAAAATATTTATTAGATCGGTGTCAGAGGGAGCGATTACATGCTTAGTTAACTGTTAAATACTGCAGAGTGTTTCAAGACCTTAAAAGGAGTTTCTGATTAACATCTTTTTTGGGGTGAAAACAGCCTGTTCAAAGCAGATGCTTCAACCTGGTGCGATGTGCCACCTGACACTTGGAGTTCTAATTGGGTCATCGGAGAACAGTGAGGACAAAATGGCTTCTGCCGCACATAGAGGTCTCTGCGCAGGTTCAGGGACGTATCTGAGGTGTGTGTGAGCGTTCTTGAGGGGTGTGAGGGGAACAGGTGCTTGTTTACTGGTTGGGAGGGGGAGTTAATGACCTTATCACTGTGGTGCAGTGGAGTGTGAAGTCCCATCAACACAACTTAGCTGTTTATTCATACATACATATTCTCAGCACTGATGCACACACACATACACACACTCAGATGCAAATATGCACCAACAGAAACTTCTACCCACTCAAGTGTGTACGTATACGTACAAGCATGCGAGCACGAGCCGACATTCACACACACACACACACACACACACACACACACACACACACGTGCACTCTGAAACAGAAATAACACAACACAAGAAGATGGTTTGCTTCATGCATACAATAATCAACATGCACATAAACACACACACACACACACACACACACGGCATTTAAATTCAACACCTACTGTTCTGATGACATTAAACATAATAAACGATTAAATCAAATAGCTGTGAAATAGGTCTATGACTTAAACTGCTTTCACTGCTGCTGCTGCTGCATGATGAACCTCTTTATCCAAACAAGCTGGTTATTTCATTGACCTCAAGTAATGACACTTTAGTTTTGTGAGGAATATCATGAAATATTGAAAAATGAGCATGCACTCACAGACTAGATTATGTGCTGGGAACACAATTATGTGACAGTTTGGATTGGTTTTGGGGCAACAAATTTTATGGAAAAATTTGTCTTATGTTACAAAATGGGAGAGCCAGGGGCAAACATTATAATTAGCCTAAAAAGGTTGCTGCCCTGGGGCCCACTGACTATGAGGGCCTTGAACAGCAATACTTTTTTTATGATGTTTATGTATAATACAAAAAACTATGTTCCTATTCTAATTAATATGAAAGAAAACTGCATTGTGGTGTTATCATCGATCCATCATATCATCCACAATATCAGAATATTCTATTACAAGTTAAATTCTTGCATTCAATGTTTTACTGAAGTAAAAGTATTGCATTCATTATTATTAAAGCTGCAGTAGGTAACTTGTATAAAAGTAATTTTTTGTCATATTTGCTAAAACTGTCCCTATGCCCAGACAGCAGTACATGAAACATGTACTGCGTGGAAAAAACATGGCTCCATTGGTCCCATCTACTGCTCTTACTACTGCTATTTGTAAGAATCCACTGCGCCTGACACAAAACAACCAATCAGAGCCAGAGGAGCATCTGAGGGAGTGTCTGACATCTGTCAATCACTACTCACACACGCTGCAAACTGCCCCCTCCTTCCGCTCATGCTGCCGGCCGCCGCTCAGTCAAACAGCGGCGTCAGGAGGTTAGTGAAAGCTATGGTGGAGCAACAGCCACCCACAAAGGAGAAACTGTCCAAACCGCCGCTGCCAACAACAGCATATACAGCTAAGACAACAAATAACCATAAAGCTAACATGGTGATTGTTATGGCTTTAGAATCCACTTCTGCTACATTTCAGAAGGGGTCCCTGTATGTATCCAACTACATTATAGGACTGATATAGGACCAAAATTTACATCTATTATCAACCAATTATGGTACATTCTTACAGATTAAATCATCCAGTTCTAATTCAGATCGGCTCAATACATTGCGACAGTAATACTAAAGTATTTATTCTTAAGTAAAATTTCAAACAGTATGCAATTAAGTTTTACTGAAGTAAAAGACAGTTCTACAGTTGTCAAGAATATCATTCTTAAAAAGTGAAAGGGTGAGAGTAATGCAGTTTGAGACACGACATGAAGTGTTGAAACCATCACCGTTTGAGACTTAAAGTCAGGATGCTACTTTTGACCCTTTGCTTTTCATCTCTTCCATGTAATAGCAGTAAAACACTGGAGTGTCCTTTTGAACTCCGATTGGATCCTGGGTAGATAAAATGATTGCAAATCAAATTTTGCCTTGTTTGCCACTGGTTAAAAAGAAAAAAAAAAAAGAGAGAGAGAGAGAGAGTGCTTTAATAAAAGCAAGATATGGATTACTTCATGATTTTATTACACTGCAATGATCGTGACAAGGTACAACAAAGTATGCTTTTTAATTCTATGCTCTGTCCCTGCTCAGTTCATCAGCTCAAATCAATATCCAGACCAAAAAGTGCCACGTCTGTATAGAACAGTACCACTAATGTGCCAGTATTGATCGTAGACCTTACAGAACTTTGACAGAGCACTAATTACATCCAATTAGTATCTCCCATTACACTATGCCATCTGCACTGAACTGAGACAAGCGTACAAAAGGAAATAAACGAGAAAAAGCAGCAGTGTGAGCTGAATGAGGTTCACCAGGCAGTGAATCGGAGGAAAAAAAGATCAGGAGGTAGTTAATTAGGCAACAGTTTCAGCTGTTTATGAGAAGTGATGAAACACAGGATACTCTACATGAGTGCTACTCTGCTGACTCCATTACCTCTAGGTAACCTGTTAGCACATTGACTACAGCTACCTGCAACATAGTTAACCATTTGGAATGAATTGCTACCAAATGATCTCATGAAGTAGATTTTTTAATATTGGCCTGAATATAAGATGACTCTGACCCCTGTGCTGGGATGGAGACGTTCTGAAAATTAAGACTCAGAGTAAAACAAGGTTGGCAAACAGAAAAACAGCCGCTAAGGTCATGGATACTGTCCTAATTAGAACATTTTGCCTTAAGGTATCTTTTAATAACCAGTTGTCATTACTCTGTCTGAAATAAGATTAACAGTCTGCAGCCACGCCAGCAGCTCTGTGGGACTGTAATTAGGCACAGTGGTGTTTTGAGCTAGTTGACAGTGCTAGCATAGCAACGTGACACCGACAATGCAAACATGCTGATGTAGAGCAGGTATAATGTTTATCATGTTCATCATCTTAGAAATTTAGCATGCTAATACTGGACTGCAGTTGAAGGTGATGGGAATGTTGGTTTTGACGTTAATTAGTCAAAAACCAAAGTGTTGGACAAATTAAAATTTTTGCCTGGTGATGGTGCTGAATATAAATTAAATAACAATCAACACTTATCCAAGGCACACCCAAAGTGCACTGAAAGCAGTTCTTGAATCATTTGGAGTACATGGTTTCATTTGAACGGTAACACTGAATTTTATCCCAAGCAGTCACAATCACTGTAAGTGCTCCTGGCATTGACTAATGGAAGTTTGAACACACTGAAGTAGAAGTTTCTTTTTACTGCAGTGGATCATCTGGACCTTTGTTGATGTTACCGGACCCTTTTTGTCAGAGATTTATCGATCTGTGGATCACTGTGAGACTTTATTGGTGAGTTGCCTCAGTGTTGTTAATTTTTTGGAACAGCTGTTGGCGATTATGATGCCTCCTGTTGTGATTGAATCTTCAAATAGCTTGCATCAATCTATTCACATGAATCTTTTTTTGGTGTATAATGTGAACATAAACGTATACATTGTGTCGGCATGAATAGACGGGAAGGAAACATTAAGAAAACGTGGGAGGCCGTTGGAAGGATAAGGGGTTTTTAAGGGATCACCAAACATATTATGATTCATCCTGAGAGGGACATGAATGTCAAAACCAGATTTCTTGGCAGTCCATCAAATAGTTATTGAGACATTTCACAAACCTCAAAAGTCAGGGGATCACTGAACTTGTTACAATTCATCTTCTGGGAACAATTATTCTCTGTACAAACTTTTATTCCAATCTCTGACATGCTGGTATGGTCAGGGGAAAAGGAAGTAGGACTCATCCTCTATTAAATTTATGTACAAAATTCAATGGCAATCAGTTGTGTGTTTGTTGAAATATTTCAAATAGATCGACTGACAGACATATTGCTTGAGGGAAGCAGTTAAACATCAAGTTTGATGTACAATGTACAATTTAATGACAACGTACTGCTCCAATATAAAAGTACTGTCTGCTGACTTACCATGTATTTAACCGAGTGAAGGATGCAGTGTGCCCAACCATTAATACTGGTCTGGAGTAGTCAGGTAATAGTTGTAACCAGAAAAGCTTGATATATATGCTTGAAATTTCCAACTCGTCAGCCCAACTTTCTTTCTTTTCTTTTTTTTTTAATGGTATTGCCAAATATATTTGGAGATCTCACACTGACCTGTGCTCATTAATGTGTATAAACTACACCATAATTACAAAGCAGCAACCTCTGGGGCTGTGGAGACCACGTCCATGTTTACATATTATTATGTTACATAACAAGATACGACATGCCACCTACTTAAAATAATAAATTAATTAACAGCTAAAACATAACAAAGGCTCAGAGTAAACATATGTGTGTACTTGTGTGAAAACCTGGATGTGTGTTTGTGTGAGTTTGAGTTTATTTTAATCTATAGTTCTTAATAATATGGACAAAACAAGCAAGCCAGACAGAACGAGCAGCTAGGGGACTTGGATGGGTCCACTCACTCCCCATTAGACTGCCTAATTAAGCCAATTAGCACAGAGGAACAATAGTGGAATGCCTCAGGGAGGGATAAGTGTAGGGATACTTTAAAAACACTGCATCAAAATACACCCACACTGAAAAATATCACTGCTTGTTGTAATGTCTGGGGAAACCCACACAGATGGTACAGGTGCAATTATGTCGACGTAAAGCTGCTTTGATGGCTTTAACATGTCAGGCTAATTAGTAGCTATTCAGGAGATCTCACACGATGGACGAATCAATATGCACATGCGATGTTCAGAGCTGGCAGGAAAATGAATGTATAGTAATGCATTCTGTTGTTAGGCACATAGACACCCGACCTCTCATTCTGTTCTAATTGCTAGATGAGATTGGTCATTTATTTAATTTGTCCTTATCCAGTTGAGAAGATTGCATTATGATATCTTCTTTCATAGAGTCCTGGAGAAGTCATCAGAATTACATAATGTAACATTATATAATATATAATATAATATTAAAGCTGCACAATATTAATATATTAGCAATGGCTGAATTATGTTTAATGTTAAAGAGTGCTGATGGAAAGTTATGACCCAGCTCTGCAGTTCCCCACAGTTGTTTCTCTCAGGAGCTGGTGGAGACCAAAGCAGAGCTAAAAGAAGAGTGAATACTGGATGTTACACAAGGCTGTCTAGTGAAAGCAGCATGTTAGCAGAGCAACAACAGCATCAGTCTTCTGTCAGTGTCTACACAGGCACGATGCTGCGTGTAGGTTACTTGCGTTTTGGCAGACATACGATCACTGCAATTAATTCACATAAAACAAAAGAAAATAAAGGTGAAAAATATGCTTCAGGTGTGGGTTATGCGCATATGTTGCGAGCGAAAATGTGCAGCAAAAATGTGAGCCTTTAAATTAATATCTGTCCTATGAAATTGAACTCAAACTGTTTTTTCAAAACCCTGGACTGCATAAAAGAGTGGTTTAAAAAAAAAAACACAGTAGAATGAATAAAAAACTAAACACTATTAGAAGCACAGTAACTGGCTTCTGTTGCATTTAGCTGTTCCTGCTCATCCTGTTTGGCAGTGTCAAGACTCTGATCTGTGTGCTCCGAAGTGAGGCTGCTCCTCTCAGCTGTTCCCATGTCCTCAGCTGTAGAGAACACGCTCAGCAGAGCTGGACGCTTGACTCTGGTACACACAAGTACTGCTTTTCTAGCTTGGCTGGGAGAGGGTTCATCATCATGATGTTCTTCCTCCTCTGCACTGTCAAAGGCTTACTTCTCTGGTGCTGCTGGTGCCCACCTGGCAAACGTGTTCTCAAGTAATTCAGCCAATGTACAGGAGAACATGTGGGACCCTGGGGATCTTCATCTTCTCTAATCTGCTCCTCCTCCACCATCATCAGAGTTCCTGGACCAGCCTCACCACTCCTTCCCACAGGGTACAACAAATAAAACAGAAAACAACAAGACTAAAATAAAATTAAAAAAAGAACAAAAGAACAAAAAATGTCAACATCGTGTTAGCAAAGTGTTCATAATAATAACGTCCAGAATGTAATAGTTGTAAAATGAATCTACCTCCGGAGTATTCAAGGTAAATAAACAATATGTAGTTGAGTAAAGTATCTGAAGGACTGTTTGCTAGAATCAGCAAGGCTACAATTATCAAAGCACTTAATTTCAGCTACATGGGTGCCTGACAGTGCCACTCACACACACTCACACACACACACATACACACACCTGTACTACTACATTATGAA
Organism: Chaetodon auriga; assembly: GCF_051107435.1. NCBI lineage: Eukaryota > Metazoa > Chordata > Actinopteri > Chaetodontiformes > Chaetodontidae > Chaetodon > Chaetodon auriga. The sequence continues at coordinate 6,440,199 of NC_135082.1, forward strand.
CTAAAGCCCGTTGAACAGCTCTCTATATGCTGTGTTTATTTATCTGATGATGCTCCGCTGTGGCTGCAGCTTCAGTGACTTGTAAATGCTTCTTGTTTCTCATTGTCAGACAGGAGCGGCAGCACTTTAAATCTTGGATCAAGTGCTGAAGTAAGATTAAGTGTGGCCTTCTCCAGCTTGGAGCATACAGTACCTCTTTATTAGGTCTTGGTGAACGGCTCCTTTGACTTCTCTGACAAACAGAGGATCCCTGGGGCTTCCTGGGTGTCTTCCAGGAGCTGTGTAACCTTGACCGGCTTCTGGATAAACTCTTCCACATTAATTATGTCCGACCCAACCATCAGTCAAGGTGCTGATCTCTGTCTCTCTCTTTCTAATCTTGGGGGAAAGCACTGCAGCTGTGATTGTCTGTTGCTCAAGGAAACTTTTTCGATCCTGTCGTACCATCCTGGTTGTGTCTGTTGTCGGTCTATGCTTGAGGAGCTCCAGCAACTGTTGTTTTTGCTCCAAAGCATGGAGTCCTGTGGCGCTGCTGGAAAAACCCAGTCACATGTTAGACTCGTCCGAGTAATCTTGCAGTAGCTGACAGCTTCAGTGCCAGTGTGAGACCAGGCTGAGGGTGTGCATGTCACACTTGACATGGAGAAAGCCGGCTAACTGGATGTTCTATTTGATCACTACATTATAAAGTGCCTCATGTGACTCTTCACGTATGGCTCTGGTCTGGAGGATTTAAGAGGACATAGAGCAGTCATGTGCAATGTGATTGGCTGTTTGGATGATGTAAGACTCTGTGGCTTGTGAGGTCCATGCGTCACAGGTAAGAGTGCCTCTGGATTAAAAAATCAATTCAGACTTCATTAAAAAAGAATCACAGTACTGAAGTAAATCGATTTCCCCCCCCAGACCCCAACTGCTATACATTTCCTAAAGATATACTGTTTTCAGTGCAAATGCACAACATGGGGCACCTATCATCAAGCCATAGTACACTGGTATTTTTCTGGGGTATTAAATATTTTCAGGCTTTGATCAAGTTATGAGAGATTGTTCCCCGTGCCATCATCTCAGTAGGTTCATTAAAGCCTATTATTACGTGAGGACCCAAGTACACCCACAAACTATTTTTTTGGTTCATGAAACAGTCACATTGCATTTGTCTTTGTTCATTCAGTAGGCTGTTCACAGTTAGAAATAATGAAATGGATCAAAGTGACAGCTCTCGCACTGCTCCTGTCCGTCTACCAGGCCAACATGTTTGTCTCAAAGTCGACTTTGCTGAGAAACAAGAGCAAATATTCAAAGGGTGAATGCTCTTTAACGTTTTTCGATACTCACAGTGTAAGATTTGTTTTAGCATATTATACCATATACATATTACTTAATTTTGGTTGTTAGTGTGGAATATGTCAAGGTTACTTGTAATAGTTGTAATGTATATATTTTTTTTTAACTGGTGGGTGTTTTTTTTTTTTTTTCATTTTACTTTTAATATACCTCATCCTTTTCCAACAACTCCATTTTATCACTGCATTTTTTGCAAAGATGCATTTTTGGTGACAGATGCACATATCTACTCTGGGATGTATTGAGAAATATCTGAATCTCAGGTAATCTTTGTCAGATGTGTGGCAAATGAAAACTGGAAGAACAAGTAGAGACAACTGTCTGAGCAGCTGTCTCTGGCCACCCTTTGTTGTAAATTCAGAAATTTTTGCATTTGCAATTTACAAATGTCAAAAAAAAAAAAAAAAAAAAAAAAAAAAAAACTTGTTAACACTAAATAAGCTGAAATTGAAATTGTATTTTTCATTTGATAGATAATACAAAACAGAATCCACTATGTTTGTGGTGCTGAATGCTGGGCTATTTTGAAGGCTTGAATGGTTCACACATCGCAGTGTGCCTTCTCAGAGGGAAACCAAACACAGACAGAAAAACAGCTGCTCAAGTGTGTGTTTGTCTGGCAGCAAAAGCATTTTAAAGCATCTGATAATATTCAAATTAAGATTCAAATTTTGGAAATAAATGAGCACACGCTGTACACTCGGTGTTTCAGATCTGGGGACAATGTCCCCAGTTACTAATGTCGTAACTGATTTCACAGACTCAGTTAAAAGTAACTTTTCTGGGCTTTTGTAATGGTGGCCTGGGGAAATGGTTTCTGATCCATTCAGGATTTCTTTTTTTTCTGCAAAACAGCAACTGACTGACTAGAAAACGTGGCTACCAGACCATATCAACTTCTCTTCAAACATTCATGTGGCTTCAGTTAGGTCACATCCTGATAGTCATTAAAGTAGCTAAATCAAGGGAATCTTGGGAAATGAAGGCCTATTAAATATACCACCGTCCCCAAAATTACCCCTTGGGATAACAGTGGTAGCCGTTTAATGAAAGTGGCAGACTCACTTTGAAATCATGAAACTCCCGGGAACTGAACATGCAATTTACTGTCTGGTGGAATAAATTCTAAAAAGCCAAATTAAATGCTACAAACTGTTGGAAGCGCTTGGTTGGCCAAAAAGTACTTTGTACACTTCATCAGTCACCATGACTCCATCTTGAGGCCCACTGGAATGCATCATATCTTTGGCTTCTTTAAATTGCTGTGTCTTTTATGCAGATTGCATTGAATATTGCTTTGAAGCTTTTGAGACTTTAAATTGGTTGCAAGCGTACCTGCAGTATGTATTCATCTGTTGAGTTGGCTGAATGCTAACATATGATGGAACTCAGAAGAATGAAAGAAAAATCACATTTGCTACAACACCTTGACAGAGGTACGATTTGCTTGAAAATGAGCTGCAGATGACAATATGCTAGAGCATTAGAAAAAGGACAGCATGCACTCAGTCTGTATCACTGCTCTTTTCATGAGAAGCTAGACATTAAGAGGACATTATACAGAGGAATTCACTGCTCGTAGCCTTTACACACAGTCCCCATTGGTATTTATTTCATAGAACAGTGTACAGGCATTGTGCTCGCACAGTGGCTGTTGTTGAATGCGACAGCTCTAAACAGTTTGATGCACAGCTAATTTGAAGAAGTGCACCCTGCAAAGTGAGAAGTATTATGTAGTCAGTAGTCACACAGAGACAACAAAGGGGTCATTTTACTGCCTAATTGCACTCATCTAAAAGGAAAATGGGAAAAATTGTGAGAAATGAAGAAGGACGGAAGCAGACAATATCAGCAGACAATGTGACTCCTCCAGACTTTGTTTCGAAAAAGTTGGCAATGCAATGAGAGATGGGAGAGAGAGGGACAGAGGGGAAAAAAGAGGGGGGTAGAGACAACACCACTAAGACTTCTGGAGCAGTGCCATGCTGAGATAGGAAATGTAATTTTGTTCCTATTTTCCGCCACTACATCAATGGCAGGCCAACAGTGTATCAGTTTATTCTCTGCAACAACCTCCGACACAAATGCACACACACTCAGAGGGCTACAGTGCAGATGTCTTCAGCTCAGGAGCTGGACAGGACATGCAGGCGTAGTTCAACATTTCGATCAACACATTTTATTCACTTTCTTTCTGAGAGTCAGATGAGAAGATGTGCTAATGCGAGTTAAAGTGAGAGTTGGAAGGCCGTTAGCCTAGCTTGGCATAAAGAATGGAAGGAGAGGGAAGCAGCTAGCCTGATTGACTGTTCAAAGGTTAAAGAAAATACAGTTAGCAACAACTAAAGCTGTCTTTTCCACACAATGTATCTTGTCATTTTAATGTATACATGGATGGAAATGTGTTGGGTTAAACAGATCAGGCAAGTGCTGATTAGTAAGCTTTAGATGAGCTTCAGAATGTATTTGCTTGCTGTAGACAAAGCTAGCTAACTAGCTGTTTCTCCTTTGTTGCACTCCCATATGGTCTTGTGGTCAGGATTCCTAATTTTCACCCAGGCAGCCCAGGTTTGACTATGGGAACAAGCTTTTGGGGGCAGCAGTACTTCAGGCTGCAGGGACTGGCCTTGGGAGGGTGGGCAATGCAAGTCCAGTACAGACTGGTGGACCCCCATCACTCTAGCATCTCTCCACAACTCATGCATCAGTCCAATGTGTGAATGTGGGTGTGTATTTTGGGCCTGTGTGTGTGTGTGTGTAATGAAAAAGTGTACTTGAATCCATCATCTAACTGGTTCAGATAAAGAAAAAGGGAAGCTGCAACAAGTGATGTCATTTGCTTAATGTTTCCAATCTGCTTTCTTTTGCCTTGCCTGAACACCCATATTCTACTTCATAAAGCTGAGTGACACTTGACATTTATAAATAAGAATAAACATAAAATAGCTTGAGTTAGGAATGAGCAAGAGGGGAGAAGGGAAGAGAAAGCTCACAATGCCGAGCCAATGTGACAGAGGACACAAGAAAGTCAAGAGACTGGGAGAGGACACGAGGTGAGAAACAGAAGAATGTGAAAGGAGTGATGGGTTAGCAAAGGAAATGACAGTGAGGAGCACACAGACACAGCTCCTCCATTCGATAGCAGCTTTGTCCCAGCAGGTTGTTCAAGTCAGACGCATCAGGCAAGGCTGTGTGTGCCTGAGAGAGAGAGAGAGAGAGAGAGAGAGAGAGAGAGAGAGAGAGAGAGAGAGATTTTTTCCAGAGTTAATAGCATCATTGTTGCCAGCAGGGAACAAAGCTTAATTGTCCCCTTTCATTTCCTTTTCATTCAGTCATCTCTCTCATCTGTTCTTGCCTTCTATCCATCCTTCCTTCTTTAACATTTCCTTTCTTCCATGCACTCTTCCTCTGCTCATCCTATCCTTCATCCATCCATCCTTCCCTTTCTTTCCTTCTTTGGTCCCCTCATTCTTTCTTCGTTTTCCTCTTCTCTTATAACTCTGTTTATCCTTGCTTTTACCAAGTTTGGATTCTTCCTTTCCTTAACTCCCTTGCCCCTCCTTCCTTCAAACCGTGCAGTTCTTATGCATCTTCCCCTTGTGTCTTTGCTATCAATGTCATTTCCACAAATTGATACAAGTTTCATTTTCTCCTTTCCCTCTTTCTTTCATCCTTCTCTTTTCTGTCCTTCTGTGTTTCACACATTCTGTCCTGTTCCTCTGAAAAACTAAAGCTGTCCTTATATCATAATTTCCTCTCAACACTGGTTCATTTTAAAAGGCACTGCTAATAAATAATGATAAGTTATTGTGAAATTGGATCAGTCCATCTGTCCAGTCATTCATTCAGTTATTATATATTAGTGAACGAGGCACTCCAATCACCCGAAACCATTTATTATCAGTTTACTGATGAGACATGGCTCATTTACTCACAGTGTGACAATTGTTGCACATGTTTCCTGATGGCTTCTATTGTCATTCACAAAACAGAAAGGTCTGCTCACTGTTGGGCTGCAATGAAATCCTTTATTTGTCTTTAGAGACAATATTTTATCTATAAGAGCCTCAGGCTCTATCGTCAAACAGTCAATTAGAAGTGAAAGGTGGAAACTACATACATCATGTGAATTGCAGTGTGTGTGTGTGTGTGTGTGTGTGTGCGTGCTAGTGAACTAAACAGTTTGAATTTGTGGCCTGGGTGCTAATGCTGTGTTAACACAGGGCATTGTTGAATTAGAGAACTGCTGGTTCAAACTATTTTATGCTGTTAAATAATAAACCGTGTGTGTGAACTGTGATGTAGCTCTGCGACGTTCATTAGTACTGCGTTCGGAGCTGCTAAATATCCCATGAAAACACACTCACACACACACTAGGTTGGTAATTTTGCAGCACAAAAGCAGTTTGATCTAATAAGTCATTAATCCAACAAGGCTTTGTGTCGATTCAACAAATCGGCCTCCGGGCCACACAGTCCAACTGAGCTCTGCGAATAGTCAACTCGCGCGTACACACATACGGATGGAACAGACACACTTGGATTCCTAATGAGGTGAAGCCAAGGCTCAAACACACAGATAGTCAGTCAGTATGTTCAAGTGGGTTCCCAGCAGGGGTTCTCGAGCTTCACTCCTGCTAGTTTTAATAAAACGCTAAAGACAGCAGCTGCTCTGGTCACGATGCCACCGTGTGCTTAGGGTTCATTTCTGCGTGATTCTCAATGTGTGGTTTTATTTTTCCAAATTACTTGGTGGTTGTTTTTGTTTAAGGTGACGATTTGGCTGTTTAACAACACACAACACCTCTTTCATATCTTTTCACTTTCTACCATTTGAAACATTATTGTTATTAAGAAGAAGAAGAAGAAGAAGAAGAAGAAGAAGTTTTGTTTGTGTAACACCTTTCAACCAAGAAATGCAGCTCAATGTGCTTTTCAACAAAGAAATTACAGTGTTTCACGTAAATAACAGAAAGAAAAAAAAAACAGACAGAAAATTAATGAAATATTTGATTGAAAATAAAACCAACTTGATAATGATAGTGAAAGTGAGATGGAGATGCATAAAAACAGAGATAGAATGCCATAATTCACTTAAAATATGATGGAGAACAAAAGCTAACTTGATAATAACAGCAAAAAAAAGATAGAATAAGGATGAAAGTAGAATAAAGAGAATGTGTAACATAACATAGAAAATAAAACCCACGGAAGAGTAGTAAAATAAAGTTAAAAATGGTCAACACATAGCGCATAAAATCAAGTTAAATTCAGAATTTTTAAAGAAATGCAGCAGCTAGTTACAGCTAGTTAGAGGCCACAGTGAAGAGATACAATTTTTTGTTTGTTTGTTTTGTTTTTTGAAAATATTCGGCAAGCCGCTTCCCTGCTCTGTAGCTAGTGTGTTCCAGAGCTTTGGGGCGTGATGGACAAAGGCTGCATCCTCAATTTTCTTGTGACTGTTGCTGGAAACCTCCAGTAAACCCGCAGCAGATGATGGCAGTGTTCTTGAAGGCAAATAATAAATGAGGGAGCTAGCGATGTAGCTTGGTGCTAGTCCATTAGAGCCAAGTTTGGTGAAGAGGAAAAGGAATGTTTTTACCCTGCTGGAAAATATTAGTTTCAAATTGCATTTGAATAAGAGTAAAGCTTTTAAGACACAATGTAGGGATAAATTATACGCCATTCCTCCACAGACAAGAACACACACACACACACACACACACACACACACACACACACACACATTATTCACCACACATCATCTTATCTCTCTGGGCACTGATCATATCATCATCACATTACTCACTCTCATTCTCAGCCGACTGAAAACAAAATTGAATGTTACGCATAACTGAACATTTCTCTGTGGAACACTCATTCACCCATATCACAGATCATATACTATACTGCGCTGCACTTAAGCACATTTACTCTCCCATTCTCGCAGCTCTCCGTTTGTCCTGAGCATTGATGTATGTGTGATGAAACAGATACCGCAGCTTTGTAATCATGAATGGGAAACCAGTGGTGCTGCAGTAATTATCTATCATACTTTATCAAGGCTGATGAGTTCTCGTGACGCAGAGAAACTAAGAACAGTAACATGGAAAAGTGTGCAGGATGAGAAGTGGGAGCGATGGAAGCAGAGAGGCTTGTACCACATGCCGCCATTTAATATGGGTCTTTTTGACAGAGAAATACTGACTGCAACAGCTTCAACTCAGCCATATTCCATTTCAACATTTCGGCATTTAAGCATTAATAGAAAAACAACCTTCGCTCAACTGCAGTGGACTTAGAAATGATCTAAACTACGATGGCTGAATTCATTACACAAGACCCAATCATGAGAGAAAACTCTGCCGTGTACACAGCATTGATTTTAACAGCATTTTTGGCACACAGCAAACTCTCAGACATCACTGCTTTCTCTGCTTCTGTAACTGGTTCTGCACACTCACCTACATCGCAGCCAAAGAGCTAATTCTTTCTGGCGCACTGTGCTTTAACCCTTCTAACATTGGTATTATTTGCCGTGTCAGTGTTATTAAACTCTCTAACCTTTGTTCATGTGACTGCGTCTTCGATAGAGTGTATGCAGCTTAAATACGTGTATGTGACCGTAATCTGTTCACCCAGGTCAAAGTCATTTAGTCTTTAAATCCATGTTGTCTTTAAGGCTTTTGACCCTTCGCACTCAACAGGCCACGGCAGCTCAACTGGGGAAGCCAAAGTCATCCATTTTTCACCACAGCCATCCATAATAGAGGGAGTTTAGAGCGCTCCCGTTCAAGATGTTAGGGTCACTCAGGCATGTAAAATGTCTGTGTGTGTGTGTGTGTGTGTGTGTGTGTGTGTGTGTGTGTGTGTGATGAGTAAAGATACATCTCTCCATGGCGCTGAAACATACGTGCACACACACCACAGTAGCATGTCGAGTGGAGGCTGACTGGGCATGCGAGTGTTTTGACTTTGATAGTACAGATGCACAGTGTCATTTGGTCTGATGTTGTATGTGTGTGTCAGCGTGCAGCATGTGAGGAGTCTTATCTTCCTGTGGTGCACACGCTATAAGCCATTGCATGTACAGTACCACCCATGGATGCGTTTTCAGATAGTCACCATTTATTTAGAACTCCGCAGACACGCACAGCTATATGTGAGTTTAACTAAAACCTCCCACTTAAACCATTTTTTTCTGCTACCTGGAATAATACAGTGATGAATAATGCTTCCTTGCCACAAAAAAATGCTTTCACAGTATAATTCCAGTAATAATTTAACATAATGCTTGCAATCCTTTTAAAATACCTCATAATACGCCAAAGGTAGCGTAGTGGTGTCAAGCAGTGGTGGACAAAGTACATAAAAACCATACTTTGGGTCAAAGTGTAGATACTCCTGGACACATATAACCAATAGAGGTGGACTTGTTCCATCTAATTTGTACTTGAGATGAAGTACTGGGGTACTTGCTTTTGAAAATACTTAATAATATTCAAATGTACCTTTTCATTTTAATCTTAACATGTTGTTCTATTGTTGCCACAATGCATTTATAGAACACAATGACTCAAACGACCTCCTGAAGGCATTGACTTGCTTGTAAGCCCCGTCTATTGTGTGTGTGTGTGTGTGTGTGTGAGACCTGACAAAGAGACCTCCCAAAAGGAGACCCTAGACCCTAATCAGTTGCACTTCTAATGCTGCAGTGACACAATGTGTGAATGTCCTGTTGTCTGTCATTTTACTGTGTGAGTGCAGCTCTGTCCCAGTCAGCGTGTCTGACTTTATCTTCTGTCAGCAGTGCTTGTGCCATCATTGATCCGGACATGTAAGTTATTATTCTACATCCTGGCTCATGGACTGCTTTAATGTGCTATTTGAATGCTTGTGCATCATCACTGTGTGTGGATTTGGTGTTTTATGTAAACAATGGACGAATTGAGGGATCTGCTGTTCCTCTCAGCTTTACGGAGCATTTTACCATCTTTCATCTCATTGGTCTGATTTTATAGTCCACAGATTTACTGACTCTCTAGCAAGAACAGACAGCGAAAAAAAGCACTAGACCAACAAAGTTGGTGAACACAGAGCAGCATTTTCCCCGGTTTAAAAGGACAGTGAATGTTGCATGACTTCAAATGAAAGCTAATGTTGCTGTCTGCTGGTTGTGTAAATAGGCAAGTGATGCTAACATGTTGGCCATACCATCTTCATAAGATGATGATCAGTGTTTTGCCTTCTGCTTGGACACACTGGACCCAAAACGTAGGAATTACAGAATTGATTCTGGCTTAAATTTGAACTGAAATGACAGAAAAAGAGTCTCTATCACAATTAGAGTCAAGCCAGAAAGCTATATTCACTTTTTAGCTATTGCCTCCTTCTGATCTACCGTGGACATGTCCTTATTCTCCTGTACCAGTTTGAACAAAACAGTCTGTCATTGGCTTGTAAGCTATAGTTTAACAGCACAAGCTTGTTTGCATTGTGTTCCTGCTCAGCTGTCAATCAAACGTGCACACAGGCCCACACACTGAAAGGCTTAAAAGCTAAGGGAGCATTTCTGATTATCTTAAAACCCTTATTTTGATGACATGATTTCAGTTGGATGTTAACTGTGTGAAGCCATTTTAGTGGGATTGCATGCAAACAAAAATTGGTACAGATGTGCTTTGGCATATCATTTCTTAAGTGCACCATCAAGTGTGTGTGTGTGTGTGTGTGTGTGTGTGTGTGTGTGTGTTCAATCCACCTGGGAGTAAAGATAGACTACACCTCCTGTTTTCAAACTATGTTGTTGACACCAAAGCTGTTAGCATCCTGTGTGTCAACACTGATATGAATCAAACCACAGTGCCGTCTGCGCGTTACAATAGCTAAACATTGTAGATGTAGATAAATACAGCTTTTTTATCTTCATTGTGCTGTTCGTAATAAACTCATCAAATCACTTGACATATCATAAGATGTGACATGACAACAGTGGAATCATTGCATATCAACACAAACCAAAGAGCGACACTGGAAACATGGCAACACCGTCACAGAGATGATGATACATACTAATAATCAAGGCATCATGGCAAAGGTAATGTTAGCATTAGCATTAGCAAACATGTATGTGTTTGTTCTGTTTCGCCATGGTCCCCCTGAGCTCACCGCCTCCCTTTTCTTCTTTCTCCCTCTCTGCCATCCACTTTATAGACTTGTTCTTGGTCTGACAGCGTGGGACACAGGCACACACACACAGGCACACACACACACACACACACACACACACACAACACTCGTAAATTGACATAAACGTGCTATCTTGTTCTCTGATCAGACTTTTAATGGTCCCGTCTTCATTATTTCGTTTTTCTCGTGTCGTTCTGTCAGTGTTTTGTCTGGGAATAAAAGGATAAAAAAAGGTAATTGTGTTGAATGTCTTTGATTCAACCATAAGCCAGTTTGGCTTAAAGCATCAGTATGTGCCGTGGATACTTACAGTATATTTGTATCACTGGCTGAGCAGTGATTTAGAATGATGGCATCGCTAATGACTATGTGTTTGAGGTGTTTTGATATAACTGAACGAAGGACGAAATCATCATTTTGGAAAATACACTCATTTGCTCTCTGGCCAATAGTCAGATGAGAGGGCTGACACCTCTCTCATTTCTATGTGATAAGTATGGAGCTATAGAGCCAGGGGGTCTCCATCTCTGCTCGGGAGAGAAGAAGACATAAAAATAAGGACCTGGTACTGCAGAGATTGAAGGATGGAAGATAAAGACTATACTTTAGATGAAACTTTGATGATCCCCATGGGGACATAGAGTGCTGCAGCAGTCGAGAGTATAAATAGGCGTGACATACGTGTTAGTCAAGACAATTTTACATGTAGTTGCATTGAAAGTGACATTGAGAATAAAATTATCAGGTAGAAAAATAAGCAGTAATTAACTGTATTTTAATGACAGATTTGCAAGTTCAAAGGCCTGTGCAACTATGAATAGCTGTTTAGCTGTTTAGCTTTAGCAAAATATCTACTGAACAAAATCATCTATCTAGTATGTTTGTCTTTCCTCCATCTGCCTTGAAAGTTCTCAACTGTAACTGCTGTAATGCTGACATCATTGTGGGAGAATCAGTGTCCAGTTCCCCATAACATCATTACTTTACCCGCTTTCCGGGCATGCTTTCTCTCTTCAGTCATGCCTGTTTGGGGGTATGTAGAGCATCATATTTCTTTTTCCAGATGGAAAATAGAAAATATTCCTCCTCCTTTTTTCTCTGTGGTTGGTTGCTCCTGAATAAATATGAGAGTCATTGCCAGCAAGCATTTCACAGAAGATGTTCAGCAGGTGGCCAAATACAACATAAACCAAAACAAAGCTAAGATTTTGATTCAATTATAATATGGCAGAGTACAAACCATGTTTTGAATTAGTATCAGAAGATATTTAATCACAGGTTTTGTAAAATGATGAAGTTAGCAAGCCAGAGGTGATTGATGCTATTTACTAGGGTTTTCAGCGTTGCTGCAGAGCATTGCATAAACAGCAGAGACCTTGTGGCATTAGTTGCAGTTTCGAAATTTCAGCCATTAGCTGTCACTCTTAGTCAGAGCAACATTACTAACAAGAGTCACAGCCACTGTGGTTAGATAACAGATGAAAATAGCCACATGTCCTTGGACTTACATGTGATGGGAAAGATAGAAAACATGCTCTTTCTCTCTCTCTCGTTTCTCCCAGGCTGTTAAGCTCAAGGTTAGGTTTGTCCAACAACTTTTTCAGGCCCTTCAGAACAATGATGACAGAGTCACCATGGATACAAGTATTATGGCCCACGTGTAGTTCATACTACAGTATGCTTTCACTAACAAGTCCTCCAGATGAAATGAAAAAATTTATTGTTGTCCAACACATAACGACACAGAACCCATCTCCTTCCTGAGCGATATGATGGCTGGATATTCCTGTGTTGTCTATACTTGCGGACAATTGTTTGAACAGATGAACATGGCACCTTCAAGCATCTGGAAATTGCACCTAAGGATGAACCAGACTTGTGGAGTTCCACAGTTCTCTTCCTGATATCTTGGCTGATTTCTTACGATTTTCCCATAATGTCAAACAAGGAAGCCATGTGTTTGAGGTTTGGCCTTAAAATACATGCACAGGTGTGCCTCCAATTAACTCAAATGTTGCCAGTTAACCTATCAGAAGCTCCCACAGCCATGTCATCACCATCTGGGCTTTCCCACATTGACATAGTAATCTTTGTGTATGTAAATTTCTGACTTCGAAGAAAGTAATAAAAACTTTACTGAAATATTCTCTCTCTCATTATTGCAGCATTTAGCAAATAGAAATCATTTTGGTAATCCTGAATGACCTAAAACAGGAGAGGTTTAGTCTGATTTAATTTCAGGCAGTGATGAAAAAAAGGTTTATGTTTCTTTTTTACAGTGTATGTTAACTTCCGGTTTCAACTGTAAGTAGTTAGGTGGAGGACGTGGAAACAGTTTATGAACACAACATTGACATATCAAGACTTTTAAGGTTGATAACTTGTTATTTACACATCGGCATTAGCAAAATTAGCATTCATTTGGAGTCGTGCTGACCATCCAAAGAATGTAAATCCAGTATTCACTCTCAGTTAGCTCTGTCAGTCAGATCTGCCTCTTCAGCTGCTAAATGCTACACTATGCTCACCAGCTTTTCGCTTATTGTGTCTGTCTGGTGTTTGGTGCTGCACATATAGTTTGAATAGCCATGTGGCTAGTTTTGATAATATGTGCCACAGCTTCTTATTGTGAGATTTAATTTAAGCAACATTTCATTCCAGAAACCGTGTCCTGGTTGCTTTGATTAATTCATAGAACACACTTTCAACCGTTTTCGTCGTGACTATTTCTTTAGAAAGTATGTCTATTCTCAAGAAAGTTGCTCCAAAGTGGCAGTAGTTATAATTTGGTGGTGGCAGAAATCAGATGATGATATCTCTAGCCAAATAAAACCAAAGCCTTCTGCATTGGCAGATACTACTGGGACCAAGTGAGACCATTTAAGATGACAGCTGACAGAACAGTCTTCAAATAGTCTTCAGCAGCATATGGGGTGTCCTCAGTCAGATGTCTACAAACTTTTCTTCATTCTGAGCAATTTTAGGGCTTCCATCCATGCTAGCTTAAAGTTGGGCTTGATGGTTCACTCTGAAAAAAAACAACAATGTTTTTTCTTTTTCTTTCTTTTTCTTTTTCTTTTTTTTTTTTTGTATAATGTGGGTGAACCAACCGATCACAGTAAATCACAGTATCAAGTCAAAACTGCCACAATCTTGTACTCTGAATCTGTCTTTATTGGTTAGAGGCCTTTAATAGCATCATTTTCTGTAGTAACTTGCTAAACACCCATTGTGAGATATGTCACACTACAAGCTAGAATTTGATAGAAAACTTTGGCCGGGTGTCTGGTTCCATTACCGTTTTATGTTCTGCCATCTGTCCACTGAATGCAAGCTTTGTTGCCCACAAAAATATGTTTGATGATCCTGGAAAGAGCCCAATCTTTTCACGAAGTTTGAAAAATACACAGACACGACAAGAAAAAAAATCAAGCTATTATTACCCTAAACCTGCAAAGGTGGCTGTCAGACAAAAGCCCCTCTTGCAGGACAATGACAGAAATATTCAATGTTATCCTGTGAAAATATTCAATATTATCTCCTCTTTGCTCTGCTGAGAAATGGCCTTGAAAGCGGGTCATGCTGTAAAACTACAATGGAATCATAAGTCTTCCGCCTACATTATTTATGATGCTGAATAGATTTCGTTATTAGAGAGCTGAAAAACAGGCTGCCTTCCAAAAACTGGGCTTGGTTGTTGTTCCCTGAGTGGCTTGTTAAGGATTCATAGGAGAAGGGGCCAGGGCTGAGAGGCACTGTTTGCTATTCGATTTGACCTTCAGATTTGCCAAATCCCATTTGTTATGGGGCTAAACACTGATAGAGATGTATTCCAACCAAGTACCACCCCCACACACACATCTACACCCATACAGCACACACACACACACACACACACACACACACACACACCAATCCAATCCACTTGGAGACTAAGGCTCTTATGTAAAATTCTTAAATTATTCATAAACATGCATTTATTCCGACTTGTACCTTTTGGAATTAAACCAAATACATGGGTGTGTTTTGTGTTTGTCTGTGTGTGGGCACATGTGGGCGAATAGGAAAATTTTCCCAATTTGTCACACTTAAAGCGTGAAATGACTTTAATATCATATGAATTTGTAACCTGTGTGCTGAGCACTAATTATAGAGGCATTGAAGAAGGTCTTAAGTGTACTTTGAATAGGAATTATTACATTTTGACATGTGCATGAACCATTAGTTCCCTTTATGACCCGGTGCAGAAACAGCTAAAACTCTTGGGGAAGGGTAATTAATTATTGTGACCTGTTGCTTTACAAAAACCTAATTTCACTTATAGACACTACACAATGGAGCACTGACCATGTTAAAGTTGGCAAAATATACAAAACATTAGGCATTTTTAATTAGTTTTCTCTAAAAAAAAAAAAAAAACCTGAAACCCTATCCCCATGACAAAGTGTTCTGTTCAGCCTCGAGGTCACTGAGGATAACTTTGAGGATAATTGCACATTCCCTTTACAGCTTGAAATGAGAAAATTGAAAAGGTCAAGTGTTTCTACACAATAAGTGTCTACCACAGGAGTTTAAAAAGAACATTTAAGATGTTGTGTGACATCAGTAGAGCTCAAACTGAATGACTTTCAGTAATCAGGCTTCTTACAATGTGCAAGTGTCACGTAAGGGCTCGACCCACTTTCTACATGTTTGTTAAGAGATGGTGATGTACAGCAAAGCACTACGCAGTGATTACTTTTTCACACATTCTCCTCATGACATTATAACCTCTTTAATTCTGCCCATCCATGTCCTTGCAAATGTACAGTGTGTGCTAAACAGTGTTCAGACCCACATAATCTGATGTCAGACCACGTCCAGTTCTGAAAGAGGGAGTTGAGGTGAAGGCTGTGGACTCCTACAAGTACCTCGGGCTGTGGCTGGACAGCAAACTGGACTGGACAACACACGCCAACCACCTGTACAGGAAAGGACAGAGCAGGCTGTACTTCCTAAGGAGGCTGCGGTCATTTAGCATCGGCAACAAACTCCTGTGGATGTTCTACCAGTCTGTGGTCGCCAGTGTCCTCTTCTACACGGTAGTATGCTGAGGGGCAAGCACATCCAAGAAGGACACATCCAGGCTGGACAAACTGATCAGGCGGGCCGGCTCGGTGGTCGGCACAAAGCTGGACTCTCTGGTGACAGTGGCAGAGAAGAGGATACTGCAAAAACTGCTGGACATTATGGATGATGCCAGGCATCCTCTGCACACTGTCATCAGTCACCAGAGGAGCCCGTTCAGTGGAGGATTGCTCTTTCCCAAGTGCAGGACGAACAGACTGAAACACTCTTTTGTCCCTCATGCCATCAAGACTGTACAACTCCTCACTTGGGGTGAGGAGGTAACATGGGACAGAGTGTGGGAAGGGAAGGAGCACTGGGACACTTACTTATTCGCTTACTTACTGGTCTACTACAGTTCACTCTATCATTGTATGTATTGTATAGCACATATCTGTCTCATGTTCTCTCTATTTCTATTGTATTTTATTACCTTTTTATCTGGATCACTTTGAGCTGCTGGAACTCCAATTTCCCTGAGGGGTCCTCCCAAAGGGATCAATAAAGTTCAGTCTAATCAAATCTAATCTAATCTAATCTAGTCAACTCTAAGATATCATTGTTTCATTTGTTGTTTTAACAATTAGTAGAAGGATTACAGATGTTTTGCTCTGGTGTGCCAAATGACAGGGGGTGAAAAATTCAAATAATATACTTATATGAAGCAATACAGCAATTAAAAAGTCTCATAATATCCAGTTGCCTGATCTCCATTTCTCCTCCTCAGCACTGCAACAAAACTTAATCTTTTGTCATCTTTTTTTTTTTTTTTTTTTTTGGAGGGGGGGCAGTTAGATATTAAGTTTATTCCTCTGACGGGAATACTTAGCATTGTTTACAAATTACAATCAGGTATTATTGGCACATCAACACGTTCACTCCTAACAGGAAGCCAAGCAGTATGGGAGACATGGAAGGAGAATGAGACAGAGAGGAGGAGTGAGAGAAGGGTGGGAGGAGAAGACAGAGGGAGGAGTGCAGAGTGAATCAAGTCTGCTGCCTTTCCAGGGATCCTTTTCTGAACATGGCTCTGCTGGGAAGAAGTTCTCTCAGTCTCCGTCAGTGTGGGAAGCTCGTGTTGATTTCTGCCAACTTGTAGGATTCTCCCATCTCATCTCATCCTCTCATTCTTTCTTTTTTGTGGGTTTTTTAACACTCCAGTTCTGTTTGTTATCCAGAGTCTCATGCATAAAACATGGCAGTTTGAAGTACCTCGAGTTGCGTGCATCACAGGGGAGAAACCCAGCATCCAAAATTCTTATCCTTACCTTGTTTATTGTCTTCTGAGAGTTTGTTCAACTTGTCTAAAATATTCTTAATGCTAGAATTTTAAAATAACAGCAGACATGATATCAGGTAGTAGAACATGGTGAAAACTTGATTTCTGAACTTTTGTATTGTTACAAGGTCAGTGTTTGCTTTCAAGTCAAAGCAATTTGTATGCAATTCAGAGTTGTGATTTGGTGGAAAAGCTTTCATTCAGTGCTGTCAGTTAGTTTGACAGAATGGTTGCAGACACATATTTAGCTGAAGCCTGACTGGCTTCATCAACTGCCCAATTGTCCCCCTGCAATCGCTCACCTTTACCTAAGACGCCTCAGTGACAACCATTCAAAAATCACTTTAGTTATACCTATGTTATGTGTTTTCATAAACATGAGCTTTTTTTTTTTTTTTTTTTTAAAACCAGTGGAAACCTCATAATATCAAGCAGGAACCTCCATTTGCATATTATGTCTGAATTTCCTCACCTCACTCAGAGAATTTTCCATTTATCTCTTATTCAGATTTTAATATAATATGATGGCTGAATTCACTGATGAATCACTTTTGTTGTATCTACATATAATACCATAAGGAAAATGTATGGCATGTCCAATAGGTCATAGTGGTCCATGTATTCAATTAAAACTAATCACTTGTGTGTCATTTATACTGGTAGAGTATACAGAGTCTACAGAGTAGAGATGGGAGGTTGGACTCTTTTACTGACTCTTGTTTGTATGAATCACTCGCTAAATAGAGTTGGTCTTTCAGCATGTGGGCTTGGGGCTGGGACAGCACGTAGTAAGTAGAAACAAATGTCAAAGTGGTTGCTTTTATCACAGACCTAGGATAATGCAGTAATTAACTTGATCAATTCATTTTTCACAAATACAGTTAATATAGGAATTGCATATAGTCTGAGTGACATGTGGTATTACCTGGTCTTAGAAGTTTGTATGGGCTAGTAGCAGGCGGGAGGGGCGAGTTAG
Organism: Chaetodon auriga; assembly: GCF_051107435.1. NCBI lineage: Eukaryota > Metazoa > Chordata > Actinopteri > Chaetodontiformes > Chaetodontidae > Chaetodon > Chaetodon auriga. The sequence goes on from NC_135082.1 coordinate 6,458,096, forward strand.
TGAACGTGTTTGTGGAGATGAGGTCACCTGGCTCAATGAAAGGAACGACTCATTCATGATTTGCACATCACTGGTTCAGAGAGCCTGTTCACTTGCAGGCTTTCAGAGCAGCTTAGCTGAAGACCCAAACATAGCTACATTGTGGCCTAGGACCATGAAGAATAATAAACAACCCACAATGGCTTTGCTAACTATGTACCTTTAGCAGCAACACTACCCATTTTTTGTAGGTATATCCACAAATGATATTACATTGCTGGTCAAACACAGACCTAACAATTAGTTAAAGAGAAACATGTAGCCTTTTGGATCAGCACACATTAGCTGTAGCTTGGCGTAGATAGTTGTCATCGCATGTATTTCTTCTTTTTTACAGTAAGAGATAAACTAACAAGTGACTTGACAACCTGCTGTATGGGAGGGCCATCCTGTGATAGTTTCCTCCTTCAGCCAAAAATGTCTTAGTCTAAACAAAGTGGCGCAACATGTTTGAACATGCAGGTGACTAAAGAGGAAGTGCCATTTTTAAATGGACAAGGGAATCTCCACAGACCAACCAACAGGGAGCTCAAACCAGTGGCCCAACACACAGGATTATGAGTTAGTGTCCACTGAAGAACAACTGGCAGCTAGAGGTAGACGTGGTTTAGGTGATAAAAAGTGCAACTTTCGTTCTTTGATTGCTGCTTGTTCAAAAACAACAATGGCAGATCCAAAAGATATTAACGTAGATGCTACAATCAACATCAATTACATCGGAACTGGAGAGTACTTCTTCATTGAGGAAGAACAAGGAACAACACTGAATGGTGTTCTTGGTGGAAAAGATTCGGCCTTATTTTACATGATATGATTCATTGATCTGAGTGGGTGAAGTAAACCAGTGACAGACAGTGATAGACAGATGGTTCATCCAATCATGTGCTGGGTATCTTTTGAAGCTATCTGCCCTTTCCAAACAGTTTCCATGGACGACTTTCCCAACAGTTCTGTGTAACAAATGATCTGGTGCATCAGTTTACCACGAAACTACATGCAAAGGAAAAAGAGAGGGTTACCTGAACATAGATACTGTCTCTGGAGTACTGGCTAACAGCAGTTAGAAAGGTATCCAGTCAAATACTCCAGATTTCCAAGCACTGAGAAAAGCAGCAGGTTATTTAAGAATGAGCCCTGGACAAAGGGGAACAGCTTTAGCTAAAACAAAATTCTAAACAGAAAGCCCAAACCATTTAAATATTGAGTAAAATACAAGCATTGCATGTGAGAGTTCACTGAGTTTAGGGGACCATGTTCTTAATGTTTCCCAGGAGCTGTGTTTGCCAGGGTACAATCAGCATATTTCCATGTTGAATCACTGCAACTTGTAAGTGCTTCTGCTACCCTGTCGAAATTGGTTAAAGTGTTAAGACATGTTAGTCCTGCCCTTTAAGGAAGAAGAAGCAACCACTGGGAACAGGATCACAGCTTTAAATGGGGACTCAGTGAAGAGAGATACATTTGCTACCACTTCGAATAGTGACAAATTAGTCTGGGCGGTACATGCATACTTTTACTGCTTTCCCCAGCAGTGGCAAATAAAACCAAATGTGTTGCAACAAGTGACAGAGGAAATTAGATATGACCTTTATCTTACCTTTCTTGTAATGATTGTAATGGATTCTTAGCCACCATAGCATCTATTACAGTCATGCAACATACAGCTTGTTGGGTATTATGCCTTACAGAAGCTTAACCTTAGCAGTTGCAGGTCAAGAAATGCTGACATTAATCATTTAATCAACTGTCACATTGGTCATGCTGGCAGTCCTAAATCCATCTTTAACATGTATGTATGATTGAAATATATTTTGAAACATACCTTGCTTTCAGAGGTCCTGATGCATTACTGTACTTAACAGGGAACTGATGGTGTGTGTGAATGTGGAGTTGCACTTCTGGTGGAATGTCCATACATATTCATGTGTGTTGATGATTGTGGTTGGCAATTTATATATATATTACTGATCCATAGACAGCACATCTGTAGCTGCAGATGCACATAACATACATTATGTATATGTGTGCAGGTGTGTAATATAGCTGTTAAGCTAATGAAGTTATGTGCACATGTGTATGAATATACATGTGTGTGTGTATGTGTGAGTGTGTGTGTGTGTGTGTGTGTATGTAGTGCCTCAATTAGCTGAGGTAATGGTCTGAATAATGATGTTGCTTTTTTTGCCATCTGGCCCTGTGGATGCTCACTCTGCTCTGTTGTTTCTAAAATACACAAGGGAACACAGTGGACTATCTATCTTTGAGTGTTTGCACGTGTGCGTGCGTGCGTGCGTGTACCTCCTGTCTGGTAAATTATTACTCTTCCTTGAACAATTTGATTTGGAGCAGTGTTGCTTATTGTATGAACTTCACCAATGCAGTGTTTTAACCATTTTGCCATCAGGACTGAAGAGGTTTTGTACTTCTTTTCAAACATATGTCCAATGATCTGGACCACAATGGATCAGTTCTAATAAATTCCCTTGCTGTGCAGAAACTGTTCAGTATAATTCTGATTTACAATATCAGTTGACTGTGCTTTTCTTCAGCAAAAAGAGCAACTTTTCTGATGGTAATACAAAACTAGCAACATGGCAATTTCCATTTCTGTGGCTGGCAAATTTCTCTATAATTTATATCACACAGCATGTGGGTGTTAGATTAATTATCCATTTTTCAGACATTGCCATAAAAACTCTTGGATGCTGAATAATAAAAGCTTCTCTATGCATCTCCCCTCCAAGCAAACAGACAATGCAATCACATTCTAACATGCATTTTTTGCCCTTAAGAATAACTAGCAGAGTTAAGCAATACTTAGTAGTACTTGAAGTGTGGTTTTGTATATTTCATATTAAACAGTGCATGTTCCAAGTTTGTACTCCCAAATATCTACAGTAGCTCATTCAAAGGCCAACATTAGTCAGCAAGTTCATCACAGAATTTCCCTATAATCCTTGTGGAGTCATTAAATCAGCCTTTGTTCACTGAACAAAAAGCTTTCCCTGCTTAACTGAACATTTTGTCATGTTGTGTTGTAGGATCCAATTAGATTGTTTCTGCAGCAACTGAACCCTTTCTTTCTGGCAGTCTCTCGTTCTTTCTTTAGTTTTTGTCTCCAGTTTTCAGTCAGTATGCCAAATGATTAGAACAGGATCAAATGCATTTGTGAACCTGGAGACAATCAATAGTCAATAAGGCCACTAGTGACAAGTGTCTCCCTTCTATTGTATTACCCACTTTCAGTCATTCCATTGTCCCTTGTACTTACTGTACAGACATTATTGGGTGTTTCCTTACATTTTTTTACACTTCTCTACACTTTTTAGACTTTTTTTTTTTAAATTGTTATAGCCATTTTATAAATATACCAAAAAATAAATAAAACAACACTCACAACAGTACAGATGAGGGTCTCTGTGATCGTTTGGTACCATCAGCAGATATTCCCAATGTTAAACCTATTTTAAAAAGCAAGCCTTGATTAAAGTCTAATCTTATGAAATCAGGATAATACCCACCCTGAGGAACTGGCTTATGTGAAAAGTCACCTTTGTGAGGTACAATAATGAAGTCAGCTGTACACTACAGATGGGCACCTAGTGGTTTCTCTCTGTAATGGAAACTTCTTGTGGACCATTTAAAGAAACAATAGGGTCATAATAAAAAAAAAAAAAAAAATGACAGACATCTTAAGTTAGCTCATGACTTCCGTTTGTCCCCCTTTTCGAGTCTCAACCTGTCCTCTTACCTCTTACTCCTGAATGTCTTCCTTGTTAATCTCAATCGACTCAGAAGGACATTGTCTTCTCCTTTCAAAGGCCCACTCCTTCAAAATGATTGTCTATGCAGTCATTCATGCCATGAAGTTTGAGAACTGTAATTTCTCTTCTCTCCATTGTCGTGTGCTGCACTTCCGGCCTCTTGATGTCCATAGCTATGAACTCTGTTCTCAGTGTTTTTACGGAGATGGCCTTGATATAAACATTATTACCCTCTGGTCACTTAAAAAGCCCTTATCAGGATACAGCTATGACTGCCTAACAGTGGTTGAGAGAGAACAAGAGGGAGACACAGACAGAGAGATGAATATGCAGCAGATTTTTCACCGATTTTTCTCATCAAAAAGATAGATTTTAATTACATGTTGATAAGACCCCCTGCCAACACAACATCCAAGCATCACACTGTTTGGTGACTCTTCCTGCTTTTCTTAGGCTGTATGTGGCTTTTGGATGGCTGTGTGTGAACAGTGACAATCAAATGGCTGAAGATGAAACTCTGGAGAAGGGATGAGCTTATCCTGGGTTTCTCCACTGTTGCCATGGCCCAGGCCAAACATATCTTGCAGTACTGCCCCGGTCTCCTGAGTGCTTGGCTGCTGTCTTGAACCATGATGCCACTCTCCCATAGTCCAGCTCTGTTACCACCGGAAGCCAGAAGGTTGTGTCCACTGCCCTCCCACTCCTAAAAGGTGATGAGTGGTCCATCTTTGGAGCTAAACATAAGAAACTATCTCCACTCCCTGCACGGCACAGCTGTGGGTTCTGGTTAAAAGTGGAAGAAGAGAGATAAACCCTGGTCGCCTTTGCCAGCTACTCTTTCACTGAGCAATAAGTTCCAGGTCATGGAGAAGATGACTGGTCCCCGCCATCCACAAAGATCCATAGGAGAAATTCTGCCCTCCTCCACTCACTCTGCTCCAGAGTCCTCTGCCACCATCATTGTAGCACCATCACTGACACCTCTTCAGGTGTCCGTGCTGCAACTCCAGCAATGGCAACCACCATCCACTTGTTGTGGTCAAGTCCTCCATTGATGCTGTGTGGAGGTCTCTAACTTAAAAACAGGCTGCTGTTAGTCCTCAGAAACAATAGTCTGTATTGACTCTTGTGATGGATGCTGGACTTCATGGCACTGAATTCCAGCAGTCAGAACGTCTCAAAGCAGACTTTACCACCCTGAGTAACAACACGGATAAACAGTGGATGATAAATAAATCTGACTGCACCACTCTGGTCACAACATCCCCTGCTTGGTTCACATGGCAATTATGGCAAGATGGTAGTATTTCAGACACTGTATGAGTTGCAGCTGTAAGATGTAAAACTTTTCCAAAATAACAATTTCAATATTTGTTGTCATTGCAAATAATTTGAGGTAAAGGTCGCCACTAATGGCCACACCATTTTGCACTTTTTTGGCATTTGTGAGTTTCCGGAATTAAGTGCCCATCAACATTCGCAAACAGGCGTGAATCAATGTATTTTATGCCTTCCACATTTTGAAACAGTTCTTTGTTTGTGGGAAAAGTTTTAGATTTAGATGACATTAAAAAATGAAAACAAATTAAGCAGATTTCGGTCATAAACACAGCCTCTCTGAAAATGAATGTTGTCCCCATATAAAATACGGGTTTGTGACAGAGCAGAGAAAACCACAGGCAGAAAGCAAGAGAGAACTGGTGTGACAGTCAAATAAAAATCATTATTCTCCTGGTGTTATTACCCAGTTGGACTCTAATATGGGGGTGTCGGGTCTCAATTTAATCTCACTCCAAGAAAATCTAATAAAACCAAATTATGTGTCACTTAAAAAAAGATTAATCAATTAATCCTTTCCCTTCCGTCTCCTTCTTGTTTAATCTATATACATGCATTATACACCATTCAAACAGCCTTAACAGAGAATACATGAAATTTAATTTGACTTTAACTGCTGTGAATAGTTTTTTCCTCAGCTTCATCTTGAACACAGATTAAATGCTTCATGCCCCATTGGTGTATAAACATTATATTAGCATTGGCAGAAACCTCAGAGTGTTAAATTAACTTGATGACAAAAGAATGATCATTTGGAAAGTACCTAAAATAGGTGAAATATACAACTATACACAACACTGTTAATACTTGTAATACAGAAATATGCAGTTGATAATAGTAACAGTGAACAGGATCATATAATTTTGCAGAACCAAAATCGAGTAATGTCACAAGTAATGTCATGTCCTTGTCTGGTTTTATCAAGTTGTGTTTTAGTTGTATTCTATCTATTTTGACATCGTCTCACTTGTACCTTCCCCACATGGAACTGCTGAGGACGAGGTTGGTCGCAATGGTCAACTGGACAGTAACACAGGCGCAAACTTCTTTCAGAGAGGAAAACCTTTGTAATCACCGTGCACTTTGAACCCGTGTGTGTGGAGTGGATGCCAAACCACATGATTGGTTATCCACTCTTAAGTGCATGCACACACACAAACATGTTTTCCACAGCACATAGTGTCAATTACTGTGAATTTAAGTTAGGAGTATATCTTTTGAGATGACATGTTTTTATTGCTTCTGTGAGTTTTATTCTCAAATTCTTATTTTTGCTTGATATTTTAGAACTTTGTCGATTATATGGACACAGATCTGGTTCCATGCATTAGTAGTGTACCAAAAATGAAATAGGTGTCTGTGTTTTTGTCATGTATTAAGCATTTGGCCAGTGGTCCAATGTACCAAAAGCTATTTCAACCATGCAGGGTGCTGTTGATTCATTGGCTCCTTGATATATTCCAAATACACGAGACCACACTCCCTGCACCGTATCCATGGATAAATGGCAGGAAGCCCAAAGAGATGGATAACTCTCCTCCTACACCTATCTTTTGCTGAATATGTGTGTGTGTGTGTGTGTGTGTGTGTGTGTGTGTGAGAGAGAGAGAGAGAGAGAGAGAGAGAGAGAGAGAGTGAGAGAGGGAGATAAATTGGATGATTGGTGGGGCTGAACTAAAGACTGGGCTTGGGGTCACAAATGCACACACACACACACACACACACACACACACACACACACACACACACACACACATCCAATAACCCAATATTTGTGCACTATGTTTGCACGCTGTCTCATGTGAATGTAAAGATGTCACGGTGTTTCATAGACTTCTGCCACATACTTAACACACCTCTATCTGCTCATACACACACATTACATAAGCAAACATACACTGGACAATTTTATCAGAATACAGCAAGCTAAGTAACACGGTACGTCATCTTTAAACAGTATTTGTAATATCTTCAATTTCACTATTTTGTTTTTTCAGTTCTTGATTAAAAATAAAAGCTTTGTCATGATTTTCTGTGTTGGTTCATGTAACAACCAGACACACCGAATATTCAGCCATGTTTCAGTTCATTGAGCGGGACCGTGCAATTGGAGCTCCCGTCAAGCACTAAATGATTTGGCGAACAAATCTTTTTAATGAACTAATTCTAATGATTCAGTCTACCGCAAAAATAATAAATAAATAACTGCTTTGCCCATCACTAAAAACACTAGCATTGCTTAAAGTCATAGTTAACAACTGTGTCATTTTGTATGGTTTGCTAGCCCCAAACAGGGGAAAAGTTTGCCACTTAAAGTTGGCTTTACCTACCCACTGGGTAGCTGACCTGAAAAAAACAACCAGCTGGGCTAACAAAGAGAAGTTCCTTACAAATTTTGGACTTCATCACTAACTTCCTTCCTTAGGAGGATGAATTTGTTTACATTAATCTGCAACATTTTCACTCCTTCAGTGTCCAGATCATTTACGATGCAACATAACAAATGTGGTTGCCAAGTTGCCATGGTCAAGCCACAATTCAGTGTCACTTTCAATTCCCTCAGTTCCATGACAAGGTTATCGATAGCATTTAGAATTTCATTTTGTCTTTGTTGGACACACAGTCAGTGATGACACGTACTCATGTTGGTACAGGCGATGGTTGCGGCTGTGACGCACTCGTGTCAGAGTGTGGACCCCTGAACCTGTTCGCTGGAGGCACCACGGTCTTCAATAAACAAAGGGCTAACAAATTTTTTTTTTTTTAAATGTTTTTGCAAGTCTGATTGCAACTGCAACTGTTTTAAATGAATAAATGATTTTGTTTGCTGATATTGTATATCTGTATTTTCCACAGTGTTATCTTGGTATCATTGTAAATGAGCGTTGCCCTCAATGATTTTTCTAATATTTTAAATGGTTTGATGAATCCAACTGGGTAACCAAGTCTGGGCAGGTGCACCTGTGTCTCCTAAGTCATCTGCTACAAAGCCCCTCATGGCAGCTTGGACCAGGATAGATAGATAGCTTCAGCTTACAAATACTGCACATTTCCTTCCACCAATGTGATCAGCCATTATTTCACGTTCACACGCGGTAAAATTGTACTTCTTCTTCTTCACCTGCTTCTTGGATGGTTCCGCCTTCCACATTTTTCCTCAAAACTAAATCAAATGTTGGTCCTTCATATGCAAACCAGGCCACTGGCGGTGTGCTTGAAGCTAAAACAATTGTGGTGATGGTCAGAAGGACATCTTCATCTTTCTTCTGTGGAGTGTAATATGAATGCATTTTACTCCCTGTTTTCATGCATGAGAGGTCAGAGGTCAACTAGAGAACCACAGCCCTCTAGATGTTGAAGGTTAATGTTTGCAAGTGGAAACTCAGGCAGTGTAAGTGCTTTCACTGTGGTGTTGTTGCATTAAATTGTGATCTGCCTTGTCAAGAAAACATCCTGCCTCATTAAAATCAGCATGGTCGTGTGCTTGCAGTCTCAGTCTGCTGTGTTTATGGTTGTAGATGAGTGTACTAGTCATGGTTTTTGATGAGTGGACAGATGACAGTTAAAAATGTATGTGTGTGTGTGTGTGTCAGTCATGCTTTCACATGAGAGCGATGATTGACAGCACAGTTTAACTCAATGGACGGCTCACAAGCCTTAAGCACATTACTGAATTAGGATGAAGAGGTTTTAATAAGATTGCCACTAAGCCAATCTAGTCATTTTCAATATGACTTAAATGGCCTGCCAGTGCACCATAAAATGAGACACTGAAAGAGATGGTAAGCGAGCCAGGAGTCTAGAATACAGATGTAATAATTGTAAGAGGCAATACCTCCAAGTTAAAAAAGGCAAAAATGTTGGAAGATAACAGTTGTATGATGTATTCTACGTCATGTACTTTGAGACTGTTTTCATTTTTGGTTTGTAGAGATGAGATTTCAAGGTGTTTCTGCCTCAATCAATTTTCTGCTCTAAAATTTAGAACGTTTCCAGCACACTCGTTTCTCAGTTTCTCACCAACCAAACTTTAGACCAGTGGAACCTTGCAGAAGAGAATTTAGAGACATTTCTGGCTGAAGTCTCAGCGAGGAAACTTTAACCCATACAACTTGGATGCCCCATCCCTCTGACACACACACACACACACACACACACACACACACACACACACACACACACACACACAGAGACTGTCCAGCACACATAATCCAGAATAGAGATGTCATTACCACATTGATATCATGTCTAAATTGCTTTCAGTTGTTGTCTTGTGGTCAGAGAAAGGTGTGATGAGACTGAGTCAGGTTGTGATCACAGCATTAAGCAGGCCAATCATTCCCTATTTGGTGTCCATGAGGCCATGTTCAGACACTGCTCAACAGGCATGTTGCTTCAGGTGCCAGTGAGTTTATATGGAGAGTGAGGCAGGATTTTACAGCTCTGAAAAGCTATCACACAGTGGTAATGTTGGTTTCAAAGCAGTCTAATGATGGTTTATATAACAGATGCGGATGCAAATTGAAGGGAAGACTCACTCCATTTTTGGAGGAGGCAAGGATTCTGTATTGCTCATCCCTGAGTGTAAATATTATACCAGTCCAAAGAGTGGAATGTATATTTTTGGTGACTGAATGTAAATGTCACTTTAAAAGACTAGCAGTCTCTGTGGCCTCTAATATCTTCTCCAGAATGAGCTGTGATAATGATGTAGTTTTTAAGATAGAAGTGTGAATCTATTCAAAATGAGTTCTTCCTGCTGCAGTGACAGATAATTGCCCTGCTGTTTGGACAGGACTGATATGATGATATGGAAATGGAAACGGTGAAAGTTTGAATTACATTGCTTTTTAGCATTCTCCATGAAGGTGGAGGCCAAAACCAAAAAGACTTCTCCCTATGTCTCGTCAATAAACAAACTCAGTGATTAAAGGATTGGTTTCTTCTTTCTTTTTCAAGTGTCCTTGTGTCTGTTTGATCTGTTTTTGGCCCTGCAGCTCATAATTTGCTCCTCCTGATAATTTTTTTAGCCATTTTTCTCTACATTTCAAATCTAGCACTCTATATCAAAAGGAAGAAGTCTGTTTTTCAGGCAAACTATAATGTTTGAAAGGATTACTTCACTGTAAAAAAAATGTCCTGGTTTGAAGGCATCAAGCAGATTTTTACCCTAAACTAAAACACTGAAAATATGAGTTAGTTATTTTTCGTTAACTGTGTAATTAAAGTGACAATAAATGGGCAGCAGATTGAAATGTTGATGTGCTACATTTGTTTTTTCATCAGGGATTATATATGTTTAAGATGTACTAATCAGTATTTTTATATTAACAATAATTTAAATGACTGTGTGTCACAGAGAATTTTTCCTTGACTGCAGTTATTTGCTCTCTGTTTCCAGCAAGAAGCTCTGGTAAACCCACTGCACACTTCCTGCTCAGCACCAAACACCACAGACAGACAAAGCTAGTGACAAGCTGGGGAGTGTAGTGGAGCATTTAGCAGCTAAAGAGCCAAATATTCCCTCAGGGGTTGATATGAAACCAAAACAGAGCTAAAAAGCAGCCCTAATGATTGTTAGGTGGCCACAAACATAACGAAAATAAATAAATAAATAAATAATAAATAAATAAATAAAAAATGCTGCTTTGTCTGCTGATCTGTAAATACAGAATTGTCTGCCATAACAACTTGAAAGGGTGATTATATGTCTGTATTGTGTTTACAGGGTTTTTTTTATTTATTTTTTTTTATTTTTTTTCAATTGATGGGGAAAAAACAATAACATAAACTAATTCAAACTTTAGTTGTGTTTGAGCCAGATTTCAAATAAAGATTAGGTCGAACTTTTCAGTCAAATTTAACCCCCGACCTTTCAGTTAAGGTCAGTATCAGGGTCAGATAAACAAACCGACAAATTATCCTGGTATTTCATGCACATTATGTTGTAAAGATGAGGGTTTTTTTTTTTTTTTTAATACACAATACTATAAAATATGCAAAATGCATTTTTAATCAACTGTATATATGGCTTGTAAAACTCAGCAGAAAAGCATACATTCAAAGCATGCTCAAGTGTCAAATGTGCCAAATATATCAGAAAACAAGATACAAAGAAGCTGAATTTCAAACCAAAAATTATTGGTAAGGGAACAGTAATAAACTGTCCTCTAATTGGTCTCTTATCTTTGCGGTGCCATTAACATACAGATTCCGAACAAAGCAGAAGGCAGCAGGCGACCCTGGTCCATCATACTCAAAGACAAGTGCTCAGACCGACATATACATTTATCATATTCATATTCTCTCAGTGTGTTCCCCAGTATTCCTCAGCATGATTGGATGTGTAAACAAGAGACAGAAGGACATAGATCAGTATGCTTAAACACATGCATGTGCTGTTTCTGTGTGGATTCATCTGTTTTCTACTGTACTGTGTGTGTGTGTGTGTGTGTGTGCGCGTGTGAGTCAGAAGGGAGAGGGGCTTGAGAAGCTTATCCCCTCGACTTGGCTGCTTCAGTTATGGAAACTCTTTATAACAATAGGATGGTTGGCATCCGAAAGGCAGGAAATCTGTTGGAGAGAAAATACACTGTACCAGAGTCCCCTCGATTACCACGGTGATCGAGGGTACTCTGAGGGTATTAAAGCTGAATTAATCATGCGAATGTAATTATATTAGCAATGAAACGTTGCTCATAAATATGATATGTAAGAGAAATATTACATTGTACACTCAGCTAGCTGTGTTCTTAATATCATATGAAGTCTTTTTTTAAACCATGAAATATTTGTAACATGTCCTCGTACCTAAATGACAGGATAGGTTGTTTGCCGATGACTCCCAAAACAACATATATGGCCAATGGAGAAGAACCAGCGACAGGCGTGCTGAACAAACACATGGTTGAGCACACTGAGCAACAGTTGCAGTTTGCTTCTGTCGTGGTAAAAACTTTATTAATAGGCGAGGAGCCAGGACAGGACGGGTCGTCTGATGGCTCTCAGTCGTCATGGCAACACAGCCGGTATCACTTGACAGATTGCATTCTGCTGTTTGTTAGGTTTTATGTAATTATTTCAGTTTTTTTGGACGTATCCACACATGAACGAAACAGTTATTCAGGAATTAAGTGAATCAGAATTGTAACAGGTGTCATTAAATTCAGCCAATATTCAAATAAACATGAAACTGTTGATAGAGAAGAGGGATGTAGCAATACCAAAAACAATACGATATCACAGTATTTAACAAAAAAAGATAGAAAGAAAAAGGATTTGAAAAAATGTCCTTTATTAATAAATTAGTGTGTGCAGCATTTCTTTATTCATCTGAAATTAGTTTTTCATGCAAAGGGCCTCTGCTTTCCTTCTTTCAGAAAATAAAATAAAAGGAGCTCGCCATGACCTAAACATGTGCAAAAAATTGTCTTTGGTTGAACCACTAACAATTTTGAAACCGACACAATGCAGCAGTCAGTAGCAGGATCAGTTTATGTACTGGCAGGTTTAACAGTCTCTGTTTGGTGGTCAGCTCAGCTGCGGTAGTTGAGTTGCGGGGAAAAAACGCTGCAACACGCCTCACTCGACCAAGCAGACGGCTGCTTGGCCGACGTTCAAACCTACGATCACTGTGTGACTAAAGTGAGGTCTTGATGGAATTGTATACTCTGGCTCCAGCATTTTTACTATCCTAGCATTGGGATGGGATCATTTTTAGCAGCACTTGGCTTGCATGCAATGGATAACGGGAGTCTGCCCTCTTGACTACTATGATTGCGTCCTCTGCTGTTCAAACAAAAACAATACAATTTTTGACAAACTGAGATAGTCAATAACCATGTAACATCACAGTAGATAGCGTCACAGTCCCACGACGGCATCAAGCCATCCATCCCCCCAACCTCGTCCCGCCATACGTCGACCTTTGTTGCTCTTTATACTACTACACCTGACTTTGTTTGCTCCTGTCATAATTCTACAGCCACTAGAGGTCGCCACTTAACAATAAACTAAAATATAGGTCATTCAGGGTCATCCTCCAGCCATTGGCCACCTATTTCTGGTGTCCAATGGCAGGCTTACGTCTGCAGCTTGCATCTGGTGAGTCAGACTCACATGTATTTTACATTCTGACAATGTATGCTATTATGTTACTAAATAATTGCAAGAAGATTGTAGCTCAGCACTATCGCTCTTCCAAATCAATTAACACCAAACCCACATAACTTCAGTGCACAGCTTTTTATTCAAGCTACAATGCTAAAACAGTGCCATATTCTTTAGATTTTGTCATGTATATTCAAATAACTCCTAATCTTCAGTCTGAACAGTAACAGAAAGGATGTTCATACAAACCAGCAGGAAACTGGAAAAGAGAACTAAAGTCCATTGTCTTTGCTTCACTGGCTGTCAGTCAAATAATATCAGTAATGTAATGTCTTTTGAGACCTGAACATACAAGAACAAAAATCATCAGTCACAGAAAGTTTAAGTCCACTCTCGCTCTCTAAAAATACCTACAAAGTGCCATCTGAATGGCGATTTTAATTACTTCATCAAAGTAGTGTATCTTATTACCTTTAATTACTTTTTGAACAAATGTCTCAAACTGGACAATAAAGATGCCCAATGACACAGCTTCCTGCCTGGATGTGGTTGCCTGGTCACGGGCATGGCAGACTCAGGTTGTCCAGTCGGAGACAGAGCTCTTTGTAAGGCAGCCTACCTACGATGGTGTCACACTTAAATGGCTTTGCTGACCTGTGTTGTCTGGAAGTATGCCAAAAGAAGACATATGAAACAATGCAAAGCAACATAAAGAATGTTGTATTAGACATATAAGCCTTTTACCAAAAAAAAAAAACATAATGAGATGCAACCCCTATGTAATCACTAACCTTTTGATAAGTAACTGTAATTTACTGCAATTCCATATTTTTTCACAGTAACTCTAATGGATTACAATTACCTTTATGTTGTAATTTATTTATTTTTAATTTTCACGTAGCAGCAACATCACATCAAAATTCCACTTTTTCCAATACTTTGGTTTATGACCAAATTACTGCAAAACCAATGACCATGAGTTATACTGGGTTATCCCAATGTTCTGTTTTTTTTTTAAGCTACTAATATTAGCATGCTAAGATGCTAAACTATGATGGTGAACAAGGTTAAATTTTATATCTATATCCCTTTACCAACCAGCACTCACATCATTTGTTTTCAGTATATTTGATTTGTATTTACATATGATGAGACCAATGGACTGAGACAGTGGACCTCCTCGCACCTGTGTGTGTGTGTGTGTGTGTGTGTGTGTGTGTGTGTGTGTGTGTGTTGCTTTTGAGGATGTCCAAATGTGAGTGACCAGAGGAGAAAAAGAAGGGAAGAGTTAACAAGGGTGACAAAAAGGAGACCTTGACTTTCAAAATATCTATACTAATAATGTGACAGTGAGTAATGCACATCTCAATAGAGGAAACACAAATGACACCAAGGTATCATTTCCAATTTCAGCATGACCAAAAAAAAAAACAGAAAATGGATCATCTTGTCACAGGGATTATAACAGAGCATCACCACACCAAATGCTTCTATGATGACATGTTATTTACTATTTTCTTATCATATATAAAATAGAGCTGTTACCTTGCTGTAATGAGTACTTTGAGTTGAGTTTGTCCTGCATCAAAATGAAAGAGAAGAGGGTGAGAGGATGGAGCAGAGTGCTGAGAGAGCTCACATTAATTTTGATGACATGTATGGGTGAAAATCTGCAAGAGGAGGAAACTCACAAGAAATAGCCAAGGAGAAGATTGAAAGTAATGACACTGAGTATTAGATTACGTTTGATAAATAAATACTAGATTCCTTGGGGAAAATACAGCAGCAAATATTATGCTCAATACATCAGTGAATGGGACAGACACAACAGCAAAGCAAATAAAGGTTTTAGAACTGTTCTCAACTCATCCAAAAGTTTTTCTTTGGAAAAAATGGCTGGTCCTAACAGTTTACCAGCCTTACCTAATAGGCATAGTGCAATGGTTCTCAAACTGAGAGGCTAACCCCTGGGGGTGGGCAGAGCCACAGAAACAGGGGCCACATGACCTGGGGCAAAAAGAGTGTAACATCCATCCCATGTAGCTATATAATCTGCTTGTCTAGCAGTACTATGGGCGTGGCCCTTGGTACTTGATAATTTAAAGGCACTGTTACCTGTATCTGCATAACTTAATAGTTAAAATCTGTGTTCCCTTGTTTCACAATTAAAATAACTGGTAGTCAATAACATTATTCATCGCTGTGTTGCATTGTAAAAAACACTGAAACTGCATTAACAATTAAGTTAAGGAGCCTGAATATGAAGCTTCAGCCAGCAGCCACTTGGTTAACTACGCATAAAAACTCAATACAGTTGGAAACAGCTAATGTGGCTCCCTAACAAAATCTGGCAACTCACTAGTTAGAAAACTGTCATGTACTCATCAATTTACCATTTTATATGAGGCTATATGTCACACTTTGCTGGGCAGTTAATAGCGTAGGCTGTTGTAATCATGACATGACTGGGTTAAAATAGGTATGTTCCTTATGTAAGTTCAGTTGCAACTTCTGTAAGTTGAAAGTTAAAAATAAGTCAACATTGACTATTGGTTTTACACTGGAAAGGAACGGCGGGTCCTGTTTGAAAATGTGTTTGACCCATCCAAACATCCCAGCCTCCCCCCTACCTTTAATGCTCTTTTTTCCTGATTTCGATGGTTCATCAAAACATTACATGAGAGGGGCAACTCCAGAAATGAAGCAAGTGGGGGTACCTACAGCGTCATAGTTTACAGCGTCGGGCTGCTGAGCAATTGTTGGGAATGAGAACGGGCTGCCCAGACGCATGTGGTGGGGATCAGCACTCTACTGAGTGCACTGTTCTTGTTCTGTACTCTGTGATTGTCATCAAACCCCACGAAAAGAATTTCATTGTGATAGATAATATTGATAATATTTTTGTATTGCTGATTTTGGTCTTTTCATGGGATTGGTTAAACAAAAGAGAAAATAAGTTTATGCTCTTTATACATTTTTTAATAAAGTTCAACTTGGTTCCTTTTGTGGCTAATTGTTGCTGGTATTGTTCAGGTTTTGTAAAACAGACATTTGATGCTGTTACAAAGTCATCACAACTTACACTGATCGCAAATTTTAAAGAGGAAATCTGCAGGAGGATTTAGACATAAATTTGAATAGTGGTAATAGTTCTGGACAACTTTGGCTTTATCATGGAGAAACTACCAAAAAACTTCCTGATAGATAAGCCTTGTCATGTCTCCTCTGATGGGTGAATAGTGGAACTAACAGAAAGATGTATTCTTATCTGTGTTTGTTCCCCTGAAATGGCCACCTTGTTCTGTTTAATGAACTTTCAGAGAGGAACATAACTCATGTGTCTGGTTCACAACAGTATTTCCTAGTTGTTCAATTTCTGTTCAACAGCATGCGTACTTCTTATGATTATTTGGGATTATATTCTGGATTCTTTCATTGTTTTCTGGTTAAACTTTGAATTTTTTGATGTTATGTATGTGGCGATGGCGGGGGCGGTATAGGAGGGTTTTTGTAAATCTGGTTAAATTACACACTGACTGAATTGTTGCCAACAACGCCACCTGGCATAACAACTCAGGTCAACGGGCAGAGTAAACTGAATGAACTAAATAACGAAAAACAAAAGTAATCAAATATAAAGTGATTTAATCCCACTACTCGGTCAACTGTGCATTAAAAGTGGATGGATAAATGCCAGATAAAAAATAGTGCAAAGGCTCCACACTCCAGACGTACACCAAGCATGTACAGGGCAGTCTTCAAGCAAAGCACAAACAAAGGAAAACAGCCGCACAAAGAAAAAAATCTATTCTCTTACAGAGACTCCTGATGTGCAGGCCTTTAAACTCAAGTATGTGGCTGATCGCTTAACTGCAGCCACTGGACGTCAGCAGAGCTGCACAACACGTTGGCTTCCTGGCTGGTTTTCCTAACTGTCCTCCACTGTGTGTGTCACTTTCATGTCCCACCCCTTCAGACCATGATGGCACATGGTAACCTCTTTGTGACTCTGAGGTAGGTAATGCTATTGATTGTCTTTTTTTAAAAGGTTTAATACCTTAGCATGGTCCTTGTGTGGCGGGGTAGCTGAAACAACAGCAGCTAAACTGCGAGTGGCAGATCTCCAGAACCTTTAAAACACTGACGCCACCTTAGGACATGCACCTAAATAGTATACTCCTTTTTAATTCCTCTGAGAGGGTTTCCCAGCACAGCCCATGCACAGGTAAGTGCACAAATGAATACAGGCATGATGTAGCACATTTTCACAATCTTTATTTATTATTCACATTAAAATATTTCCTTTAATAAATTATGTTTCTTTTGTAAAACAAACGTTGATGTAGTTCTCTTTATTTCTACAGTGGATGATGTTCAGCTAGTGCAATAACCCACTGATTTAGCTAGGAGGAAAAGGCAGGCCATAGCTAGTTGTGGCAGCAGAGGTCCCTGCACCCTCAAATAATCACAAAAAAAAAAAAAAATGAAAGACACCAAACAAGATATCTATATACGTATTAACTAGTAACTCAAATCAAACCGAAAGAAGAGAAAAAAACACATGCACTCATGCAGGAGGTCGGCAGGCCCCTACCTACAACAGCTGTGACAAATACCTGAATCCTGAATTCACCACCTTAATAGGCTGAGTACTTTTAAACCACACCACGGCAATACCATTGTTCTATGGATAAGTATAAGTATAGCACCTAACTTGCGGCACCGGTTAACTGCGTTAGCGGTAGCCTGCACACAATACTGTAGCCGTTAGCAGCGAACCGGAAGGGACACACACACACACACACACACACCTTTCACGTTCGACACGCCAACCCGGTAAAGAATCACATATACATACCACACCGGAATACCCTGGCTCAGCAGAACTGCAGGACGGTCACCACCCGCTTCGGAGGAGAGAGAGCAACTAACCACACAGCGGGGGTTTATGAACAGGCCTGCATTAGCAGCCAATGCCGCGCCGGCACTACAGGTGCCGGTAAGGGGCGTGCCACACACACCTGCCACAATCACCATGCGCGCTATAAAATAAACAGACGGAGGGACACAGACAAGAAATGCACAACTATTGTACAATATTACACTTGCACCTGAATGGTATTTGTTTGCCAGAGTCCTTTTTGTGGTTTTAGTCTCCTGTCTGCCTGGCCATACTGGTGTCTGCTTCCTTGAGGTCTTGATAATCTGTCTGCCTTGAGACATTAGCCTTCTCAAGTTGGCTTTGTCGACGCACGTATTGGTATGGATTATTTGAACTCTTCAGTAAGATTGATGTCTGAGGTACTTGTTGTTGGCATGTTATAACATGGTTATTGAGTTTAGCATGTATGTTAATGCCATGTTATGGCTGTGTTAACTTTACTGTGGGTGCGTTATAATCATGTCATAATCCATTCACATTTAGTGTGCAATGCATGTTGTAAATTTGTTAACATGCACTGTGTTTGTATTTTAGGTTTCAATCCGCTGCTGTTCTGCCCTTGGCTTTAGCTGTTGTGTAGTGTTCAGGCACTGTTTTGGATTGAACCAACTTCACCTCAAAACAGCACCACCACCTGGAACACCCATCACATGCATCCCCTCACATACATATACACACACGGGCATCATCACCCTGTGATGTGTGTCAGTGTGTCAGTATAGGTGTGAGGCAGCAAACGGAACCCATGGAGTCCCATTAATGGCTTCATTAAAGCCAGGGAGATCTCATTTGGACTCAGTGAATTATTCAACCCATGAGTTAGTCAGACACCTGCAGACACCACCCAGGTAGACAGAGAGAGTGAGAGAAGGTGGATAAAGTTAGAGAGGAGAAACTGACCGAATGACATATTTAATCTGCCAAAAGCCAAGCAAAAGAGGGGCACAGAGACAAGTAAAGAGGCAGGGGCTATTAAAGATCTTAATTTGATATTTCTGCTTGATTGCATGGTCAGAGGGTAGAGAGAGAAATAGGATGTAGACATCAAGTACATGAAAAACAGTGTGCTTGACTTGTCATAATGTCATGGAAAAGGTGTTAGTAATAACACTTGTGTGCCATGACAGTGTGCCATGCACAATGCATGATACCAGGGTCTCAAATTAAAGGAAAACAACGTAAGTCTAGCATAGTTTTGTAGTATAGTCTAGTGTCATATTTTAGGTCAGGGCTTCTCAAAGTCCACAGCTAAAAAGTCTGGAATTCATAATCACAGAATAGTCACACAGAATCACAATGCCTGTCTACAAGAGGCATTGTACTCTTGCTCGTACTTGTTGTCTTCCACTAATCCGGGTCTGGGTCGTGGGGGCAGGTCTTATGCCATGTAAGCCTCCTTCTTTAGACTGACGGCTCTCCTCAGCCCTGGTGTCCACCAGTCGGTTTGGAAGTTACCACCTCGACTACCCCCAGCAACCTTGCGGCTGCAGCTTACGCCAGCTGCCTCAGCAATGGCAGAGCGGAACAAAGCCCATTCAGAATCAATGTCCCCTACTGCCCCGGGAACACAGTCAAAGTTCTGCCTGAGGTCGGAGTTGAAGACCAACTTAACAGGTTCTGCTGCCGGGCGTTCCCAGAAGACCCTCACTTCTCATTTGGATCTACCAGGTCTGCATGGCGCCCTCCCCTGCCATCTGATCCAACTCACCTCCAGGTGGTGATCAGTTGACAGTTCTGCTCCTCTCTTCACCCGAGTGTCCAAAACATGTGGCTGCAGGTCTTTGACCTACAACCTAGGGTGTCCTGGTGCCAAGTGCACTGATGCACATCGTTATGGTTGAACATGGTGTTAGTTATTGACAAACTGCGACTTTCACAGAAGTCCAACTAAACTCCGCTTGGTTTCAGATCAGGCAGGCTGTTCCTACCAATCACACCCCTTCAGGTCACACTGTCATTGTCGACATGAGTGTTGAAGTTCCCCAGCAGGACAATGGGGTCAGTATTGCCATATAGCCATGTGTGGAGAGGCTGGTGGCCAAGAGATGTTACTTTCTTTAAGTGTGTGTGTTTAAAAATGTGTGTGAGTGTGAGTGTGTGTTCTCTGTGACTTTGCGCACACCCTGAAGTCACAGAGTGGCACAAGTCATCTTTCAAATGTGACATTGCAACTTTAACCATAAAGTATTGTTTGAGTCCCAAAGACACACAATTGTGTCCTCATACACACACACACACACACACACACACACACACACACACAAACATTTTTAAACACATATAAACCATATGCACATGTACATTTGAAACACACACTTTTGAACTATGTGTACAGTCTTACAAATACACACATTCACTCTATGAAACTCTAACAAAATGCACAGCTCCCTCCCTGCTGTAGCCATTAAGAAAAAAACCCCACATGGAATAAATGCACACAAACACACATATACACATGCACACAAACACATGCAGGGCAATCAGTATGACTAAACAGCCTGTGTGAAGCAGTGAAGGCTCCATCAATCATCCCTGAAGTTCAGAGCAGGTAGGGACCCCTAATAGCCTTTGTGAATGTGTGTGTAGCAGTGTACAATATGTGTGTATGTTAGTAGTGACTAGTGTATGTTTATGACAGAACACCGGAAGGTGGAGGGATTACTCATAGCCTGCAACTCTGTGTGTGTGTGTGTGTGTGTGTGTGTGTGTGTGTGTGAGAGAGAGAGAGAGAGAGAGAGAGAGAGGAAGTGACTGGGTGTATTGTGGCCACTTACAGCCGCTCTCTGAATAGACTCTCCCCTTTGATCATTAGTCATATCACATGGAGTAAATAGGAGGGCAAAATGGTTCTCAAACCTCACTCGATTTTTAATTATCAGCTCAAATTAAAGAAAAAGATTCATAGATGAGAAGATCCCTCATCAAGCAGTGATTGGCTTGTATCTGTGATACATGCACCTGTTGGACCGATGGAAGAAGAGATAAGCAGAGAGGGAGTCAGAGGGGGTTGATGGCCCATAGAAAGACAGGGCAATGAGGAGTGTCCAGGGTGCAGTCGGTAAGCAATGAGTCCTGGTAGGTTGACCATGATGACGATGACGATGTGTAGCAGGTCCCAGGAGGGAGGGCTGTAAACAGATGATACCTGTAAAAACAGGATATAAGACAGATGTGACAGGAGATGCTGTTGCTGTATCTGAGGTGTTCTTCCTCTCTGATGTGAAGACGTTTTGTTTCCTTTCAATCTGTGATACTTTGTAAAAACTGAACACTCCTGGCCTCAGCTACAGGTCTCATTTAAGTGTGTGTGAAATGTCATTCATTGACAAAATGTACAAACCTGTAAAAACAGGATTAAAGACGTCATTGCTGTAGCTCAGGATTTCTTCCTCTCTGCCCGAGAATGTGACCGTCAAAGCTCAACGTCTCCCCCTGGTGACGTAAACAACTTTACAGTGAGCAGGAAATGCCTTCATAGACCTGAATGAAAAAACACAAGCTGTGACAAAATTGTGACAAAACATTTCTGTCAATTGTGAAGTTATGTTGTACTGGTGATGTAAGACCCAAATTCTTTGTTGTTGCAATTACTATTACAATCCTTTCACCGCAGGAACTTTTTTTTTTGCAATTTTTTGCAAGAAATCCCACCAACAATATTGCTTCATTTCCTCTCTTAAGGTCTCAGTGTTCACTGCAAATCCTCCCGCTCACTGGCTGCATTGCAAATATGGAAAATACATTGAAAATTACAATGGAGAGGAACCTGAATTGAAATTAGAAGATGAGCCAAAGAGAATTTGCTGTGTGCAGGTGGGGGGCATGATATCCAGACATCTTAATAACTTCTAGTTTGAGGACAAAATGTCTTTCCAGAACTTCCCTGGGAGACTTTTCTTTGAAGCCGTATTTTCATGGAGTCAGTTGCTGTTCACCTAATGTGTGATGCATCGCCTTTTGCCTTTCAAACACTCATTCAGGCAACAAATGATGTGTGAAACTGAGTTTTGTGTGTGTGTATATATGCTTGTGTGTCTATCGCTTCGCAAAACGTGCTTAACAGGCGAACAGGTCTGGTGTGTGTGTGTGTGTGTGTGTGTGTGTGTGTGTGTGTGTGTGTGTGTTCTTTCAGCTTTTTAAAAATCAGTAAGGTAAAAGATGTATTGGGATTGTGTGTGTCTTTTGTTTACATGATGTGTGTATGTCTTTTATCTGGCCTTTCAACATTAAACAGCATAAAACATCATACGTACATACTTCTGAGTGTGTGTTTTGCCTTTCCTCAGGAGCATAAGAGCAATAAACAGATAGGCATCAGTTGTTTCTGCTTCAGCATTGTTTTTGTTGTTGTTGTTGTTGGTTAAAGCTGCAGTAATGTGGAGAAGCTACTGATCGGCTCATTTGAACACATGAACTCTTTCTTCTATAAATGGTGCTTATTGCAGAGGCAGCTGGGCATCCAGTGCACCAAGAATGAAGTCAGCCAATCACTTCAACCATTATTTCATGCACAGTTACACAAGCAGTAACAGCCATGGAAGTGTGACAAAACACAATTATCTGTTCATAGATGCTCATGGAAACACACTGTATGAGATACCAGAGAAGTCAATCAGGAAGGGTTAGAAAGATAAAGATGATGCAAATAAAAGAAATTTTTTAATCCTGGATCCACACGGGTTCACTTGACCGAAATTGTTGAAATGGAAAAACTGAAACAACGTGATAGAATAATATACGATCAAATTCTTCGGTCGCCGTATTCATTTATTCATGCAGACATGTCACAGTGTGCGCACACACACTTGAGAAATAAACTAGGATGGATCGGAGGAAGTCTAGGAGAAAGAGAGGAATGGAAAGATGATTGGAACAAATATATTCCGAGAAATCAGTTATTCACACGTGTATGCATACATGCAGGGTGGGAGAGCAAAGTGAGGAGCACAAGAGCACCTCCTGATTTTTATGTTCTGCATTTTAACATTTATTACAAAGTGAAGGAAAAGTAATCCACCCTGCAGCAACAGCAGAAGCCAATCAGGTTTATTGTCGTTTTAGACTTTTAACTTGAAGTTATTTTTCTGTGCCTTTATATTGTGACTTCACTTTCAGCTAGATTTCAGTGGGTCATGCGTGTTGCTTTTGTGTTTTTGGATCAGTTTGCAACCCAGCAGCTCTAGAACTGTGAGATGCCTACGTTGTTTTGCCCTGTTCTTTTTTATTGGCCTGTGGTCACATCTCTGTCACGTTGCTTTCTGTGAAACCGTCAAAAACGGGGAGACATTCCTTTTATTTTCAGTGGGAAATGCAATACTTTAAGACAGCTTCCGCATTATGAAATGTGTTTTGATAACAGTCGTAGAAAGAAATGTACATTTATATTTTTTTAATCTTCAGTGAATCTTTTGTCTGTTAGTTATTTGTGTTATTTCATGTGGCTGGTTGATGATGTTCTTGCATTGAAAATGTCTTTTAAAGCATCAAATTGGTTTCCAAGTCCAGCACACCTCCTGGAGTTCCCGAATAATGATGTATTTCTTTTATTGTAGGTGGCTTCACTCCTTTTCAATTTGCAGACGATTGGCCTCAACCCAACCTCTAACCTGCCTTTTCACATTTACATCAAATATTATACCATGGTTACATAAATAGGATGAGGACAGGTCATCAAATCTGACCTTACATTTCACATCCTTTATTTGATCCCTACACCTGTCATTTTCATAGATATAATCATTATGGACTTTACATTGTGCATAACATTCAACTTCCACTGCTTTATTTTCATATCATTTAATTATTTATGCACGTTGACTTCTTGTCATATTTCATGCAAATAGATCTTAAATTTGATGTTAATCTGACTTCATTTCATTATTATTATTATTACTTTAATTTTGCCTATTTTTATGATTCTGTGTTGCGTTTGTGGGAGCAAACAAACAAACACACATCCTTCATATGCTTGCATTGGCTAAGAAAACAGATTGTGATACTGATTGAATGGGCTATGCAATACATATATATTATCCCCAAACCAAGAATCTTAAAGACACACACACACACACACACACACACACACACACACACACACACAAAAAAAAAAAGTCTAAACCTAAGCATTCTGTCGGAAGTCAGCTGAAGATACTGACATGCCTGAGCATCTTTGCAGCCTGGTTTCTCCCCTTAATGGCAATTAAAATGATCATAACTCCTCATACGCTGACACTAATGTTTCTAATATGATATCATTTTGTCAACGACCAGCCATGGTACAGGAAATGCTGGATAATTAATTATAATATTTATAAAAGTAAACACAAATCATTCGGACATATTGCTGTTTTCCTTTACAAGAATGTAAATGAACAATGTTTGACCTATAAAAAGACCTGAAAAAGCCATACCATTCCCTCTGTGTCACAGTTTCCCCTCCCACACAACTACATCATTCCTCTTTAGCTTCACCACGGTAACTGACTGCACTGCACTGAAGAGAACTCTGTTTAGAGGCGTCCCAGTTGTGGTTAGTTGCTGGATACAATAATACACAACACAGGATAAAATGATCAGCTGTCACCCCCAACACCCTGCATCTGTCTGGTCGGGCAGTTATCGGTAGGCCCCAGGCCAGCTCCTCGTTCCCGATAACCCGACATAAGCAAAATTTCCCAATCTTTTTCAAATATCACTTGACAACCAACAGAAAGTGTTTTAAGAGAGATTCCTTAGTTCCATGAATTATTTATTTTTATTTATCCATTATGGCTATTTGAAATGCTCTGTTTATAAGCTGGGTTACAGTCGCCTCACCTCAGGACATTCCTCAGGACACAAATCTGGGGCTGAAAGAAGGCATTTAACGACTGCAGGTACAGAAAATCACTGTGTCAGCAAAACATTATTTAATGCTAAGCCCTTAGGCACTTTTACCTTCTCAATACGTACAACTGTATTCAACTCAAGAATAAACTTCTCCGGCTGGAAAAAAATCCTTGTGCGCAAACTGTTGTTTTAAAGACTCCACTAAATCAAAGAACCATCAAAATGGTTGTTCATTTATTTAAATTGATGGAGCACTAAATTATCATTTAACTTCATTCATCCGTGAAAGATTCCGCCGCCAAGGAGGGAGAAAATAAAAGAGGGAGATAAACACATTGATAACAATCATCAACAGCCAGACGTCCACTCACTGCTGCTCAAAATGTCTCTGTGAGGTCAATAAGAGTCTGCGGGCTCACGAAAGAAATGATAATACCACCACCAAACAGGACTTTGTTAAGCCAGACATTTGAAGAAATGCAGAACAGCTGTCTCTAGCATGAAGATAACATTGCGAAGGACCAGTACTTAGGAGTTTTTTTTTTGTTTTTAAATTTAGGTATTAGATAAATGTATAGTCTCAATGCTGCATGTCTTGTCATTAGGATAATAACATCAATAATAATATCAACAAGTGCCTTGAAAAACAATGGTGGAGAATATTAAACTAATGTGGTTTGCTCAGGCCACAATGACATCGCTGTTATGAGCAGCAAGCACTCAGATGTTTCCACAAGCAGAAACGGGTAGTGTTTGGTATACGGTATGTCAAAATGTTCAGTGTCTAAACCTAGTCCAGTCAGGTGGTAATTCTGTGGGTGTCAGCTTTTCACTTTACACTTTACTTCAGCCACTGTTTATGCAAAACATATTAATGAGTGCAGCTTTAAAGTCAGGAGCTGAAAACTACAACTTAGCCATACAGTCCATTCTGTTTAGTTGGAGTCGTAAATTGAAAATCATATATTCAAAGCACAGTTGATCAATATCTACTTTCCTCCATTCAAATATAAGTGACATTTAAACAGCAAAAACCTCTTTCCCCACTGTTGTGCAGCCCTTAAACATTGAAATGTGACATTCCAGATTAAGATGCACAGATATGAGTAGCATTTCCAAAGGCTCTACATGACATGTAACCTTCACCTGCTCTCTGGAGGTGAGTCAGATGGACTTCAAAAAGGAAGAAAAGAAGCCGTTAAGAAGACAGAAAATCTGTCTGGATCATGTGGTGGACACATGGAAATTTAGCTGTGTGATTACAGGGGACCACAATGTATCAGGCCCTCCATTTCACAGCAACAGACGAAATTCCATGTCATTCAAAAAATTGTAGTCCAAAGTAATGGTGACTGGCCAGTAGATTTTTAAAGTTTACTGGAACAAATGGATAAAGATTTCATTACACTCCTGCAAACCTTGACTGGAGGCACTTCTGCAGTGTGTCACAAACTGTTACATTTTTATTTTGTGTGTTACTAATTATCAAAATGTTGGTACACTA
The DNA here is from genome assembly GCF_051107435.1 of Chaetodon auriga. Lineage (NCBI taxonomy): Eukaryota > Metazoa > Chordata > Actinopteri > Chaetodontiformes > Chaetodontidae > Chaetodon > Chaetodon auriga. The sequence goes on from NC_135082.1 coordinate 6,484,620, forward strand.
ACATACTAACTTAAGATGAACATGTTAAACATTATACTTACCAACGTTTTAACATTGGCATTGTGAGCATGCAAAAGTCAACATTTGGATCAAAGCACCACTGAAACCTGGTCTTCAGGAATTTCTCCTTCCACGACTATTTCTTGTAGTTTTATTCTGTACAATAGCCATTGTTGTTAACATCTTGAGACTTTGTAAAATTAGTCTCCGTCACCTCTAAGCCACTGTTGCTGTTAGTGAAAGATGACCAAAACACAACCACTTTTTATTTGTGTATGAACAGATCTGGCAACCTTGGACTGAATGTAATGATATCTACTAGCCGCACAAGTGCATTTGAGGGTTGAAAAAATCAGACCTACTTTTTCAACGTAGTGCTGTCCTTAACAGTTGACTAGTTTTTGGGAGAAAACTTATGTGCAATATTCTCCCTTTCAGCATAGCTGAAGGCTCCACGTGACCTAGAAGCCCAACCTTGTCCCTGTGGTTCAGCCAAATGGCCAAGAATAAGGAAAGGCTTTGACAAAAAGAAAGAGGCAAGAGGCTGAGAACATGAATAAAGTATGGAAATGAATGTAACTCCCTGCTGAGTTCTATTCCTATGCAGACTCTTCAGTCATCCTTATTCCAGTTGGTCATTATCTTTTTCCATGTCTGTTCAATCTCTCTGCCAATGAGAAGGCAATTACACATGAGTATAAATGTACATTTCAAAGGTCATTAGCAAGTGGTTTCAAATGAAGTCGATTACTGAAGCACGTATCTATTCAAGAGGACGCAAGCAATTGCCACACTGTGAAGGATGAATTCCCTCAATGGAAGAAAACCCATTCATTAAATGTTCTGAAATTTATTATGAAATTCTATATGCATTTCACTTTAAAAATCTGCAGTTAAGCAGAGACAGAAAGTTAAATGTAATGTGAAAGATCACAGATTGAGTTCAAAAGCTTTACTCTTTCTCAAATTCAGTCTCAGAGGTGCTAAACACCTTGTCTGTTCAGGCGCCATCAGCCTTTTTGAGCAAATCTGCCCAGACGGAGGCAGATAGAATCTGCTGGTGTCCAGTGGAGGACTTACAAAGGATTGTTTGTGCACAGCTGGAAAGTTCCTGCAGAGAGACGAAAGCTGTGCTGATTGTGCTGAGGCTGCATCGACCTGGGATGTTGCGTAAAGATAGCCCACAGCCTGGTGTAGAGTTTTGGGCCTGGAGATGCTATCATGCCTAGAGGGCAGAGCTACAGGAGGTGAAATAGTGCTGTGTTCTGAGAATGAACCTTAAAACTGCAAGTTGCCCTTTTCACATTTTCAGAAAATATACTACTCTGATGGCTAAAATGTGTGTTAAATATGGTCCTTGCAGCAAAAATGGCAAGGTGGCTGGCATCTTCGCCTTTAGCTGATAGTGGAAAAAGATGAGAAAGAGAGAGGTCATGCACTACTGATGCCGAGCTGAATTCAAACTTCAAATCTAGCAGTTTTTGCACTGTACAGTTAAAACCAATGTGCTGTACAGTTTAATTATAGTAAATAAAGGGAATGTCTTGGTCACATTGGATGTCCAGGCCTATAGTTTCTTATAGCAGTTTTTTGATAGGAAAGCTTGAGCCATGAACTGCAACCAATAAAACTGTGCTGGCACAGTGTGAATGTTAGGGTCTAGAGGATTCCTCCCTCATCCCCAGTGTTTCTGCTGTTTCCCCCCTCCTCAGTGTGTCCCGTTTTCTCTCTCTGTTTGTGTGTATGAGTGTGTGTGTTTCAATCAGGGCGTGGTGACCTTGTGTCCTCCTCCCGCCTACTCACCTGCACACCTGCTGCCAATCCACTCATCAGCTACACTTGTAGCCTGCAGTGTATAAACCCTGGTCCTTCACTCTTCTCCAAATTGTTCTGTGTGTTAGAGTGGTCCATTGAATCCTGCCTTCCTGATTTGCCTGCTGTGCCCAGTCTCCAGTGTTCTTTCTGAAGCTTTCAGCCACTGCCTGCCCTGCTCCGCTGTTTGCCTCTGATTCACAATACACAATCCACCCAGCCCCAGTCCATTGCTCCGGTTTTCCACCACTTGTAATAAATTGCTCTTGGTTGAACGGTTACATGGTCTCCAAGTCTGAGTTCTACTTTTGGGTCCAGCGGATCATTTGCTATCTTCTGTTGTAAGAGGTGAAAACGCATTCAAGGCTTGGTGCAATGAAAGTGGGCTAAGCCAGGTTTGTGTTTTTGATGTAGCAAGAACTCACAATAATGTTAACATGTAGCAGTGACACTACAGTGTGATTTATTGCATCTCATTTCAATGTTACTGAATGCCTACTTTTTTAATAGTAACATTGGCTGCAAATGTATGCCTCACTAGTCAGATTCATTTTTCACAATCTACAAAGACATATAGAAACAGCTGTTTGACTGCAGTGGTGGGTATGAGATCAGCCAGACCTGGAATTTTTAGTATTTAATTGGAAATTATAATTATTTTTAGTGGCAATTGTAAATAAAATGTTTGCGCGAGAGAGCACTTGCCCAGATAATCAACAAATTCAGAATGTGGCATTGCCTAATAGGGGCCAAACTTTTAATTGGCACTACATTTTTTCAGTGTGCTATTATTGTGCTGGTGAGGTCTTCGTCAATAAGTGGAAACATCCTCATTTAGTGAAGGATGGAAGTTTGTTTGACCTCTACCGGGCACAACTTCATAGTGATGGAAAGTCATTGTTCGCCAGGTCAGTTTGGGGAGTATGTGACCAGACTGAGTCCACTCAGATTCCCCTTTAAAGACATGTAAAAACAATCTGCTTTGAATAATAGGTTGATGATATGGCTGTATGGGTTGTTTTCCTCGATGAAGTAATTTGAAATTCATTTCCTGTTCGGGCTAGTGTTATGCTGGCATGTATGAAAATGTGAAAACAGAATTACTTTAATGATTTTCATCTGTGAAAACAGCTGTGGCCCTTCAGCAAAAAAAGACCACAAGCTAATTAAACACTGATCGCGGCTCAGGTGTATCAGTTACAGTCAAACCAGAGATGCATTAGACTGCTGGTGGTGGTGAGGAATGAGCTCTGAAAAAAAGCTCTCAGGTTTTTCACAACACAGCATTGGTCATTTGTTCAAACACCTAAATGATTTTTAAACGACCTCTTGAGATGTGCAAGTATGGCATACACTGATGGACAAACTAATTACCTATTTTGTCATTAGGTATGAGGACTAAAATAGTTAACGTTGCTCCTGGCAGGGATCTGGTACTGGGCCTTTTAAAGATGTCCCCTTTGTTGATCTGAGCACAACAAGCATGAAGAAGACCCTGTAGACGACCCAGGATTTACATGAGGCCTTACTCTGTGCTGTAGATTTAAAAATGGTCAAATCATTGTTGATGTGTTAAGTTCAATTGACAAGTCACCTTAAAGATGAACAAGAGACCAGGAGTCAATACAAAGACAAAGCACAACTGAGGCTGATGGGAATGTCATTAGGTTTGCAGGTAGTTGGCCATAAATCAAAGCAATGGACAAAATGAAATTGTGAACTGTTTCTTATGGGAGCATTTGGGAATTGTCATGACAGTTGGGATCAACAGAGGAGCTGAAGTAACTTTGGAACATTGGATTGAGCTCCATAGCCTCAAGCAGACAGCACTGTTGACTCCGTGTTATGCTGGGGCCAATGATTTACTGCAGCAGTTCTTTCTTCAATGCCAGCTGCTAACAGCAGCGACAGACAGCTGCTGGCTGAGAGGCTGCAGAGCAGCAGCACATTTCTGATCCTGAGCCAATCAAATCAAATCCAAAGAATGGCTCTGAATCAAACAGGCCTCTAATTGACTGCCTGTTATGCTGCTCTATGCACTGTGGTATTGTTGAACTTTCTGCAAATTGTTGCTCCTGTTTCCTTGTTCTCCTGGATGGATAACAGCGTAGCAAATTCACTTTGACTTTGAAGTCTTAATTTGAGTCGTGAGCTTTCGTCCATTTTAAGGAACAAGTGCCCATCATTTTCATGTGTCTACATGGGCTGGCTCAAATGCAGCAGACTGTCTGAAGTGTCAGCTTACACTTACAATAAAGGCTAGTAGCACTGGGGAACTAAACCTGGTTAAAGAGGACAGCAGGGACCTCACACTGACAGGTGACATCTATATAGGTTGGCTGTCTTGTCTAACATCCCTACAAGACCCCATATATATCTTCCAAATTTGAATTTTCCATATGTTCTGTAGCCAGGAGGGTCAGAGTGATACTTTTCACTAATGTTTCAATAAAGGCACTTGTTAGAATTAATAACATTTTTCTGTAAGAAATGGATTTTAGCACATTTTGTGAGCATGTTAGCATGTTAACATTAGCATTTTGCTCAGCGCACAACTGTGCCATTTCTTTTTGTGCCCTACAAGCAAGCACAGTCACAGTATGTAGGAATGCAAGGCAGACAATCAGTATCCAGCAGTATGTACAGCACTGCATACATGAGCAAACTGCTGTTAGTCTGTGGAGCAGCAGCAGCAGCAGCACAAGCAGCAGCTTAGTGCTCCATCTGTGTTTACACAAGATGTTTTCAGGCACACTATTGACTTGAGTGTAGGTATGCCATGTTTTGACAGCACTCAAGGCTCAACTCTTACGAAAATAAACTTGAAGCATAAATATGCTTTCAGTGGTTATGATGTGGTATAGTGTGTACAGCCTTTATTTAAACAAACAGCAGTTATGGAGCAACTTTATAGTTCATTTATGCCTGGGACACACTGAGCAGCGCATGTGCATTGCAGAGCCTCTTGCTTTTCATGTCAACGGCCATTTTAACAGGTTGGAGCAGCAATAAAGCCTGCGAGGCTCAAGCATGGTGCTCAGCAAAACTATACGGAGAAAAGTCATTCACTGGAGGTTCAGTGTCTATATCTGGAGAATATGTTACAGACAAGCCGGGTGAAGGACAGTTTGTTTCTATGTCTCTCTCTCTCTTTTCCTTAACCTAACCAGGTAGTTTTGTTGCCTAAAATTAACCAAATGCCAGCCATTTTGGTTAACCATGTGTTTTTTTTATTGTTGCCATGATGAACAAGGTCACCTGACTGACTCTGTTCTTTCCTACATATCTAAAGCTTCTGTAGATGGCGTTACATGACATGTGAATGCAAGATGTTCTTAAAACTGGCAGTTAGGGGGAAGTATGTGGCTAAATGCTACATTATACTAAAAGGCTAGTTAGTATAATGTAGCATTACATAAAAGTATTTCTTTATTCAAACATAAAAGTATTTATTATGCAAAGTACAATATTTACAATATTACAAACATACATATCTTTACAGACATGATACATATACATATTATTTCATCCTATATTAGCTTCTGAAATGAAAAGCAGAATAAAATGGAAATAGTCCATTTGTCCAAGTAAAACTGTACTCAAGTAAACATACTTAGTTACATTCCACCACTGGCTTTTAGAGCTCTTTCACAGAAAACAGCTGCCTGCTGCATCCCAAAATGATGCCATGAGAGCGGTGACAGTAAACCACAACAGAATAACTGCAGATGGACATCTAAATGACGAGCTGAAACTCACTATAGAGCTCCATAAAACCGAGGGGAGATTCAATTTCTCTGTGGGTTCATCGTTCTGAGCGACCCACTTCACAGTGTTTTTACATCGTCATTCAATTTGTTGTTTTTATGAAAAATATCAATTACAGCCACATTAAGAAAAGAGAGGCACTAATGAACAACAATGCAGAGAGTCGAAGGCAAGAAAGAGAAGCAAAGACGTCATCACTGGTCCTGAGCATCTGTTTCATCAGCGCTTTGATGTTCTAAACAGGTTAATGTTTTCTTTTGGAGCTTAGCCTCATTTGCAGTCATTAGTTTAGCATGAATTAAACATCTGTGTGTGTCTCCCACTTATTCTTGTAAATGAGAAGGTGGCATTAGCATGGCAGATGGCTTGATACTTAAGGTGTGAATACACTTAAGGGCCAATGATCTTGAGCTCCCTGTCTCTTTATCGCTTATTGCTCTGTCCCTCTCTCTCCTCTCTGCCTGCCTCACCCAGTCTACATCCTTTACAGTAAAAATCTTTCCTAGCACATGTTCAGGCCTCACAGATGATTTGATTCACAGAGCTAAAAACTTTTTTTTACACCTTTTTTTAACGCTTTTCACCAAATGTTTTCCCACATCCCGCGACAAGATGCACTTTTTTAAGGTTATATCAAAGTCACAATCAAGCTTGAGGGGTGGAGGTGTTTTAAAGTTTCTCTCTTCTTTTGATTGGCAGAAAAAAAAAAAGGTGTTATGAAATTTATCCAACCAAATGTCTCTGTCTGATGGTTTGGATGTATTACTCATTTGTATCATTTGTGCACAACTGAGTGTAATCAACCACAGCAGGTCCCAAATGTTATTTAGTATGTTCCAAATCTTTTTTTTTTTTTTTTCTAATCATCCTTGGGATCCTGGGATGCTGTTAATTTTAATTCTTAGTGTTACTTCATCTTGTAATATTTATTTCTTTTAAAAATTACCTCCCGCCTGGTTTGTTCCCAGTCAGGGGTACGTTGTAAATCCATTATTGATATGCATGATCTGATCATAGCTGCACTGTATTTGTGCAGGTGTGTGGAGACACATTGCATGAACACAACCAGGCTCCCATCTGACCACTCCTATATGTGTTTGTGTGTGATGTTCAGTGTGCCTGACAGCATACACCGAGATTTGGATTGCATGGATTTTTGTCCCAGCCAATTACAATCTAATCTTCCAAAGCACACAGTCAGTAGGAAGGTGGTTTTACGCCATATACATATCAAATTAGAAGTGGAAGAATGGGGTGATGTTTTGTGTGTTTGCAGGATTTAGACTGAATGTTTAACTCATTGGAATTGGTGGGGGTAATCCTTTGAGATGTCTGAAACTTGCACAGGTTGTGACAGATTTGAATTGTTTTGAGAGGGAATTAAGTCTAACAGCGCTAACAATGCATTGCTTTAAATATAGCACATGGTATTTAGCATGATTTTGCCCATGGATTTGATATATTTCAGTGTACTGGACGGAAATTAGGAGAGATATTAAAGACAACATGAACATAGAAATGGCCAGACGAGAGAAGGGGCACCTGAGGACAAGAGTTTATGTACTACATTATGCCAAATGCCAAAAGACTTTAAGTTCCAACCATATGCCATCCTGGGAACTGCACCCCGGGAAATACCTCACAAAGGTGAATTAATAAGACATAAGACCAATAAAAATGGCTAGTACTGGCAAGGGGGACCGACTAAGGTCAGGCCTATACTTAGACACAGGTATGCTGCACAAAATACACCCCAACCTGGAGCTTCACTCTCCTTGAGTGAGCAGGGCCTATTCAAGGTGTGAGGTTTGAAACCAGTGCGCTGTCATTGAATTAGTTAGTCTGTTTCTTTGTTTACAGCAATCAGTGAACATACCTTGTTCAGTGTTTCAAAAGAATTACCTATATTCTCCAATTTCCCTGAGGGGTCCTCCCAAAGGAATCAATAAAGTTCAATCTAATCTAATCTCTTAGGAACCTGTGTTTATGTAGATATTAATTCTTTGTATACTCATTATCTTGGTGACACCCAGTTGGTATATTCAAACTAGTTTACTGCAGCATCTATAACTAGACAGCTAGTTGCTTTCAGAGGGGGGTTGGTGCCAGTGCATCCTTGTTACTGGCATGCAAGAGAGTCAATAAATGTCACAGCTGGTGCTTTGCATTTCAAAACAGTTTCATGCCCCTGTGTTATGAATTTTGTAGTCACCGTCGGACAAAGTGACACCTCGGGTGAGGTAACTCTGTGTGCGTGTGTGAGAATAATATTACAGTGATTCAAGGTATTGAATGGGGAACAGGCAACCAGCCACATGGCAAACTTCAGCTTCACATACACAAACGGCCTGCATGACCAGTTGAGCAAATATCACACATGAGTGCGCACATGCGCGCTGTGGCACTCCGGCATAAATATGAAGGGCACAGCCAGCCAAATCAGTAAATATCACAAACATGTACACATAAATACACACTTCTACATTCACACCACAGGGCCAGCCATGCCAGATGAGGGAATATCAGCTGTATATTACCATGTTTTAATGTATTAAATATATTACTGAGAGGCAGGAGGCCAAAAACAGCCACCAGGCTACAGCAGCGCTGGACTCCAGAGGGTCCATGTGGGCCCCAGCAGTCACCAAGACACTACAAAAATCCATCTGTGGTGATAAATGAAGGGATGAGGGGATAGCATTAACATATCACACCTCTAAATACTGTAGAGTGATCATAGCTACTGAAAGACAGTTCACAGCAGATTTTGACTTGTCATAGTAGGAAAAGTTAAGATGTTATTAATAACACAAAAGATTACTCTGTTCTGTTCAAGTGTAGCAGTAACTAAATGGAATTCAGCCATTCAGCATGTCAAAATGTCTTCCATGAAAACAGCCTATTCAAGGAGCAACTCTGTAGATAAGGCATCGCATCCGCTATCAATTTAAAGCCTGAGATTATCTGAAATTAAAAGTACTGAAGTATCTGCAAAATTTACTGGATAAAGTTATTGATTATATATATATATATATATATATATATATATATATTTTTTTTTTTTTTTTTTTTTTTTTACCGTAAATAGCATCTGGAGAACCTGATGCTCTCTCAGATGAACCTTGAACTTTATTAGCAGCATCCATCAGCTTTACAAAACTTCTGAATCCTGATAAAATGTAATTGCTCCATGCTGTTTTTCACAGGACACGTTCAGAGTTCAGAAATGTGATAGTCTTTTTTAAAAAGCAGAATGTGTTCAGGTACATCATATAACAGCAACATTTCAATCATGCTTGTCACCTGCACAGTACAAATAAAATGAGAACCCATTCAAAAAAAACATGCTCTGTAGAACCAATGGCCAAAAACACCACGGGGTACCTTTATGTTGTGAAGTCTGGGTGGCAAATCGAATTAGCATGTAAATCCTGCCACTTGCCTATGTCCTGGTAGCAAACTTACATGCAACTGCAGGACATGTCTGTGTCAAACACTCAAAAGACTGTCCTTGGAAGATACACACTTGATTTGAAAGCCTCATACTAGCTTCAACTGAACTTTAGAACACATTTTTGCACAGAACGAGGACTGTGGATGCTGTCCCCACGTCTAACAACAGCTCTTTCAAAGTACATAGGACATAAGAGAAGTCTATTGTATCGAGATTTGACAAAAGTCTCAAAACGTATCTCTTAAAACTAGCATACAGTCACGAGTGTGCTGCGATTAGCCTTATGTGATTGCACTATAATACTTTTTGTTGTTGTTGTTATTGTTGATTGAAGGTATGAAACACACATACACAGACATATGCATGTGCGCACACACACACACACACACACACACACACACACACACACACACACATCCACAGAGTTTAACTGAGGTCTTTATGAGTGTTATTGTGCTTGGAAGTAAGTCCTTCAAATTCCCCACAACAGCAGGCTGCATGACTCAGTTTTATTGCTCTAAATTAATAACCAAGATGGCAGGGTAAGAATATTACCATCAGACAAAGTCATCTGTTTTCAAATGACTACAATTGTTTGTTATGGCAAAATGAAATTAGTGGACTGTGGCAGAGAAAGCTGCAATCAGAAAGTTAGTCAGAGAGAAGGAACGGTAGAAACAGGTCAGAGGCAGAGGCAGGCGTGTGTTGTTGACTTTCTTTTGGACACTGATGAGGCCCAACAATATGGAGTTAGGCGGCAGCGTTGTGCGAAGATATAAGGAAAAATGATGCTGATGTTGCAGCACACATCAAATCAATGTTGTTCAGTTGCATGAATGCAAAAGGCTTTGCAATAAACAAAAGCAAATTCTCATTTTTAATTTCTTGGTTAGCGTTTAACTCAATAAAGACAAGTACACTTACAACAAAACAAGAAATGAAGTATTTCAGTAGTCAAAATGTCTGCAAGATGTTAACGAGGCAGCTGCAGATGTGCAGAATCCAAACAGACAGTGGAATCCTGGAGAGGCTGACACGCTGTACACTCCACAAGGAGACCGTCCTCCTCACTCAAGTGTGTCACCTAATTGAACTTTAGCTGCATGAGAGGCATGAAGCTGGATCTCATTAAGGCAGCAAGCATGAAGGATAGATCTCTCTCATATCTGTGTTTTAATTGCCAGCTCTGCCTTATAATCAGATTAGCTGGAGAGAGCACTGAAGAGGCAGATAAGACAAAGGAGTAATTGAATTAGAGGCAAAGCACGAGGGAGAGGCAGAAGAGGCTATTTGTGAGATGGGGGGGAAAAAGCAATATTATGTCGGCTGGTTGTGAGAGAGAAATCAAGAGTATTAGAGATTCAGAGAAAGAAAAAAGTCAAGTGGCTGAGAGATGTTCAATAATAGTCTCTCCTCTGATAACCACAGTGCATCGGCCAACTTGTAGTCGTGCCAGGGTTGTGGGACAGTGTTGGCTGGAGTTTGGACATCATTATTCTGTTTATTACAGGGTTATCGTTATGGCAACAGCTCTGTCCGCCTCTCGAGAAGATAGTGGTTATCAAACCCACTCATCATGCTGATGAAACAATCGAGATGTCTGCTATGGTCTAATCAGTAAGCAAAATAAAAGCCGCTCTGTTTTATCTGTACGGATGCAAGATTAGTATCCACGCAGGCTTTGAGACCTGCAAAGACACAACATGTTTCCACTTGTTTTTTTAAAGAACCAGATTTATTATTTGATTATTTCAAGTGTCATCGTAAAATGTGTTGGCAGCTAAACTTTCTAACTTCCACCCTGTTAACTCTGTTAACGTAGTCACAGCCTCTTATAGCAGCATAATCCGAACACAGAGGTACAGATAGTAGCTTGCAGTGCACCCCTGGCCTCATCCCATCAGTCAGTTATGACTGCAGGTTTTAAGATAACCATCAGTGGATCATGATGACATCAAGATAGCAAAGCAGTCCCCAAGTTGTAACAGTCGCACAGGCCACATCATCGAGATAACCTTGACATGGGCTGACCCATCATGTTGAGTTGTGTGCTGTAGTTTTAATGCTTCTTACTGTGTCTCACCAAATCTTTACCAAAAGCACCATTTCCACTGAGGACGAGGGGACAACCTCACACTCCTCTAAATCCATTTTCGCCTAGTTGCACTTAACTGTGTGCTCTTCTTGAGCAGCTGTCAGAATATGAAATTAGAGAATGCATTAAGTTTAAAGTCCACATGTGCTGTTTGACGGACATTGATTTCAGCACACACACAATAGGCACATCAAATTGTGTCTGTGACTGTGTGTGATCATCAAATAGCATTTAAAACCTCCCCACATGACATTCTGATGTCAAAATGATGACGGCATGTCCGCAACTTTTACAACTTTCCAAACCTGAAAGTCCAATAAGCACACTTTACGCAGTGATTGGTCAGATGCATGGAGGTGTGAGAATAGCCAGGGCTTGAAATTCTCTATTAAGCTATTATTTTTTTCATCCTTCACATAACTGCTCTGTTACGTTTTGTGTGCAGAATCAAGACCAAGATCATGAATGGCCAGACACACACTCAAAACATGCAATTCTTGAAGAGGCTTCAGGGAGGCAATGTGATGCAGCCAAAGGAGGCTATGACAGCGGGCTGTTTGAATTGCCATCAAGTGTGGCCCCACTGAATAAATACAGACACTTTAGTTGTAAGACATGGTCAGGCAACACATCAAGCGAAGCGGACGGTTTTAAGGATGCTGAACTGCTTTAACTGTCATACAGTTCTCAGAAAAGAGTAACAGAAAGCATCAAGCATCATAGGACTGGCAGACAATAAACCCAAACATGCTCCTAAACTTCATCTATCACTTAACCCTTAACATTAGATTGTGGGAGCCATTAGCTGCAGATTTGAAGTGTGCATTAATTGAACTGAAAGCAAAGCTGCACCAATCAGTTTGTTTACACACAATTGATCAAAAGACCATGTGTAATATGAAAGTAATTGCTGGCAGTGACAAACTCACAGAAAATTATGGCCGATTCTGCAGTTCCCTTCGGGTTTATGAGTTAGTGTTTTAGCATATTTCAGCTCACTGTTTTTGCTTTTATGATCCACAGCTATACTCTCTGGGCTCGCACTCATCAGCCGCAGCCGCTCTCAGCATGCAGCTGTTTTCAGCAAAGAGGTGCTGGCGAACACACACATACACCACACATACACGACTTGACAGTTAGTGACTAGCTGGTAAACACAGGGGAGCATAGCAGCTACAGAGACAGATGTTTCCCTCAGGACCAAAATAAAAAGTGAATATTGGGCATACACATTCATGAGGTGGCCAGAAACATGATGATTTGTGATGATTTTGGAGGGCAGCAAACAAAAGACTGAGGTGGATGTAAAAAAAAATTAAAAATTAAAGTCAGCTGAAATAAAATGTTTCAAGCCAAAAAGACTTTCTACTAAACATGTGTTGAAATTGTTCAAAATGTTCAAATTGTCTGCAGTTTCAATTTCTACTGCTGCAGCAGTAGCTCATTTAAATAATTAATAATTGAGCAATAATCTTAGCAGTATTTGCTCAAAGAAGTGATTATAGTGATGATAATGCACTTATAAGATCAAAAGAATCCCTTAAACCTATAATTGGGTTTCTGCAAGCATACTTAGCTTGGCATAAAGACTAGACACGGGGGGAAGCTCGCCTGGTCCTGTCCAAGGGTAAACTCAGCTCGTGCCTTGTGCACACTAGAGGAGTTTCAGATCTTAACAGATTTAGAAAAAAAAAAAAAAAAAAAACTTTGGACACCATACACATGACACAGGGCCACTTGATGCCCTCTTTAATTGTATTTTAGACATCAAATCCTGGATGACAGGCAACTTCCTACAGCTCAACCAGTTTTAAGGCCCAGAGAGTGAAACTTGTACCAATACTGCAAACATTGCCTTTAAATCCATCAGATCATGTAAAAAATCTGGGCGTCATTTTTGACTCTGAGCTCAATTTTGTTCCACACATTAAATATATTACAAAAAACAGGATTTTATCATTTAAAGAATATAGTCAGAGTCGGCCTGTTTCTCTCTCAGTCAACACAGAGATACTGATGCATGCTTTTATCTCCAGTCGTATTGATTATTGCAATGCCCTGCTTTCTGGTCTTCTGAAAAGGAACATCACAAGTTTACAACTTCTACAGAACTCAGCTGCACCTGCGCTGATGAGAACCAGAAGGCAGGCGCATATTACTCCGGTTTAGAATCACTGCATTGGCTCCCTGTGTGTTTCAGGATCGATTTTAAGGTTCTCTTAATGGTTCTTAAATGTCTTAGGGGTCTTGGGCCTTTTTATCTTTCAGAATTGCTTTTACTTTACAAACCCTCGCGGACCCTCAGGTCCTCCGACACTGGCCTTTTATCTATTCCTAGAGTAAAAACTCGAACGCACGGTGAGGCATCTTTCCAGTTTTATGGCCCTCGACTGTGGTACAGCCTACCGGAGGACCTGAGGGCCACAGAGAACATTAACACTTTTAAAGAAGGGCTCAAGACCAACCTACTTAATGTGGCATTTAACTCATGTTCTTAATATAGTTTTTATTTTATTTTATCTTATTATTTATTTATACTTTTACATTTAATCTGGCTTTTATTTTTCTTCTTATACATTCTTATAATATATACTTTTATTTTGGCTTTTCAACTAAATGTTCTCATATGTTTATATATGGTTATTTTTAGCTTTTATTAATGTTCTTATATATTTTTATCCTGTATGAGTGTTTCCTCAGTGGGGGCCCTCTGTGATGGGGGCTGTTATCGGCTGGGGCCTGGATGTCTCTTCTCACGGGGCACACCGGCTGGGGTGGGTGGGGGCTCCCTGGCTCTGTGACGGTGCTCCGCTGTGGTGCCGTGGGTCCTCTGCCTGCCTGTAGTTTGGAGGGCACCCGAGCTGTGGCGTTCTGGCCTGGGCCGTCAGCAGCCCCCAGCGCAGATGGCAGCGTTTCGTGACCTGGTTCCTCTGTATTCAGCCACTGTGTGTGTGTGTGTGTGTGTGTGTGTGTGTGTGTGTGTGTGAGAGAGAGAGAGAGAGAGAGAGAGAGAGAGTTGTGGGGTGGGGGTCTGGGGGTTGGGAACATGTAAAGCACTTTCTGCTACATTGTATGTATGAAAAGTGCTCTCTAAATAAAGATTAATTGATTGATTGATAAAGACATATTTAACCAATTCAAATCAATAATTGTAATGCATGCGAAGACAATTCAGTCGAGACAAGGAACTACACACTCGCCGTTTATTTAAGAGTGGTAATTCCAGGCTCTTGGGATCTCACAAAAACTTATGTGATTAAACGTGACCTTAGAAAGACAAACAAACATGAATTATACATATACATTATATCACATTATACATTGATCCACTGTTTATATTAAAATAATAATTTGTGTGGCTTTAAGTTGTATACGTACTTATTAATAAACCGTCTAAAATATAGACAACCATAATCCATATGTATGCAGGTATTTACAATACTTTATCAGGAGGATCCATGCAGACCTCTGAGCATGTTGAATGTAGAAAAAGAAAGTAGACAGCAAATGATGGATGAGATAAAAAAAAAAAAAAGAGAAGAAAAAGTATGGAATGTATGACAAAGGTCAAACTCAGTACAGTGTACTTAACCTATGGCACACTCCTTCACCCACTGAGCCACCAGGGAGAGCCCATCATTGTCAAGAGCTGCTTCAAAGAGAGCAGTCAGCAGGGCACGGAGGCTGCCTCTGGGCAAGACCCGGCATAAAAAATCAAACGCACCCCGGCAGTGTGAGTAATCTCGCTGCTAATGTCTAATATCTAATGGCCTTAATCAAAAGCCCCCGTGACGATCCTCTCAGAACTGTGTTGATAAATCACAGCGTTAATGAAAAATGGGCCGTATCACAGCACAGTGCTGGTAGGCTGCAGCACTGCCCCATTTGTTAAAGCAGCTTCCTGTGGTTTTGGCGTCGGTTTGGTTTCATCTCCACCTCTCTTTCTTTGCTATTTGCCTCTCCATCTCTCATCTGTCTGAGTGCTGCTGTCTCATTCGATTAAACCTCTCTTTGTCATCTGTTTTAACTTCTCGTTATTTTGTTTTAGCCTCTCATTTATCTACCATTTTCCTTTACTTGTCTTTCCTCATTTTTTAAATGTCTGTTTCCCAATTACTCTCCACCTCCTCCTCTTCTCTCTCTGCCCACTCACCCCCCTCCCTGACTTTCATTTGCTATCTAGCAGCAGCCAGTTCTTAAATTCATCTCTCCTTTTCCCATCTTTTCTTCCTCTCATTTGCTCTCTAACACTATTCAGCTGTTTCAACATCTCTGTGTCCCTAGCTCTCTTTGCCTCTTTCTAATTTCTAATTTGTTAACCAGAGGTGTCGTGTTGTGTTGTGTTCTGTGGTCTTGGTGGGTAGGCTGCATGGTGAACAGAGCTGCTGTGAGGAGGTAATTAACCGCTCCTCATTTAGACAACAGGGTCAATCAGCGAGACAGAATGTCTACATGTGGGCTGCAATGCAGTTGCAGGGGCCCTAGGCATACACACATACACACACACACACACACACACACACACACACAGAGTCATATTTCTATCACTTCAGAGAACATTACATAGACTTACGTTCATTTCTTGTAGACTTACCCGAACCATAACCTTAACTACTGCTTGCATAAACCTTACCTTAACCTTAACCTACAACTGACCTTACGCTAACCTTAACTAAATTCTTGACATCTAAAATGTAAAGATTTTCATGATAGGAACTTACATTTTGTCCCCAGAAGGAAGGCGAGTCCGCAAAATGTGACTGTGTAAACAGATTTATGTCACCACAACATGAGTTAAAACCCACATACGCACACAGATGCTTACTCAAACGTCCTGATATAGAGCCTGCACTGATGCTGATGCACTGATGCTGATGATACATGCATCTTTCTGAATGTGAGGTGAGAAAATTAGCCAATGCTTTTTTCTAAATCACACTAAGCACATTAGCAGCTCCACATGGCAGCAGCTGGTGTACTCTTTGAAAATTATTTCAACTACACTTCCCAGAATTCCTGCAAGGTGATGTTAGTAACACCCATGTTTACAAAACCATGCACTTAGTGATACTTTTTTTGCCAAAAGATAGCACAGAAGAGAAAGAGATGAGAACGTGTGTTTGTCTTTGGAAGCAGTGGGAGCACAGAGTTATTGGGAGTATGGGGTCCACTCCTGGATGTTTTCTTCTCTTCGGCATTTTGACTTGAGTAAACAGTCTGCAGTGAAGAAACACTCAAGAGACCAGGGTGACAAACAGAGAGGGGAATAACATGCAAACATGTGCAAACACAACTCCAGTATTATTCAAAACAACATCTGCCAGGACACACATTTTCGGTTTTCTGGCTGTTCTGTTCATGTTTTGTTTATGCTTGGATTTCATGTAATTCTTCTGTGTTTGGTATTGTTTTACTAATACTTTATTAATCAGTGATTATCTTCTCAATTTTATAATACAAGTACAAGGTTCATTTATTTAGATTTCTACAACACAGGGTTTTACAAAGAAAGATAGGTTGCAGTCCCCTTCATGCTACTCACAAATCCAAAATTATATTGGATGAATAAATAATAAGTCATAAAAATAAAGTCTATTTTATGGAGTGTGGAGGTGTGGAGTTGAGGAGTCTTACAGCCTGAGGAAAGACATTGCAGCACTGTCCCCAGGGGCTTGCCGTAGGCAGCTTTACCTCTGTTTACATTGTCTATTAAAGGTACAACATGGAAGAATTGGCAACCTGTTGCTCCAAACAAACAGAGGGCAGTATATCCCCCAGAGTAACCACAAACTGCTGCTCACTGTACTCTTTGCGGTAGCTGTCTTTAGCGATTGGCTGCCATTAGCTAGTTAGCTCAGTTAGCTGTGCAGTTAGTGACATTATTAGCTGACCGGACTCCGCCTTTATTCTGTTTAATAAGGAAAGTAGGTGTAAGAATATTTCCTTTCTTAACACTTGCAGTTTATTTTGTTTATTTGACTAAAAAAGCAAAGAGGCCTTAAGAAATGCAGGAAAACTTGCACACACCTCCCAAATGAAACCACATGAGGCTATACTATTGGAATATCCCTCTTAAGGAACAGAGTGGTATTACGAGACAGGATGGGCCATAGCTAGATCATTAGCATGCTAACTTCAGTAGATTTTGTACAACATGTTACACAGATGTCTTTGACATACCAGCAGAACTGTTAATGTTGTGTTTAGAACAAGTGAGTCTACTATTTCTTGTTATTTTCTTTTATCACAGAAAAAAAATAATTGCTGTCCAGGGAATATTTCTGTATTTCTAAGTTTCTTCTGATTTTCCTCCCATGTCTTTCTCCTTTAATGAGTCTTTTTTTTTTACCTGAGGTTGGATAATTAGCTACAAGGATAGAGGGATGTTTACATGGAATGCATACTGTTTTAGACTCAATAATGTACATTAGAATTGATGCTACATGCTGATCATCACTGACTTACCCTCCAAGGAGTCCTCTTATAATCAGCATCTCCGTAAAATGTTAATCATCCCAGCACTCACACTCGCCACACTGTGTTCTGTGTCTGAACTGCATAACAAAGAAAAATTTAATGCTGTCAAGTCTTTGCAGAGCATAAAATACAAGGACCTCAGAACTGTGCCAACAGTTAAGAGTGTATTTCAAACAGAGAGGAAAAAAGTCCAAGAAATAAAACACTGAGGCTTCTGACAGAGTGTCTGTACTGAAAAAAGTTTGCATGAATGTTTGTCAAAAAGTATGGTAGACACTATATTAGGCAGCATATGACTATTACCCCCAAATTCGAGAGCAACCGATTCAGATCAGACCTTTGCTTCTCTCCAACTGATCAGCCACAGGACCGAGTGCTGTTTCTCCAGCAAGACTCCTTTCAGTGAAATTCCCTGATGTGCTGACATGAGATACACAGATGTTATAAACCAGCAGGTCTCATTCTGCCCTGCCATAACACAGATACCCCCAGAGGATGTGATATATGTCACATCTGATGCCATAAAAGGACCAACTCACCCCAACATAGAAATGTTAGTGTCATCTGTTTACTTGAAAGACAAAAGATAAATATTAGATTGCACACCTTCTCCACCATAAGCTATTTCTGTTATGTAGGTTAAAAGTTTAAAAGTCAAAATAAGTATCTAATGATGCAGCAGTACTCTTGGTACGGAAAGGTGACTTAGTATTGTATATTATAGCAGCTAAATGAGACAGCCTTAGCTGGCACTTTACAACCCACTAACCAATAGAATCTATTGGGGGGAAAGGCATGGAACTGTCCTAATTATCCATCCCATGTGAACAGGAGGTCCCACACACCTCACTGTGAGTAAATAGTGAAAACAGTGACTCTTCTAATTGGTAATGGTGACCTCTGCTGTGCATTATACATCTGATGTATACATCATCTATGGCCTCATGATGCATCGACCTCTGTGTTGTAAGCCCATTATGCTTCTGTTACATTGCACTGCTTTCAGCTAGCAGTACCAGGCCCTTTTTCAAATGAATTTCTTATGCGTCAGCTCCTTGGGAGTATACGCTTAAAAGAGTGGACTTGCAAAAAAGACTACTGAATTGTAAAACTCTCTTCCAAAGTAAATGTAGTGGCAAGCAAATCACCAGAAGTTAAAATATTTGCATTTGAAAGCTTAAATTGTCATCATAACTTGAGTGCTTTCATTCATTCCATACTTTTTGTTGGATTTTAGAATGTTTAGAACGTTTGTTCAGATGACTTTTGCCAGTTTCTTGCCTTAATCACAACTTTGTGAAAATAAAGGTAACAGTGGTGGAATTTGAAACCACGCCTTCATAGAGACTAAAGCCAAACAATAAAAGGCAACAAAACTACTTGGATTGGTTTAGGAAAAGATCATGGTTTGGTATGAAATAGACCATTTCACAATGTAACAACAATGTTAACCACATGTTACAAATCCAGCCCACTCCATAGAGATTGGAGCTTCTCTCCAGCACCTTAGGCCACTCGGCCACACTACCCCAGCTTCTGAGGAATCATTTGCCTGGACCAGCTGCATTTCCTGGAGAAAAAAATACAAATGTTTCATTGAGAAGAACGTGTTGTCAAAGGCTGTAACAGCACACATTTTTCAAACAACTCTTGCTGCAGAGCTACAGTTTCTCTTGTAGCAGCAAAAGGAATCAACATCTCAGTTTAGATGTGGCAATAGGTGTGCAGTGGTTTCAAAACTTGGCAACATATGATTAGATGGAGCCCTGATGGTTGGCAAGATTTTTCATTAAAAGAGGATGGTTTTGATCCATCAGCATCTGGGTTATGGGCTCAGCACACCTCCACTGCACCACACTGCTCTCAGTGGATGTTGTCAGGGCATAAACCTGGAATCTGTGATTTCAAACAAATTTCTCCCTCAGCATCATGGAGCATCCGCTAAGTCCTATACACTTACAAAAACAGGAGGACCAGATTAAGAAATTCTCTTCTGAGGTGAATCTACTGAGAGAGAGATCTTTTTTTTTTTTTCAGTTTGGAAAAGCAGTGATAGGATTTGATCTTACACATAGACTGGAGCCTAAATCCAGCAGCTTAGACCACTTGGCCAAACAACCTTAATACCTGGGTGGGCATTTGCATGGAGCAGAGTTTTGGCCAAGGGAAAAAAAACGCAAAATGATCAGATTCTAAACAGTCATTGCACTTAGTGATATCAGCATGGAACATTACTACCATCCAGTGCTACTGAGTGCAAAGCCACACTGGCAGCAATTTCACACTTGCCTGTGCTTTGATGAGAATTATTTCTAAACCATGAAAAGTCAAACATTCACCTTTGGTCACTTAATCAAACCAACTCAATATATATAACACAATGCAAACACTTTTTCCTTTAGGCAACCGCAGGTTTCTGTGATGAGCCAAAAAGAAACGCCTGAAAGCGAATGTCCTGAGAGACTGGAGCCTTAATTGCACATCTTAGACCACTTCAACTGATGTGGTTATAGTTCTGTTAAATCTTGACCTGTAAAAATCATCATAGCCATAACAACAATAGACTTTAAACACAGTTCATGTAAGGAAGGAGAATAGGCAGGCTTAAAGTGCACTAACTGCTCCATAGAGTCTGGCAAATGTCTGAGAGGAGAGATGGATGTTTTTCAGGGTGGGCTCAGACCAAAGACACTGATTTCCATCTGCTGTTGGCACATTTATCATCTCTTTTAGACTCGGTTTAATCCTTATGTGTGTGGGGTTCATGGTCCTCTCTATTTACACAATGGACTCATTGCAGTCAGTGTAGCTGCAATGAGACTTTTATAGTCCCATTTTACAGTTCCATTTCCACTCATGGTCGCCTTGAAAAAGAGTAAGTGAACATACAGTGTGTTACCATCGTCTGTAAACATGCAGTACGTATAACTTTATCATCAATGAATCATCTTTGCATAAGTTGTGATTGCCCCTATTGGGTACTTTACAATGTGTGCCATCAGATCAAATTTTATAGATAATGTCTGAAAATATGAAAATGTTTTTGCTTTAAAGTAAAA
Organism: Chaetodon auriga; assembly: GCF_051107435.1. NCBI lineage: Eukaryota > Metazoa > Chordata > Actinopteri > Chaetodontiformes > Chaetodontidae > Chaetodon > Chaetodon auriga. Next base: position 6,505,285 of record NC_135082.1, read on the forward strand.
TATCCTCTGTGAAAGCAACAATGTTTCTGCCACTGCCCCTGGACAGCTGTACATAAAACAGCTCAGTTGTGGTCTTCACATAGAAATAATTTGACATGCAGAAAGCTATATCTTCACGATTATGCTATGTCTTTCTCTGCCCTAGAGTGGTGACCTGTCCATGTTCTACCCTGGCTGTCACCCACTGCATGCTAGGATAGGCTCCATCTGCCTGTACCCTTGAACAGAATAAGTGATTTAAAAAAAAAAATGAATCAAAGTTTCTTTCTGTCAAAAAAATTTGTGGAAACTCTACAGTTTAAGCTACTCCACACTTACACTGAAGAGAGATGGACATGAGAGACAATCAGAGGTCTGAGCTCTGTGGCCTTAAATTTAGAGTCTCACTCGTGAGGAAGATTTTCATCTACAGTAGTTGGACGAGGAATAATAACTTTTCCACTTCTTCTAAAGCTCAGCTCTCATCGCACTGCTAAACTCCGTATAGGCTGTGAGAAGCTGCAAAGGGCAATCCAGAGAGGAGATTAGTCATTGTCAAAGATATGTGACTTAAAATGCTGAAGTGGAATATTTCCTTGAATATAAAGCAGCAGCCATCCAACTCAAAACAACACCATTAATATTTGTTCAAAAGGTGAGCGGTCTTAATGCACTTTCTTTGGCTTTTCTACCACACCATGAGTAGAGTATATGGGGCTGCCTGAAAAGATTGTCAGTATAAATCAGCTAATGCAGAAACACATCAAAGAGAGAGGAACATTGTTGCTGAATTACTGAATTTACGCTTGTTTTCTCTCTGTCAAACCACCCTTAAGTTGGAAAGAATTGCAGATCTTAGGCATGGATTAATGGTTATGACCGACAATTTACACTATTGCCTTTTGTAAGAGCTTTCACCAAAAACAGCCTAATGAAATGGAGTTTTCCCTGTCAGAACAAGCTAATAGGCAGGCTGCTCAAGAGAGCTTTTCCACATCTGCTGTAATTGCCAGTAAAGCCCCTTTTCTTATTTCCATTTTGCATATACGTACATCTATAATGTTGCAAGAGGGCCCCACTGCATCAGTGTCATTTGTGTGACTACCTGATAGTGTAAGTCAATACTATGATTAAGGACTTCTGTGGCTTGTTGATTTATTTTACTGTTAGTTTCTTTCATATCTGCTGAGATAATCTACATTCCATGTGGTCCCTTTATGCTAACACTAGTTTGGCAGCAGCTATCTGCCAAGAGTGGTGGATAATTATGTTAATGGACCAGAAGTCTGTTTGGTTTGCAAATTAAAGCAAGAAATAACAGATTCTTTCTCTTGCAGATTAAGTTGAATTTCTAACCAATAAAACACACTGTCCAGTTCAGTACACTCAGGACTCAAGCCTTACCTGGTCTGGAATGACCAGTAGCTGATGGTGGCTAAGGTTGCCTGATACTAGCAGACTATTAATAGACAATGACTGATGAAAATGACTGAATGAGTTTGCTTATTTTATGACTCTTTACCATGAAAATCAAGCTGGTATTTTGTCTTTGATTTTTGCAGTTTGCAAACATTACTGAACATTACTACCAGCACCTGTACAGGGTTACACTTTACAATATGGCACAGAAAAATCTGATTAATTACTGAGGAATGAGAGAAGAATGAATCAGGAACAACCTGATAATTCCTGAATCATTAATAAGTAATTCCTGAACAACCGTCATTTGAGGGCTGTGTAGCAGATAATGATGAACAGACTGAGAGATACTGTATTAATAAAGTACGAGATAATAATTAGCTCATAAATATATGTGAATTCACATTGTGACAACATATTGCCATGACCAGAGATGGCATTTAAGTCAAATTCTGTGACATTAGTGATGCTGGTGCCTTGAAAAAAGTGTCCACTGCCGTGGACCTCACATTGATCCTGCCACCCTCTATTTCCAGTGCAAGTGAGGGTCGGCTTTCCTCCCATGGCTGGATCGCATCCCATTGGGACAGCCATGTTGCCAGTGACTGAGACCCCTCCTCCTCTGGGGGGCTCTCCTGGCTTGGCTGCATCTGTTGTTGTCCCTTGTGATTCAGTTGTTGACGCCCTCTCTGGCTGTCCTGTGCCCTCATTGACAGTGCTTGTTGTCAGCACCTCTTTGGTCCAGCAGGTAGTGGTCGCCAAGCTTTTTAGCTCTCCAGGTGCCAAGACATTACACCTATTTAACAGTTTTTCTGTGGCAAGATTATTGCTATTGTCTCAGGTTGCAAAAATATTAATATTCCGCAGTTGTCTAATTACAGTCCAACTGTTTCCTCATTCACCTCCAGAAACCAGTGTTAATGCCTGGGCTTTGGACATGCAGAAATACACAGGTAGCTACCGGCCATATTATAATTCTTTATAATACCTCCATCACATTCAATTCAGATACATCATCCATCCATCCACCTATCCATCTTTAAATTCCTTGTTGAAAATAATTAAATCTGTCATTATTCTGCATTATGTTATCCACTGCCCCATCTGAAATAGCACTTGCTTTCTCATTATTCTACAACAATCGACATAAACTCAAGGAGCCCTTATTCAAAGTAAATAGAATTAAGCCACCTCGTCTGCATCATCAGATGCTGATTGTTGTCCCGGTGACATACAATCTGGCAGATATTGAAGACCGAAGATCCTTTCCAGCTGGGGATCACCAAAAACACACAAATCTATGTCTGTCGCTGCTTGGGCAAGCAGTGATCGGCCATATCTATAATCTACAGAGGCCAACAAGCAACATCACAACATGTGTCTGTTGAATTCACAGCATTTAACAGAACAAATTCGTTGAAATGCAAAATTAATCACAAGTCAGTAAGCAAAAGAACTGGGCGAGACATGGCAGCCACAAAAAACTGCACTGACCAGACTGTTAATCAATAACTCTAACTCACAAAAAAGCCATTTATTACCATCTGTAGATACTGGCATTAGTTTCCCTTCTCTTTTCTCTGGCCTAACTAGAATTATTCCTCTGTATTACTTTGTTGTCTTGTCCAAATGGGAACTCTCTCCCTCTTCATTCTCTCTCCCATTTTCTCTCTGTAGCCCTGTCCAGTGATTTTTCTCTGTAGACAATCGTGCATTACCAAGTGCCAGCACCAAAATAAATCTAAGCCAGATTTTCAGTGCGTCATTAACCTCAAATAAGCATTAATATGGTATAATTATGGAAACATTCAAAAACTAAAATTCAACAGTGGAAGCTTAGATAAATTTCCAGGCATATCGCACATATTGGTACCCATAAATACCGAGAAAGACTTTCTGTTTTTAACATATTTCCATTTCATGCATCGCAGATCTGTTTCTATTATGTCTCAGTTTAATCACAATGAAGACTGTACCGAAGTTTAGCAAGATACAATTACTTCACCTAAAGTGTAGGTTCACGTATCTATCTTAACTGAGAATAGGAAAACAGAGAGGTACGAAAATCAGTAGCTCAGCACCTCTAGGGTTTGCTATCAAACTTTTTCCACAGTAAAACAATAGTATTTCTTAGTTAAGTACAGTACTCTAGTGCAACAGCACTCTGGCTATTATATCAAATTATGTTCAGGTAATGATGCAGGATCAGACTGAATCTATGCCAGCAAAAACCTGTGTGTGAAGAGAATCTATAGCAAGAAGTACAAACCTTGTATTTGGTGCTGCTTGGATAACTCAATAGCACATCCTCACTAATGACTGTGACATACAGTAACAGAACAAACTACAATGATCCAATAATTCAAGTTTTATTCACAAAAGTGCTGAAAAAAATATGTATGACAGCTCTTCTACTGCACACTGCAATGATTCTGTGTGCTGAATAATGTTATGATGTCTCTCCTGGGGAAAAAAAAAAGAGGAAGAAAAAATGTGTAAACAAATGTGTAAAATCTGTTCAAAGTCACAGTTCATTTTGTGCATCTGTTGTTTCTTTGAATCTGTGGTGCTGTCAGGTGTCAGTTGATGGAAACTCTAATGGCCTTCACTACACAGGCTGGCAAAACTAGACAATTATCTCTCCCAAGTCTCTCGCCCTGTAGAATCCATTCCAAGAAATGGAAATAGGCTGTCAGGCGGTATTGTCTGCAAAATGAACACAATATCAGCAAGGCAAGCTTGTTTACAGTGTACAGCATGTTTCATACCAAAGGAACTTCAAAGTAAATGAAATTTGTTTTTTTTCTTTTGGTTTTCCTTCTTTGCACCCTTTCTGATTTTAACATGTCTAGCAACATCACTGCCAACTAAAACATCACAGGATCAACGGCGTTAAGATGTAGGTAGTAACTACAGTAACAGCATGAGAAGAAGCGCTCTGTCATAGTCAGAGCTCGGTTTACTTTGTCATTTTCCCAACAATTAATACCCTTAACCTTGTATAACCTAACTCTTTGTCTACACCTGGGTTCAGCAGTTCAACAGCCTCTTAACAAAATGTTTTATTGCACAATTTCCCACTGTGACACTGTCATTATTGCACTTACTCTATACTCAGATGTCCATTTCATCCCACTTGGTTGATTTTTCCAGTTTATTTTCGATATCCTGAACAAGCACTCCCTTGTCCATATACAGTAATGCAACAAGCTTTAGTGTAACGTCATACAAGCTCGTCCAACTTCCTCTGTAATTTTACATCCAGCAATTTCATCCAAAAGAGCCCAGTCTCTGTGAAATTTGCACCAGTGCAGCAATTCCACTGTCCTCAGCACAGGGCGGCTCTCTGCTGCTATCCTCAGCAGCTGCCGGTACTTCACTTTCAACTGTGGTGCCCTCTTCCTCCTCCATACACTGGAATTCCTCCACTGTGTATTCTTACTCATATAAGTAGTTTGAGTGGCATCTGGAGCACACGCTCACCCGGAGGTGAAGACTGGGAATCCAAGCAGGAATAGCCAATAGTTCAACCAATGTAAAGCATTCGAACAGAACTACTCTTTTGTTGGAGTAAAATTGTATTTGAGGCAATCATGGACACCAAATTAAGACTAGAAATAAGTTTTTAGTAATGCTAGCATTCCTAAGGTTGGCAGTGTTGGTCTTAACTGATTGCCATGGATTGCCATGAAAGTCTAAAAGCATCCATGTTTCCTGCATGATGAATTTTAACAGCTTTGGTGAGACTCTGGCCTTCCTTGACCTCTACCAGCAGTTCTAAACTTTAATTTGTCCAATCTTTTGGATTTTGGAACTAAGTAACCGCAAAATTAAGGACACTCCTATCAGCCTCAGCTGTAGAAAGTGATGGTGAACATGGCAAATCTGTTAAACATCAGCATGTATGCATGCTTGATGCTAGCCTTATTGTCCTCCCTTTCTGATGCTTTTTTGGACAGGTGGAGAAGGAGGGCATGAAATTGCAAACTTCTCAGTAATGCAGAAGCATTAAGGAGCAATGGAAGTATGGGGGTATGTACAATGATGACCAAGTGTGTTTATATGGGCCATTTAGCTGTATCAGATCATGCCATGGGCATGCATGATTGGGTGATATATATGGGAGATGTGACAACTGTGACTTCTGTGGCTGCAATGATCGAACTGAATCACTTTCAGAATCAGAATACAATTACGAGATGTCGCAAACTTCTAATTTCAAAGTTTGAAAGTGTATAACAACACATCAACCCCACTCTCCAACACACACTCACCCAAGAGCACTTAGGCACGCTGTTCTCCCCTTAAATAACTCCCTTCTATTATCGCCTGCTCTGTTTTTCTCTTAACTTTCAAAACCCCTCATTAACTTGAGATAGTCTCCTAAATCCTCCATGATAGAACGGAATATATTCTCTGCTTTCAACTTATCCTCAGGGATGATGTAGAGAGAACAGCTGGACAATTGGATGGATGGATCGGGTGAATTAGTGGAGGCCACAAAGTTTTATTTCTCTCTCGTGGACAACAGCTAGAGTGAATGGGCTGATGGATAGATATGTGAGGACACATATGGAATGAAGTCAGAATCCTCTGAATGAGTCATTGGATAAGAGCTGGATGATCAAAGGCAGCAAACGAGAGAAGAAAGAGTGTTGTCTATAACATTAACTTTCATCTTTATCTCTGCATAATGCTGTAGGATTATGATGTGATAATGAAAGTTTACAATCAATCTTCGGTGTAATGTGTCAAAGTGTGTGTGAAATCAGTGTCTTAGCAATTTAGTACAATTGAAGTGAAACTATGTAACTTTCTAGAAGTGTTGTCATATCTGTGTTCCCAAGTCAATAAGGTGTAAACAAAAGTTCTGGGGGAGAAGCTAAAATCCTAAGGAGACACTCCACAGCAGTGGGTGGCAGTGGTGTGTCGCTTCATTGTTTTCCAGCCACCAGAAAGAAGAAAGAAGGTGACTGCAACTGCAACAAACATGTCAGAGGAAATGCAAAAGCCAGCATCCACCTGAGAATTACACATAAAAACAAAAGAGCAGCAGACTCTAAAAAATAAAGTGACAAAAGACTGAGTAAGACAAAGAAAATGAACAGTTATCCCACAATAACATGGTGAGAAGTAAAGCAGCAGCCTGGTTTCCAAACAGACTCTGAGATCACATCACTTAACTGGTAATGGAACTATTGTGAATGAAACTACTATTTAAAGTACACTCACCTGTGCTAAACATGATCTCACCCCAAAACAGCCTTAGGCTGCATCCACACTAAATTTTTCATTTTAAGATGGTGTTTTAAAACAGAAACATTCTCAATCCTGACGAGTGTTTTAGTGCCATATCAGAAATAATCTCCATGCAGACTAACATGCCTGAAACGCATATCACATGACTGTTCACGTACACTGGAAATGTGCATGCTGGTGTTGTAACATGATAAAATGCAGAATTCAACTGCACAAAAGCCGGTAGCTTAGACATCAAGGTCAGCAGCACGTGTAATTTGTTGTCCTTGTTGAATGAACCGCTGGCAGTCAAGGCTCATAGATATAAACAGGCTGATGTTGTTTAGTTTCTTATGGGAAAGGCTCACGTGATAGGGATGTGACCAAATTAGGGAAGGACACATCATGATTGATAAGACCCAATCAGGAAGCAAATGTGGGTGTCTGCATCCAAAAGTCTGTTTCCACACATTCAGACAATAACACAATCCTGGAGTTTTCAAACTAAGCAGTGTTTCCAAAAGTCTCTATTTTACGGTTTCTAAAATGCCACAGTCGTGTGATCACTAGGCGTGAATATAGATAAAGTTATACGTTTTAAAACGAAAACGTATTAGTATGGATGTAGCCTTAGACAGTTCACACACCAGTACATTCCATCCATACTCTGTAATAAAACCACATCATAATGCAGACAGCAACATCACATTTTCACTCAGCCACAAACATCACACGCTTGGGAGGTTTACCAGTCAGAAAGCGGAGGAGGAACAAGCAGTCAATATCATATACTTTTGGATGAGCAGGCATCATATTGAGCTGATCCATGAATCAACATCTAACCTTCACCAACTCTGCACTCACAAGCACAGCCTGTGTTTTGCTTTGGGCAGTGGAGCGCTCTGGGAGATGCAATGAAAGAAATGGGTATCAAAAAACAAGAACTATAGTCGAGAGCTACCTGAGCTGAAATCGCTCGTTGTATTAAGGATTAGGACAAGTTCTGAAGAAATTGGCCTATGGGTCAATTTTACAGGTAGGCCTCGAGGACAGTTCAACCACGAGATCTACTGTTATAGAACATCAATCAGTGATGTTCATTGCATTTCAGTCATGATTTTGTGATGAACTGGTATAATTTACCTTTTTGTTGCACTCACCTCTCCCTCAACATTACTTTCTTAACTCGACTGAACAGCTGCACTGAAATCTAGTGTGCTCAGACTCCTTCTGGAAGAGAAATTAGTATCGTTTCCTTTTCTAATAATAGATTTCTCACTGAAGAAACCTCCCAAACCATTGCAATGTTAATCTGTTGTAATGAGAGTCAGCAGCATCATGTTGATTATTCTCATGAGAATAACCCGGACAAATATACCTTTTACAATTAAATAATACAGAGAAAAGCTACATATTTTCACTGGATTGCAGCTCATTGATGTGTTTTCAATAGGTTTTGGACAGTAATGGAACTCTATGGCATAGATGATTAACACATATCAAGCTTTGGCTACTTGTTAGAGGGATCATCTCATTGCTAGTTTTGTTGTTTTCATGGGATTTACGATGAGAACGATATTGAATGTCACCATGTTATAAATCTGTAAATGTAGATTTTTGGTGGATTATTACTTTGGCTTTGACAGATTGGGCCAAGTAATCCAAAGTACATTGGCATTTGGCTACTTTCTTTAAGTGATAAGAGCTAACATGATCTTGTATTGCATGTGTCTCCAGTAAATGACTGCATGTGGTTCTAGCATAGTAACCCTTGACTGGATGGGGAGCATCAATACACAGCCATTTTCATATGTCTCCAGATATGCTCTGATGGGCTGTGCCTGGTTTCCTCCACACATGCCATTGGGAACTGTGGCCAAATAGTTGAATCTTTGTTTCATCAGGCCAGAGGATTTTGCTTCTCATGGTCTGAGAGTCATTGAGGTACCTTCTGTCAAACTCCCACTGGGCTGTCATGTGCTTTTTAGTGAGGAACAGCATCCGTCTGGCCACTCTACCATAAAGGCCTGACTGGTGAAGTGCTGCACTGATGGTTGTCCTTTTGTAAGTCTATCCATCTCCACAAAGGAACTCTGGATCTCATTCATTGTGACCATTGGCTTCTTGGTTACCTGTCTGACCATGGCCCCTTGCTCATGGTTGTTCAGTTTGGCTGGGTGACCAGTCCAGGAAAGACCATTGTTGGTTCTAAACTTTTCACTCTGACATACACCATCAACTGCTAGACCTTACATGGACGGGCGTGGGCCTTTCTTAATTGTGTCCAATGAATTCAGTCAGGTACAGGTGCACTCCAGTCAACATATAGAACCGTCTAAAGGACCATTACTAGAAGTGGGATACACCTGAGCTCCATTGTGAATGTCATGACAAAGGGTCTGAATACTAATAGAAATTGGATACTTCAGTCTTTTATTTGAACTAGATTGACAAAACACTCCTAAAACCTGTTTTTGCTTTATCATTGTGGGGTATTGTGTTTGATGAGGGAAATAATTGAATCCATGTTAAGATGACTCTGAAACATAATAAAATGTGGAAAAAATGAAAGATTCTTTCTATATGCACTGTATATACTGTTGGATAGCGAGGAAGTAATATGAAGCATCATTTTACAAACCAATGACTATCACGATACTGTATTTTCTAGGGACTTTAACAGGCACAAAATCTTTTCATCAACCACACCGAAAACCATATTATATATATGTAGAGAACTTCTGACTATGACAAAATGTACATAATATTTACCTTTTATGAAAGGTCAAGTCATCCAACACCACCATCTGCAGCCTCAGAAATTAAGTTGAACCAATTGCGGACACTGTTTCAACAAATATTTTACAAAGACAGGAAATGTGTTTCCTCACAGATGTACATGTTATATTCTGAAACCTTCACCTACATGTAATTCTGCATGTTAATTCTGCATGTTCCAATAATTTTAATTTTTCAGACCAAAGTGAACTCCAGAACTTAATATTCCTTAACTCCACGGCCACGTCTAGACTCATATGACGGCTTGTTACCAACTTGATTTTAATTAACTCTGAGATGTCAAAGAAAGTGCTGTTTTTATATCAAACTCAAAGGTTGCCATGTTTGAAAATGCTGATTCATGTCTGATGATTTCTGGCTACTTTTTACACTAACCATGTGCTGGCTAAGCTCTGTCTTTCTCTACCATTTAAAATGATGCAGTGAGGAAATATTATTGAGAATCTGGCTTGTTAGCTAGCTAACCCTGGCTGGCAACATTTTTGTACCAGTGTGGGTTAATAGGCCCACTATTAAAACATGTCCCCTCGTCTCAAATACTTCCTTTTTTTGTATGTCCATCATAAAGAGCCCCATAAATGATGTAACCAGCCTCAAAATTGTATCTGGACCCAGCTGTGAACAATGACAGAAAGTCACACACGTTAGCATATGTTCTGGAAATTTCACAGCCTCCTCACTCTTAACCCAGAACAGAACGAAGGAACCCTGGCCATTTCAGGGATAGAACCATTAAATAATTTGTACTTGTACAAATTTTAATGTGCTTCTTAGTACAGACAAGAAAATTGAGGTATCTTCATAGCTTATTGAATAATTACTTGAAATTTTGCAAGCAAAAAAAGCTTGTACAGATCTTCTGTGCATATGTGCCACACACACACACACACACACACACACACACACACACACACACACACACACACATCCTGTTCTGGGGACTCATTCCACAGCTCCAAGTATTCAGTTTTGATCACCATACAGCAGTTGTTGCAATTATGATCACATACTGCTGGGGGCTAGTAAAAATGTTGCTCATCTCCCATTCAGTTTACAAAGATGCAGCTACATGCTGCCTTCACTCTACTGTGCACCACTCACACACACACACACACACACACACACACACACACACACACATTCACAGCTGTTGTCTCTTGAAAGTCATATGCCATGAAATTATTAAATTATAGCAAAAAGACATTATGGTCATTTTGGTCTTCACCGTGTCCCAAACAGAATATTTTTTAACTTTCTGCTTTGCTTGTTTCAGCTGAAGAGTCGCCTCCACTCACGTTGGCCTGGCTGCACTGCATTACCTCCGCAAATCACAAAATGGCACTCGAGTGTTTGTGTCCCTGTTGAGAACATGAGCAGACACCTGTTCAGCTCCATAAAAACAACTCTCTGTGAAAAGCCTGCTGCTTTACCTTTGAGCTGCTATTAGTTTCCACAGATTTTATGGTTAATCTGTCAGGTTCCTCCTTCTCTCTCTGGGATTTTCTAACAGGACATGCACATATTTGTTGTGTATTAATCTAACAGATTTCATGGCTAATGAATCTCCTCTATTCCCCTTCCTCTCTGCTTACTTCCCAATCCCTCTCTGTCTGTTTTGGGGTCTTGTAGGATCTCACTGACTTATTATTGGATCAGTGTGTGCCTCTGAGGTTTATAACAAGGCTTGTACAGTATTTTCCTCAGTAATAATCCACTTGACAGCATTATGGTTTACGGCATGGAGGCCAGTATACTTGGCCTCTCTTGTCACTACGCTCAGCAGCTTTAAAGCTGTGCTCTGATTTTCTTAGACAACAGTGCAGCAAAAAGGAACCAAGAACACAAAGGACACGGCCAAAAGTAGCAGGGATCCCATGAATTCAGCGAAATATAGCAAAGGATAATGTAAACAATAGCCTGAAGTAGCAAGAGGAACAAAATGTCCCAGTGAAGCAAAATGTTAAACCAGCCTGTGGATGTTCTGCTGGTTGAACAAACATATAAACATTATGTTTTTAAAAAAAGCCATGTGTAGCCCATAGTATTAACTTATAACAACTAAAACATTAGCTTCTAAAACACTTTAAAAAAAAAAAGAACTAAACATGAACAATCCCACTTTAAGGTGTATTTACTGTACGAGCTTGTTTCAAAGCTTTTAACTAAATCACATTCAAAAGCTCAAAAGACCGTTGAAATAGTGGTTTGACAAGACAAGTCCAATTCAAAGTCCTCTTACTAGCTTTGTCCACAGCCAGCGAAAGCTTTGTCAAACATGACTAATATTGTTTTTCTGTCCAACCTGTCTCCACTGCAAGAAGTTGCAAAGCACCTAATTCAGGAGGAACCAATATGACAGCCTTCTTGGATACTGATAGATAAAATGTATTTTCTTGCACCTGTACCACACTCACATTTTCTTGCTATGTGCTGCAATTTAACCAATCGTCAGTACACAATTCATTCAAAGGCCTTGGACTTTGTTAACTATTGTTTATGGAGAAAAGAGCTGCAGCTCCTGCTCTGTTGACCTGTTCCTGCAGGCAGCAGTGCTGTGATTCAGCCCCTTTGAGCAGTCACGTATCACAGGGCACAAAGAACTGCTCCTAGACTTGCTTCTTCCAGGCTTGAGTTCCAAGACGCTGCACAAATGATCAGCACTGTCAGTGCAGTCAAGGCAAAGGTGGGTCTGTGGACCTCACAACAGAGAAACAGGAGACTGATGTACTTCCCAAAATCGGAGAGGATGGAGCAGCATGCGGGAAAAGCTCATTCTGTTTATTTCTGTCTTTTTCAAGTCGAACAACAACTGATTTGAGAAGAAAGATGTTGTCAAATTCACCCCAAACCTGTTCAGTCTGACTGATACTGAGAATTTGCTTTCGGTAAACATTTTACATGGAAATGATTGAGCTGCAAAGTGGCATGAAATAGAAAGTTACAGCAAGGAAGAACAACATTTTGGAATTTGTAAGTAGGTGCAGATTTTCACTTCTCTCCTCCTGTGTGCTAAAGGTCAAACTCTACAGCGACTATGTCTGTCAGATTGCATTTCCACAGATGAAAATGAAATCAAAGCATAGTCTCTGCCTCAGCTGACTGACAGACACCGCTGTGTGAGACTGGGAGTCTGCAGCAGGTGAGTTGCAGAGCAGTAAGTGCAGTCACAGCCATCACACTGACTTTGAGAGGTTTGCCATGGTTTGCTTTAGTTGAAGTGAAATATTGTATTGCTGTTTTTCCTACTTGAGATTTATTTCTTGATTGTTTTGTTGTTGCATATAGCTCCCCCTGTTGCTTGTCACTTCCCTTTATTGGGGTAAATAGATTGATGACATTGCATTTTATAAATTAAAATCACTGAAGGATAAGGCTGATGATATTCTACATTTATTTTTTATTATTGTCAAGATTTTGCATGAAAAGACCAAAACTGACACAAATATGTAGTTTCATTTTTGTGGTCTGCTTGATGCTTCACTTCAGCCAGCAACAGCCAACAATAAAAGCTCACCCCCACCTCCTCTCACCTCTCCTCCACCACTACCGGAGCCTGGGTCGCCATTATGACCACAAGAAGCGACCTCAGAGCTGGACGGCAGTTGTGCAATGTAATTCTGGATGATCTTATGGTGGGTAAACCCAAAGAAGGTACAATAGTACGACAAGATCATTTTCAAGTTTGGCTTTTTTAATTCAACTTGCTTGTAAGAGGGACCTGACCAAGAAATGCAATACAGAGTGGAAATACAGTTTATTGAAGATTTCACTGATCTGGGAAATGCCTGCTGCAGCTTTATTAGGCCCAGCCTGAAGTGTAGGAAATAGGCATACAGTCATATTAGTTGTATCATTCGTGTTTAGGTCGTTTTCTTCCACCTCTTTGGTGGTTAAAAACATTGGGTCTTTTCCAGTGAATGGTTACTAATATCCAGTAATAGATATGTGAGAGAGCAGAGTAAAATGTCCTCTGAGCTGCACTCTGTCGTAGTCTTGCAGGTTTGATGTGTAGTGCTGTCCATGGGGCTGATGTAACTGCCATGATGTCGCTGTTTTAGTGACTTTATTTTGCACTAATAACTAAAGAACACTGAAAATACAAAGGGGGAACTAAAGAAAACAAGGAAAGGGAAACCAAGCTGTTCTTTCTTTAAAGTCATGCTTTTTTTCTACTGTGCGATTTCACCTACCAGTACTTTGAGTGTGTGTGTGTGTGTGTGTGTGTGTGTGTGTGTGTGTGTGTGTGTGTCTCCGTGTCTATGCTGGTGTTGCAGCTATTTCTTTGTGTCTCTGTGGGCCTTTTTTAAAGTGATTCATGTTTCAGGCTTTAGAGGTAATATTCACTGTACCCTGAGCTCTCCCCTGTTCTCTTCTCCTTCCCAATTCACTGCTGGCTTTGGATGAAAAAGCTCCCTTGTTCCCTATAATGCAAGGCTCAACCCCATATTTGTTAGGGTGATACAAATACTATACATTTTTCACCACAGTAAAAACACATGGCAATATGATAAATTGTGTTTTTTATTCATTTCTCCTCCTGCAGTCTGTTTGAAATACTATATGTTAGCTCTATGCTGCACAGTATAATACTACTACCAGCAAAAGTAGGAATTTTACTCCCTCATAGGGTGTATTTTAGAATTTTATTGAACCCTTGTTGAATAAAATTCCCTTGTTGATCCTAACACATGCGTTTTACATACCTTTGCAAGTCTGTATGTAGACCTTCCACCTTGTGAGCAGCTTAGCATGTTTTGTGTGATAAGTCATTTGACTGCAGAACCAGCCTTCTTCCACCTCCATAATGTTTTATTCCTGTACAGCAGTGGCTCCAAACCCTCCTGGTTTATCGCAAGTTGCAGATGTCAGTGCGTTGGAAAGAGTTCAACTTAAGAGTTCCTTTTATAGGCCTGAGGGGGCAAAACTAGTAGTAAGATGTCTGTGGTGTTTGTGCACTCACTTTACAAAAATCAGTTGTCAAAAACTGTCAAGTGGTGTTTGTCTTTTCCCTCATGTTGTCTGCCGGAGATGTTTAAGTTTGGGTCTGTAGCTGGTGCTCATGCAAACCACACAAGAAGCGTATTCCACACAGACATCTTCAGCAGTGGTTTGAGGTTACCTCAGTTGTTGTAGTGTGTACAGTCAGGGCACTCATGTCCAATGGAGAGGATGATTAGAATCCTGCCAAAACTTCACACCAGAGTGAAGCTGCGAAAACAAAAGGGGAAACCAGAAGCATTCGACTGGGACTCCATTGAAGTGGCTGAGCTGTCAGAACATCTTGCCAGAGTCTATTCGGCACAAGGAGTCAGCACTCACCACAAACCATTCAACTCTACAACAGCAAGGACCCTGGGTGAGACAGAATGAACACCATCAGCAGTCTGTGAGCATCAGAGCAGCTTCGACTGGGAATGGGTTAAAGGTTAATTATTAAATGTTAAAGGTCAAGTCGTATGTGCTCAACCTACAGGCAATGGTATATAGACTAAGTTGCAGATTATTACTTTCTTGTCCGGCATTTGCATAGTATTCAACTGGGCTGGGAAAACTGAGTACTTTTCAGTGGTTCTGCAATTAGACCAAGAATATTCATGAGTCATTTGGTATAACTTTCAGATTGATTGTGTTTAATGGATTTTTTTTTTTTTTTACAGTACACATGGGTTGATATGGTCTTTTTTTTTTAATGGTTGGACAAATGACATAACTAATTGCAATCTGCCAGCACTTACATGTGAAACAATGCCATTTGCATCCGCTGGCCTCAGGACTCATTTTGCCAATTCGCTCACCAGCCATATGCATGATTGCATCAGTTTAGCATATGAACCCGCACACCATGATCCATAATGACTCTATAAATGTGTTGAGTCTGTGTTTCACTTTTGCATGTGCTGTATCCCGTCACTTGACAACCAGCTGAATGCATCAGTATAATGCCTCTTAGGGAGTCACACAATAGGGGCTGCGGCTACATTATTTCGGCAGGTTTTTCAGAGCCAAATGCCTAAATTGCTATGCTTAGGGAGCTTCAGGCATTATGTCAGACATGGATTTGGTTTAATGTGTCACAGATGGCTTCATTTTAGTCTCAGTTCTCTGAAAGTTGGACTCTTCTCAAAAATTGAAATTTTGAAATGCATAAGCCTGTCATATTCAACCTATAAAGAATGAAGAGGAATAACTTTGAGAGCTGTGGGGTTTGGAATTCAATTATAAAACTGAGCTGACCCTGGAATGTAAAGAGCGAACTCTTTAGCCGCTGTGCACGTATCAGCGTGAACTCTCATTCATCAGGAATAATTGACAAGGACAGATTACTGTTCGAATTCCCCCTTTGAAGTGTGTATGTGACTGTGAGTGTTTCAGTGAATGAAGCCGAGTCTTTTTTGACATTGAAAGCTCTTTTTAGCCACGTGGCATGGCTCAATGAATGACACTTTCAGTCTGTCTGTCCACCACTTCAAATGTCACAGAAATATCTCAACAACTAGGAGATGGATTGCTATTACAGATATCCATTGTTTCTAGAATATAGATCTTCTTGCATTTACTGAACTCTACTTTTCTGACAGATCTAACAGCAAGTCAAAGTTTTCACTTACCCAGTGGCATATATCAACCTGACTGAATGTCTGGTTCTCAGACAACGGGCCTCATGCAGTAATATTGTCATATTCTAAACCTCATTTTTTCTGTGAGATTTGCTCGTGCAGTTGTGCCAGGTTGGATTCCCTAAATCCTCTCAACTGCACAAACTTGTCATAAATTGCTTGTTTCAGGCTGCGCTTTGTTAATACGTGAGATAATCTTAAATTTTAAATCTAGTCTGACTTGTTTGAGCCTGGACCTCATGACTGTGCAAGACTTCAAGTGAATGTCTTTCCTTATTTTGCAATGTTATCTTATTTGGGGTTGTGGTTAGCTTGATACCAGGGGCATGTCTGTTACCGATCCTTCAAGGTACTTTAACACTTATTTTCAGCTGCGATCTTATTTCAGGTTTTAGTCTTTTGGTTTGCATACGTCCATTTTCTCATCGTGTGGTATTCCATTGATTCCAACAAATTGTCTGCATCTCATTCAGTTATAGCAGCTATAGAATTAACAAGTCTCAGAATAATCATTAGACCTAACACCCCTCACTGATGATGAAAGGTCTACAGCCATGCTAGCATCATCATCAACATCATCATCATGAAAATACATTTTGTCAGCACATTGTCTTAACTGTAAGTAAGTATGCTGTTTCTGCACTTCAGTGTCACAGAGCTTTGTCAGGTGTTGTTTCACATTCAGAGCCTATTATTATGACCATTTATGTAGTTCTATATTTTACCCATGATAAGAAAAATTGCCAGAAAAAGTTCATGGATAGGACCTCATTCAAACGACCTCCTCAGGATTGCAAACAGACAAACAGATAGCAAAAATTATCATTTATTTTACTGTGAAAATCTGTTGAAGTCTGAAAGGTTTACATCTCTGTGGTAATGATGTCCAGTGAAAATAATTCCCAGCTCGTGCATGTTTTCCCCCACTGCTCCTCTGATGTCCGCACTCCTCTTCAGATTTGTTGAATTAGATTTGAAGAGTTAATTGTGGTGATTGTTGAAATAGCGGAAGATGACCCAATAAGGGTTTTGTGAGTTTTATCTTGTGTCTGTTGAGTTTGAATGGTGTGTGTTTTACAATGATAAAATTATTGTTTCTGTAAATGGAGTCTGCAACAGCAAGATAATGGCTGTTTTCTGGTTAAACAAAAAGTATCTTACTCATTAAATAAAAGGTCAGTCTCTGTATAGATCCTTTCCATAATGTTGTCAGACACTCTAGATAACAATCTGAGTGAGTCAGTGGCAGAAACAAACACAAACACAAACACAGTGGACGTATATTGACGGTGCGCAAACGCCTGGAGGACGTACATTTCATCCTGTTTCGTGGCTGCTCACTGCAGCACCCTCTCACTCAATAATGGATCATTTTCAAAAACTGTTGTCTCCATTAGTCAATTAGACAAAAAATAATGGAACAGGATCCATAAACACAGACACTATTTGACCAGATTTTCTCCCGTTCAACTGGGACTTTAAAATCTGCCAGGACACATGGACTGGAACCAATTTTTTAACATGAGGTTAGATGCTAAAAACATCTCTCTAAAGCAAAGAGGTCCATGACTAATATGAAAGGCAGTTTTGTCACAATCACAGAGCTATTAGACAAGTGGCTATTATAGCCTGCAGTAGGTGATGTTAAAAGGTTGAAAGGTTCATATTTTTGCTTTTTAGTGACAAATCTCATCTACTGAATGGAGCGGTATGAAATATGGTACAGCACCATCATCAGGTTGCCTTTCTGATTTATTCAATAGTTTGGTTTATGATCAAAGACTGTTGGACCTCAGTACAACCACCAGAAGCAGCTAGCTTGCTATGGACTCCTACTATGTACTGTTTTGTCACTTCACTTTTAAAGCCATTGACAGAAGTGTGTGTGTTAAACATAAATGATGAACTGTTCAGATCAAATGTTCACTCATCATTTTGAAGGTCACTATAAAGCCTTCTTGATGCTCAACCTGTAAACAAAAACTACCTTCACATCATTACTGAACATCAAATCCCTTTTATTCCATGATGGATTTTCATCAGATCAAACAACATGTGAGACTGGCATGAAAAGACAGAGAGACAGACACAGAATGGAGAGGAGTTGTTCAGCATCATAGTCTTTGCTTAATGCTAGATAATTCCAAGTCATGGAGAAATGCACTTTGTATTTACATGTGCCAAAATAATTTTGTATGTCAGGCTTTTGCTTTTTAAAGCTTCATTTTTCCGTCCTCCTTCCACTAAAAACCCCCTTTATATGGTGGCTGAATGACAAAGCCAAGCTTTCAAGTGTCAAACTGAGAGTATTTCATGAGCTTATTTCTAGTCAGTCTGTTGTTAAAATACATCTGCAGGTGACTTTTATAGTGCTGAACTTCAAAGGTAAGAGACAGCTACTGTACGTGACATTAGGAACTGCTAAGATGGATTCTGTGTTTCATCACTGCATGTTTGTTTTCTTTAAATTGCTCTTGCTCAGTTATTTTTTGTCTGAAAGCTAAAAGATCACCATTCAATGTGTCAGGACGTTCAAACATACCACCTTAACAGCCAGCAGACCATGTTTTTTCATACTTTCTCCCATTAGTGACAACACACTTTTAGTTCATATCCCTGATGATATATGATGAATGTGTGCATGTGTCTGTCTGTCTGTCTCTAGGACTCGGACAATAACTACACAAACAATAAAGGGGCAATGGTTTACGACTGCTGGCACTCGGGCGTTAAATTTCTGCAATTTCTTCAGTCTCACTCTCAAGTTTCTACTTTCAGAAGGTTTGGGAAGTGTTTCCATGGCAACAATAATGCAGCAATGACTTGGTCACTAAGGAGGTCAACTCTGTGTGTGTGTGTGTGTGTGTGTGTGTGTGTGTGTGTGTGTGTGTGTGAGACCATCTGTCTGTGAGCATTAACACACAGTGAGTGTGTGACAAAACCTGCCTCTGCGTGTCAGAGGGAGTGGTGAAGGACTATCTTACAGGATGTGGAGGCTTTTGTATGTCTGTCTTTAAGAATTGCACAGAACTAGATTGAATCACTTAATCTACAGACCAATATGAGTGTTGTATGTGGCTGTGACATCTCTCACGTATTTGCGCCTTTCTATTTCAGTCAGTGAAGCATGTGAAGCTTTTTTCCTGTGCCAAAGGGAACAGGTCCTGGATCAGCAGTGCTCGCAGTCAAACCCACTGATGAGAAGTCTGAGCAGCTGTGACAGGGATGGAAAACTTGTTGATAATGCTTCAGTTTTTCTCAGAGTGAGAGCTGAAGGGGCCTCCTTCCACAGCAAGTCAGATTCTAGCATGGGTTGATGTCTTTCCCCTCCAATCTTGTATTTTTCACATGTGACTTGGCATGCCCTCTGGTTCCACACATTCCTTTCGTGCTCACCAGCATGTTAAGCATTTTCTCTGCAGTAAAAATGACAACCCATTCTCATTCCCAGAGTGTCAAATGCCGCCATTTTGTCACACCCCTCGGCTCTCAAGGCTACCTTGTGCGACTGTATGAGACGCACTGGGCTTTCATCTAACATCAATGTTAATGCATCAGCAGAAATAGTAGACGCTCAGAGCCACTGCTCTGGCCATCCAACATGTTTGCATCCCAGCAATGCACAAGAAAGCCTTTTTAACATGTGGTTACTGTAAAATGGTCACGGTGTGGTTTTGTCCACCCCACCTTCCACCATGTGCAGACTTTCTTGCTCTTTATACTGTGTCAACTTGTTCTAAGCATTTAATATTGCTGCGGATGAGTCTGCAGTGGAGGTTGGTGAAATCTTGGTGTGTCTACACTCTTACCTTGTGCATCTGTATGAGACACCAAGGGGTGTGACAAAATGGCGGTATTTCAATCAGGATAGGCAAGTGACTGAAGTAAAGATAATTGTTTATTATGACAGATGATACATGATAATTAAGTCTTGTTCGACAGTTTTTGGTGCTGAGCAGCAGCAAGATAAATCCCCCCATGGAGTCCAGACACTGGTGGTGGTGTTTGCTGATGACTCTGTTGACTGATGAGGATGATGAAATGATTGAGATGATGATTGGTTAGATGTGACCAGCTGATGAAAACAGCTGATATCTTGAATGACAGTCCAAGACAATGACGGTAAAGAAATTACGAACGACCATGCGAGAGAGGAGTGAATCAGCTATAGCCCTAAGCATGCAAAGAATAGTCTTCCTGACTGAACGTCTGGTAGAGCTTCATTGGACCCCCTGGGAATGAGACCAGGGTGGAAATGAAGCTTAGCACAAGTTCTATCAGGAAGACTATCTATATGCTACTCATCCATTCATAGTTCACTCTCTCTTGCTCTCTCATCTCACGTTTTCATTGCAATTTACTGACTATGGACATTTTGTCTTATGTTAAATCAACCACAAATTTGCCACAAATTCCATATGCCAATTATGTCCTTGCTTTAAATCTGTTGTCTTCTATACTTCACTACTGTTGGACTCCTGATGGAAATCTGTTGACATTCCAGTGTGAAATATCATCAGAGTCCACTCCTCATCGCATTCAGATCCTCAGCCATTCTCTTCATCACTTCACCACCACCAGTGTCAAGACCAAGCAGCAACCTCTGGGGCTGAAAAATGAAGCCAACATGGAAGAACCGTAAACTGTAGTTCCTGCCAATGGCCACTTGAGGCTGGTTCCAAAAGCAAGTCAATCCCCAGCGACCCCCATATTAAAATGCCCAACTTTACAGCAGAAATAAGCATGTTTACTGTCTGGTACAAACCAGAGTTCTTGTCTATAACTAACATCCCACTCCAGGCTTCATTTGGCCCACCTCAGCTCCACCCACGCTCCGCCTCTCTGCTCATTTTTGGATTTGCTGGGAATGAGGCAGAGTCAGGCCCTGCCAAGCTGGTGAAAACTGGAGCTGCCGTCACTGAGCTGTGGATGACGTCGCAGAGACGTACAGTCTCTGCTCTCAGCCTCATCAAGGGGTTTCCGGCACTATTCACCACGTCACTACCCCCATCAAACATGATCATGTCACGATGGGGTCTAATCGCCAAACACTTTCACGATTCTCATCATTATTATGCATGTCTTAAAGATATTTTTTCTCTCTTAATGCCTGACTGAAGTGCCCTCAGAGCACTTAATGTCTATCAGTTGCATCTTTATTTTTTCCGTGTGTCTGTGCTCTTACTCTTTCTTTCCTGTCTGTATTTTACACAGCACAGCTCCACCTCCCACTCCCTGTTATCTGAACAGCTCTCCTGTTGCCGTTCACAGATTTTTATTGTTAATTTTTGTCTTTTCCTTCCTGTTTATTTCTCTCCCTGACACGTAATCACTGTAACAACCTTCAATTAGTATGACCAACAGGGAAATCAAATCTTTCTAACTGCTTTTCACTTCAGTGTGATCACTGCCTTTTCTCTCCCTCTCACCAAGTGACCCAAGTGAGAGGGAGAGAAATATGTTTATTATGATGAATATTATATGCTCATTAAAGAACGATTTTTTTTTTTTCCAATGTAAACTACAGGAGTCAGCATCTGCCCCCTGCCCTTCAGCTGTTGTACTGTCTGCATGAGGAAGGACATAGCGCTCCTCCCTCAGCCACATGCAGGCTTGTTGCTGAGAGTCATGCCTAAATAAGGGGTGGTAATAAATTTGGAGTTGGATTCCCACTGAGGTCACCGCAGTGTGTGTCATTTATCTATTAAAAGATGCAATTTAGGGAATTAAGAAAGGATTCTCTATTTGACATTTGACCTCCGTGCAAGTATGGAGTGTGTTTGAGTGGATTTGAAGGATTCTGAGTTCATGACATTAATTTATGAAGGGACTAAATGAGTTTTTGAGGCAAGTATGGAAATGAATAGAAAACTATGGAGTATGACAGCAGTGAAGTTTGGTTCTCTGTGCCTTGTTAATTCCCAGTTCAGGAGTATCATGATGGAAATCAAGTCTTGGTATTAAAACTACATTCACAGAGAATGTAATCTGACTCCACTGCAACACAAACATGTGATTAACTTTGTACTGGGTGTATTTTTCCATCCCTGATGCAGAATTTTAATAAACAGTGTTAAATCATATCACCAGGATGTCTCATTGTAACTCTGCTGCAGCAGCTCAGATTGAAATGCTTCGCTCAAAGGTAGCTGAACTGCAGACACTGAGCTGCAAATGAGCAGAATGTGAGCTGAAAGAGATTGACTCCTTTTAACTCAGGTAAATCAGGGTGAGAACCAACGGTCAATCCGGAGGATTGTTGCCAGCTCACCTCTTAATCACCAGGAGCAGTCAGCCTTTCAAGCCTTTAGTTTTACACTTTTGACCTGTGTTGAGTTTTTGCTGACAACACTGAGAATAAAGCGTTTGTATCTTTCAGTCAAGCTTTTCTTCACAGCTCTCAACTTTTCATCTTTTGCTGAGGTCTGTAGAGTTTGATGGGGATTTGAAATGATCAGCATTCTGCAGGTACCTCCTACATATTTAATATTCTTCTTTGGAGAAAACACCCATTTTCCCTCATTGACACTGACACAGTTGTTAAATGGACGCCGATCTTGTTGAGCCAGGTGAATTCCAGTCTCACTCGCCAACATCAAAAACAAGAAAACAGTTGTGACCACAATGGCGACATGAAAATCAGGGCTAACTAATTCAGAATTAGGTTGTAGTCTTACTGTTTAAGACCTCCCATGTTGTTTGTCAGCCATGTGATAAACAATGATTCCTTGAATATTTCAAAGGTTGCTGTAAATGTTTTGTTGGTCACTTCTGCCAGATGGATTTGGTACTTGTATATACTATATTGCATATTTGAGGTTGTGTAGGTGGCAAACAGTAAGGTGAGGCAGGAAGTTTTCTGCGTGAAATTGATCTCAGGAGTAAGTCTGGGCTCTGGAATAAGTGGGATTGATCTTTGACTCTTGGTGGACTTCCCCTCAGGCAATTATTCTGCACTGATCATTTGCAGGCAAGAGCATTTTTATAGTACGAGTTCACATGGTGTAATGTTATATTTGGGCGCCTACTCAATGTCTTCCTTTCTTTTGCTATTTCTCCCACTACTGTTTTTCTCTGTCTTTCTCTCTCTCTCTTTTTTTTTTTTTTTTTGAAAGATGTCAGATGAGAGTGACCTCTACATTAAGTCCTATTCATAACACATGAATTGCAGTCAAAAACCAGCCATGATGATCTTTCCCACATCAGTAGTACAGTCAGTCCTAATTAACTAGTTTGGAGACTTGACAAAAGAAACGTTACTGCAGCTAAACAAAGATGGCTACCAAAAATTACCTTTTGTGCCCCACTGCCAGCAGATAAAACTGAAAGCCATGCAACCAGTTATGAGCAATAAATTGTGCTGTTTTGTCCATGAGAAGCGCTCAGTAGAATTAAAGAAGAATATAAATGAATGTATCAAATGATTGATAAGAATAATACAGAAAATGGACCTGATTAGTCAAGGTGTTAGACACTCTCTCTCTCTCTCTCTCTCTCTCTCTCTCTCTCACACACACACACACACACACACACACACACAGCTTTGACAAGATATGAGCCTTTTTTAAAATACTTTCATTGATTGGTTTCTCCTCTCATCAGTCACTTTAAATGAAATGACGTACAGTTTCTTGAGATGGACAGATTAGTGATGGTGAGCTTCTTTGGTTTTTTAATCTGTTGCATCCTACTTAAGGTGATAGGGATGTGAAGTTTCTGATTGATTTATGGAGCTAGTTTTAATTTGGACGGAGGGTGGCTCATACATTATCAGAGTCAAAGACAATTGCTGTCTGTATAAATACTGCACATACTCCTTTAGTGATTCATCTTCACCAAGTGATGGTATTTATAGAAAACGTCTGTTTAAAGTTCAACCCTTTGATGGCTCTCAGTGTCAAACAGCAGAGTGTGCACTGATCACAAAGACTAATGATCAAGATAAAGGACGAAGGGAGCAACAGAGAGGCCATGATGGCTCTAACCACACTGAGGACTTATATTAAACACTTTGCTTTGTATGTTACTGGTCTTGTATATGTTGCTGGTTTATGCTGATTTGGGCCCATCATTTTGCTTGCATTTTCTCTTCTCATATCGACCATCCTAGCTAATACTACACTCCAGTATGGAGATAGATTGGCTGTCTATATAAAGTGGGTTCTTACAATGACTTCTCATTGATCTGTGTGATTTGTGTTGCCACTCCTTCCTCCTTAATTTTTAATTACATCTATAAAACCAAGACGCACTATAATGTGTGGAGTCCTTTTTTGTTTTGAGACATCAAAGTGGTGCTCTCTTCCTTTTTCTCCGAGCAGAATGGATTTGAATGTTATGCAAATAAGACAGTGACAAAACAGTGTCTGCCCTTTCAAAAAACCTTCAAAGATACTGTCCAGGAGTACAACTTTAGCTGAAGGAATAAAAATGAATGGTGGATTTTTGTTAATACTGGATCCATTAGACAGAGGGAGACCACATGGATCAAGACCACTGGCAAAAATGCATAGTCCCTCGGCCAAATATAATCACACATCTCTCTTTTGAGAGCTCCTTAAAATTCCTAGTGTGAGAGTTGTTATAATGAAAGTATCAATAGAGTGTATCATTGAGGAGGTAGGTTATTTTCTTCTCATTTATCATAATTTTGGAATTCCGTAATACTAGAGATGTTTTAATTTACCCCCTCAGGAGGTTGGGTAGTAATAAATTACTTGCTGTATGCCAAATTGGGAAAAAAAAAAAAAAAAAAAAAAAAAAAATCCATTAAGTAGATTTCAAATTAATCTGCCAGAGCAGTGAGATGGAGGAGCAAAAGAGGCTGTCTCTTAAAGTTGTAATTTTCATGGTGTAATGCTGTCCAGAGAGGGCAGGGGGCAAGCTTAATTTCTTCTGGTTAAAAAAACAGAGCTGACCATACTCCACTGAAAATCATCTTGACTGGAAACACAAATCGAGTAATGATTTGTCATGTCTGAACCTGGAATGCCCACCTCCAGGTGAGAAACACTGTTGTGGTGACACATAAGGAAGAAAGTTCCAACATCTACTAATACCACAAATATAATTCAGTCACTGTGGAGTGGTGCTGTTTACAGATTTGTCTGATCAATGCAGAACCTCGCCAGACAAGATGCTTTGACGTGACATGATTTGGAAGTGGTTTTTGTGTGATTCTGGGACAAAATACTACATTTAAAATGTTAGTTATTTGATGGCCAGTTGTAGACAGTTTTTAGACATTTGATTAAATGTAACATTCATACAACTGAACTGGACTGCTTTTCTAACCACAACTTGGTCCCTTCTGCGAAGCTAGAACATTATTGGCATCAGTAAATAATCTAGTAGCATAAGCTACTTGATTGTCTTTAGACTTTGTAAACCTTTTCCCAGGTAAATTACTGATGGATTAAACCAACTCTTTGTCTTTTACTGTCTGGTTAGCTAGTGGTCACCCACAGCTTTGTTGGTGAAATAACCTACTTTTCCTCAATAGAGTAATTGAGTTAAGATGGCATTTTATCACACATAGCTATTCTTAGACATTTGCATGGGTGAATCTGAAGCTTTATTTATGTCATGATACAGATGTTGGGCGTATCATATTAGATAACATCAGTTTTCAACACATCCTCATACCTAAAAGACTGAATGGGTCGATTGCCATTGACTGCCTTGGGTGCATGCCAAAAAGGTTTAGCAAATTGTCATATTCTGTTTTATTTAAGTTTCACACAGTGTCCCAAAGACGGGGAGTTGTACTTAACATTTTTTCACATACAGCACCACATATAATCTTTGATCATCTTATAGTGGCACCTTGTTACAGCACCTTTTTTCATTGTCTTACTGTGTTTTTCTCATGTTTCTTCCACCACTAGTCTAATTTGATCATGTGTACATATGGATACACAACTGGGGAGACTCATGATTTGCTTTCTATTGTTTCTTGGATTACTTAAAGCAACATCAGGAGACCCATTCTGTCACAGCTCCATTGTTTACACTTGGGAACAGCTGATAGTAGTAAGGGGAAGGGTGGGGGCATGGCAATATTTGTGAACAACAGATGGTGAAACCCAGGGCACATCAGTATAAAGGAGCAGCACTGTGCGAGAGACATGGAACTGCTAGCTATTAGCATTCGGCCTGAGGGAGTGTTATCGCGATAAGGGTGTACATCCCCCGGTCGGCCGATGCACAGGAAGCAGGAAGGAGCTTGAGTAGACTGCCACCTGGCTGCGTGGACCATCAACTACCTCACCAACAGACCACTGTATGTGAGGCTTCGTGACTGCGTGTCTGATGTGGTAGTCTGCTGCATGGGGGCTCCTTTCCTCTTCACCCTCAACACACTGAACCTCAGACACAACACTGCATTCATTTGTATGTCACATTTTAGTGTATAGATTTTTAAAGTTCATTTTATTTTATATACTTTTATATAGTTGGGCAGCAATGCATCATATTGTATAAGATCATCATATGTTGGCGGTGTCACTGTCCTGTGAGAACCATGTATCTCTAAAAAGTCAGAAAAACAGCCTGTTTTCAGCTTTGTGAAGATATATTTTAAAGCTAAACTATAAAGGAAAACTTAATCCTTCAATTTACCAGAAAATTGGAGATTGATGGTTTTCGCTGGAGTAAAAAGTACAATATCTTTTATACTTTTAGGACTGTGAACTTAGTTCAAACTTCAAACCTGTTAAGTAAATGTGCACTAGTTCATTTTAATGTGTGTGAACTGAACTTTGGGCTCACTCACAACACTAGCAGACACCATCTTGTAGTCAGCTGAGAAGTGTAATGCAGACATACAAACACAATAACAATACAAGTATCACAAAACAATACAACCAGTGGCTCAGAGTTGACAGGCACAAGCAAACAGTGTCAGTGGCTTTCAAGGATACATTGCTCAACATTGGCAGCATATACTGACATACTTGTATATACTCACTGACCGTATATTGGAAGCACCTTTCAATGTAGTGCACTCCAGTTTAACACCACCACCCACTATGACCTCAATAATAAACATAAAGTTAAATGATTGCCTTTCTAACAGTGTCAACAAAAACTGAAAACCGATAAGCCTTCTAAAAGTGGAATTCATGTTGCATTGGCTTGCATTTTATTGTACAGGTGTACCCAATGAAGTGGCTGGTGAGTGTACACATAGTGGACTAGAACATGTAGTTATACATTTTCTACTACCCATCATGCTGTAATTCCAAAAATACTCCTTCTTCCCTCTCATTCTCTGTGTCTTTGTCATTCCTGGGCAGACTGGGGAAACATGATGTTCTCTGTTGCAGATGATGAAACTCTAATGTAAGTAGGAAATGTTCTCTTTCCTGCCACTGGAGGACTCAAACCAAGGTGACAATGACAGTACTTGTCCTCATCAGCTGTCAGTAGCATTTTAGGCACTTAGGTGGAAGGGTCTGAAGTGGTAGCAGCATAAGAACAAAGTCAAACATGTCCTTAAAGGAAACAGATGAACGCAGAGCTGCATATAAACGTATGTAAAGCAGCTGCAGACAGTGGGATGAAATCAAGATCAAAGTGGTAACTATTCCAGAGGATATAACGGTGACAAATGTCATTGAGAACAACAACACTGGCTGTATGGAAAGAGCATCAAAGGCATCTGAGGTAATGTGAGGAGTTAGAAACCATTTGGCTGTGTGTACTGCACTGAACGAATGTGTCCTTACTAAATCACACAGGAGATAAGAGAGAGAAGAGATAAGAGATATATAATGTATATAGAGTATCTCTGGTTGCAGCCTTGATGCCAGCACTGACCAGCTATCTATAATTTTCAATCTGAACAGACTTTCACTGAAAGCATGCAGGTCATGGCAGCATGATTCCGTTTTCAGCTGGTTGCAATCTACAAGCTCACCACTAGATGCAACAAAATCTTCTACATGAAACCTTCAAAGGTTTTTCTACTAAAAGAAAAAAAAAAAAAGTTTCAGCGACCTGAGTTGTGATGTAAAAGAACTTAAAGATACCTTAGCTCATATTCCATGGTGTAGCAGCTAATGTTACTGTGTGTGGACATTGTGTATTGATGATATAAGATAGTCTAAAGCTCAGATGAACTCAGAATGAAGACTAAGAAGCTTTTTTATGAATAAAGTGAAAGCTGTCATGTACACTCGTGAGACTGAGAGGACCAGGAAATACTTCTTGGACTTCTTGGAAGAGGGGATAATTCCCACTCAGCTATCCTTTCATCAAGACTGTAGCCAGCCTGTAGCTTCACTCATCTTTCTTCTCATCAAGCAACACCGTTCTTCATCCTTTGCCCATGTTTACTTATGGTCTGTGAGTAACAGTTCACCGGTGCACGTGTTATTTATTTGTAGATTGACTACAGAATCAGCCACCTGTTTTGGTCACCATGCTCACAAGCAGTGACAGACTTTTTATTTATTTTGGTTGCAGCTTGAATGTGTGTGTGAGTGTGTGTGGGCCCTTTAGGTAATTGATGCGTGAGATAAGGTAAAAGAACTTTGTAACTTTTCAAAATACGTCTTCCTGCTAAGTGGAGGCACCACCATACTCTAGAATTCATATTAATAAGGTAAAAGCCTGAAAGTTCATTTGTTGCATGCAGGTTAGAACAGGTAAAAGTACCCAGGGCCCCACCAATACTATCTAGTAACTATCTAGCTACATGAGACCAGTGTTATAAGAATATTGAATATGAAGAAGGAATCTAAGGGAAAAGATGTGGCTGCTTTGTGAAAAGTCTTTTAGCTTAGAAACTGGGAATTAGTCAAGATC
The DNA here is from genome assembly GCF_051107435.1 of Chaetodon auriga. Taxonomy (NCBI): domain Eukaryota; kingdom Metazoa; phylum Chordata; class Actinopteri; order Chaetodontiformes; family Chaetodontidae; genus Chaetodon; species Chaetodon auriga. Next base: position 6,534,147 of record NC_135082.1, read on the forward strand.
AGAAAAAGATTACCCAAGCACACCACTCAATTTCGGTAATACAGGAGTTCCATCCCACTTAATTGTGGTACATTTCCTTAGTTGGGACAGAGAACTACAAGTGTTGTAAAGTGCATGTGGGGGGAAGAAATAATGTAAAGGGAAACAGACTTTACTTTGAGCAGGATTTCACTCCCGCAAAAGGAGAGAGAACATGTGCATCCACACATTATTATTCCTACAAAATTGGAAGTTTTTGGAAAAGATCGTGTTGATATAAAGATGCTTATGAAGCAGGACAAACGTTGAACTAGACAAAAGTAAGAAGTGAGAGAGTGAGTTTATACTGTGGGAATGCACAGCCACTGTTAAAGTAGGTAAATAGATCTAAACTTGAGGGACTGCTTAAACCTTTGCTCTACCAGCACCTCATAATCTATGAATCTGCAAGAGAGACAAAAATGTTAGACAGGTAGACTATAAGGAGGATGAGCAGCAAAAAGACCATTTGTGTAGGGACATTCAGAAAAGGAACTCTGAAACTTGGAAAGGGTTAAGATACCCTTCAGTGCCTCCAGACGGCATCAAGATGCAAAATATTGACTGGTGGAAGATGCCGCATTTATATTGAACTGACATAGATGATAAGATCATTTGAGCCAATGTCTTTCCCCTTTTTATTTCAAAATAGCTATGAAGCTCTGATTGATTTTATTTTTTCATGTCCATCTATTGCATTGAAAAATAGGTTTCAGAACCCTTTTACCTATTTTTAACCTTTAATGTTTGACGAACTGCACTCCCAAATTCTAAGGAACCTTTATGCACTATTGAAAGTATGCCAACAGGGAGAATTATCATCTGGGTTGAAAATGGCACCGAGCAGAGCATTAAGGACCAGAAAAGAGTGGTGCAGTCAGCTGACTCCAATCTCCTGGAGGTCTTTACTCGGTGGGACAGGTCCAAGGCAAAGAAAATCATCCAGGACTCCCACCACCCACCTGGTTTACTCAGCATTTCCTTGAATAATGAATGGACCATTACTGCTACCCCAATGCCACAGACACCTGCCAAAAACACTACATCCGCATGTACTGTATCTCGGCATTAATATTTAAACACACATTGTGTCACACATTGTATTGTCCATCATTTAGCTTCTTTATACATTGTGTTTGCTTTCATAATCTATTCTTATATTTGATATCGTTCCCTGTTACATTTACATATCTCTTTCTGTTGTGTTCTAATATTCTACTGTGACTTTCAATTTGGTCCTCACTACATTTAATAAGCGTGATCCTTGTACTTGGCACAGTCAGCGGAGGCAGAAACTTAACATTTCACTGCAGTGTACTGGCATAATTGTGTTGTGATGTTTTCCACTTACTGCAGTTGCACTGGGGGCAACTGTGGTTCTCCATAAAAAGTTGCTATGCTAGTTTATGTGGCAATATGGTGCCCATTTGAGTGTGTCAGTTGGATGAGGTGCAAACATTGTTTGATTGGATTAGGCTGGGAACCGATAATTAGACCAACCAGTCTGTGAAACCATTACACATCACACACTCAGCAAGCCAAATTGTTGCAGCAGCGGACTCAAAAATGGTGTGCTATGTGTCACCAGCTTGAGATGAAACTAATGATTCCTGTGGGCATATTTAACTGCTGCAGCAGTACAGAAAAAGAGATACTGGCAAAAGTAAAAGCAGTAACACTTCACTTTGAGTTACTAAGAGCATGGAGATCCAGTTCCAGGCACTTTTAATCTTGTTTTCTCTTCATATGAAGTCCTTATTGGAGAGCCTGTAAAACCACCACTGTTTCATCTCTGTGCCTTGATCAGTGCGTTACAGGGTAGGAATAAACAGACCGTATATAGGCCACATACGCAGGATACTCAGGTGGCTTTTCTTTATTAGAATTTTACATAAAATACCTAGTGAGTGAGTTTATGTCTTTCAAGAAAAGAGACTATAAATATAAGCAAAGTAACAATGCTGCTATGAATTAAATTGGTATTTAAGATAAAATGATGGCAAACTAAGATAAAATAATCCTTTATTAATCCCACTACAGTGGAATTTGCAGTGTTCCAGCAGCAAAAGGGATTGTGTAATAAGAGACATCAGAAAAAATGGCAACATATGATAAATAAGTAAACAATATTACAATATTAATTCACATTTTATGTATAAAAATCTTGATATTCGTCTTGTAGCCAAACACCATTACTGCATGTTGCCATTTTTCAAACATACTTGCCAATCTGTGAACATGCATTTAAAGTGCTAAAGACAGCAAGAGTTGGACCAGACTCAACAAGTCTTCCAAATTAAACTAAATATGATGTTTGTCCACACCCCCCAGAACAACACATAAAGGTGTTTTCTGATCTGCTGCCTTTATCAGCAGGACGGCGTAATTTGTCCAACTCTTTCAACATCAAGTCACTGTTGGAAATCAGTTGTATGATGTGACAACACTGTTTTTAAGGTTTGCGTAGGTTTATGCAGGTAAAACACTTCATTATGTTCAGAGGTTTGGACAAAAAGTTCTACTTCAATAAGGTAAGGTGACCTTCTGTCATCATGGTTACAAAAATATACACATGGTTAAGTTTAGTGGTTGTGGACTGTCAGTGAAATAAACAGATAAATAAACAGTCTCCTTGATAAAGTCTGTCCCACCCATCCACCCTGACCTCCTCCTAGGCAGACTTTGTCATTTTGAGGCACTTGCTGAAAAGAGTGATGTTGTTGTTCTTCTAGCAGGGACAACAAACCCATAGACACTGGACCTCATGCAAGAACAGCTTCTTTTCAAAATCAGCAGACAAAAACATAACAAACTGAGCAGTGTCAGTAGCTGCATTAGGTGACCTGAAGTATCAATAGTAAAGCTGCCAATGACATGTCAGAGCAGCGTGCACTGTGACTGTAATAACTGCTGAAAAGCAAAGCAGTCCATGCCTAATGAGAGAGTTGGCCATCTCACAATCACAGGAATATTATGCAAGAAAGTTACAGCCTACAGTAGGTGATGTTACACTGATGTTACACAGGGTGATACTGGACAGAGACATGCATAAAGATGCTGATGATAATATATATATATATATATATGATAAAAGTTCAGATGTACACAAAATTGCACCTGTTTGTATCGAGTTAGTTATTGTCTGTGGTTATTGGCTTTGCTGTTTGTAGAAAATGGACATTTAGTCTGAACTATAAACTCCTGGCAGTAGTATAATGGTTGATTTTGCCCTCCTCATCATTAGTCCTCTCATGCCTTTAGCAGATGAAATGAGCACATTTGGAGGGATTACCTGAGGATGGTCCTGTGCCAGCAGGTGAGGTTAAACAACGTGCCTAGGACCAGCTCAAGACAATAACAAGAAGTGGACCAAACAGACCAATGATGGTGTATCCAATGGCGTATCCAATTTTATTAAAGTAATTGGTGAGTATTAACAGGATGGAGCTGGTCAACAAATGACAGGAGCAGCTTTTAAGACCTGCTCACAGGAAACGTCTTCATGGCAAACACTGAGAGAGGAGCTCATGAGGAGATGGACCAGGCTGTGTTGCAGAGGAAAAGGCTGGTGATGGTGCCTCCGGTCCCAGAGGGAGAGGAAACCGTTTGGTGTCACCATGGTAATGGACGGAAATAAAAACATGTTTGATGATCACAACCCAAACTCCATGTTGGAGATGATGAAACCCTCTCGTAAGCAGGATGCAGTCCCTTCCCTGTCACAGTCACACTGGAGACAGTCAAAACCAAGGTGACAGTGACAGGTTTAATCTGCAGCCAGCCGCGAACTGGCTTTTATCTAAGTTCTCAGGGGTCCTGTGACGAAAACTGGCTTCAATGTTCTCCCTGCTTTCAGTCATCCCTCCACCCTGTTTGTACTTTCCTTCAATCCCACTTGCCCCTTTCCTTGTCTTTTCTTACCCTCTTTTCCTGTTTACACTGTTCTTACACTCGTTGTCTTTCGGTTTTTCTTCTTTTATCACAACAGCCTTGTGTTTGTCTCACTCTGTCAAACTTGTTTCTTTTTTTGCCCCCTCCTTTACCTTCTTTACCTTTTTAGCTACTTCCTTTTTCCTTTTCCTCTTTCTCTTAGAATCCTCTTTTCTCAACTTTTCCTTCCCTGCCCTTTTCTTCACTCACCTTCCTTCAGCCTTTTCTCCTTCCCCCTTCACATTCCATCTTTTACTACCTTCATCGTCTTTCCTATGTTCCCTACATATTGGATATTTTGGCATGAATGCACAAATTGATAACGTTTCACATAAAAACAGACGCACTTCATGTCTCTTCCTCCCTCCTTGCTCTTGTCTTTTTCAGTCAAATCCCTTTCAGCCTCCTTTGTGCCTCTTCTCCTCTTTCTCAGCATCATCCTCTCTCTTCCTCATTCTTGTTTTTTCTCCTCCTCCTAGTTAGGCTCCAGCAGACTTGATCAAACATCTCTTTAACCAATCTGCTCTGTCACTCCAGCACACTCAGACGTGCTCAGGCACTGCGAGTGCAGTTTGTGCTGGTGAGTAGGGACATGATGTTATATAATGACACAAGAAGATTGGACAGTGCGCCTCATCCACTTCATTTTGTTTGCGAGTCTGTGTGTGTGTGTGTGTGTGTGTGTGTGTGTGTGTGTGTGTGTGTGTGTGTAAATGAGTATGCATGTGGTTGACAGTGTGAGTGAGTGAGACGCTTCCAGCAATTTCAGCAAAGGTTAATGGAGAACCGCTTCACACCTTCTTTCTGCACACCAGAGAGAGAAAATAGCCGGGAGGAGATAGAGCAGGAGATGTGAAGAGAAAGACAGAAAGAAAGATTAAAAAGAAAGAAAGAAAATCAAATGCGAGTTTAAAGGGACACTCCATTAATCTTCTCCTGGTGGCAGCCCACCATTTGTGTGTGCGTGTTTGTGTTTCACACACACGCAGGCCAATTATGCTCCAGCCTGCAGAGAAAGAACACAGACTAGCTCAGATACAACCTCAGATTTACAAATCATCATATCAAAGGCTGTCTGTCAAAAAAATCACCTTCACATCAGCTCAGTGGTGACATTCTGGGAGAAAAAAAAAAGTGAGAAAAAAGCTGTTTATGTTTGGGGGAATGAAGTCAATGACAATATTGTCATGTTGGTTGCATTGTTAGCTCATTAGCTTTTATTTACCGTCGCATTAAACAAAATATTGTGACTCCAGCAGTTTCCATTTGGTTCGAGCGCTTGCCAAATTGCACCAATTTGCCTGAGGAGAGTATAAAAGCAATGAAAATATAACTTAATTAAAGTCCCCGAATCAAAGCTGACTACGAATCTCAGCATGTAGGCATTATAAAATATTCACTGAATAAACAATTACACACCACAAATCAGCCACCACCAGTGAAGTGACATAATCACTGTAGTCTCTAATTTGATTTCACCTGTCACCACAATCAGTCACAGTGTGGTCGTAATGTGCTTAAAATATGTTTCTAAACGTGTGTGCTGAGATCCTGTAACACAACGCCGCCGACGAACTTCTCACCATAAATTCAAATTACAGCTTTATTTTTCCAAACAAATTCAGCAGTTTGGTGTGTCAACACTCAATTTGACCTTCAAACCAATGACTCATGACTTCACTTGCATTTTAGCTTTTTCGCTTTGCATGACATCATTTCCTCAAAATGCCTAATGGTTAAAGATAATGTTTGTATTGTTTATTCTCCTTCCAAAGACTATGCTTTGAATCTGACAGCAGCCAGTCATGTTCCAGGAACGGGAGGGAAAGGTGCATCCGACACTTATATCGCAGTGAACCAATAAAAATCTGAAAGTAAATACATATAAAAACTGTGACACCCCGGCCACTGTCAGCAGAGAACTGGCTAACACGAGAGGGTCGTCAGCTGATAAAGCTCTCCTGGGCCATAAGGCTATAATAGCTGACCCATGTGTTCGCTGTCTCTCTCTTCCTACAGCTTGCATTAAACCTGCATTATTGGCTTTTTGTTTGCACCTTCAGCACCTCCATAGCACAGTAACCATAAATTTATGTACTGCTTTTATTACTGACATTGCTGATCTGCAACTCCACTGTTCATTTGCATTGGCTTTTGTTTAAAGTGAATCTATTGTGTGGAGTCCCTCTATGTCACATTTCCTGGGCCAGTTTGGAACAAAATGTATAAATGGTTATAAGATTAGCATTTCCAGACCACATTAGCATATCAGCTTTATATGTAAAAGAATGAAGGTTTTACAGGGCAATTATAAGCAGTGCACTTCACCAATCTGTCCACAATGGCTAAAATGTGCTTTCTGATATGCTTTTTTAGTCCGACAATCACCCAAAGTGCTTTTAGAACACAAGTCTGCATTCACTCACATGTTCATACAAGGACAGTTTGGCCACCTGCTTGTTACGAGTGTTAACCATTCGCACGCCGTTGGCAAGGACCAAGGATACTTCGACACGTGGACTACCGAGGCCGGGGATTGAGCCACTGACCTTCTGATAAGTTGACAACAGCTCTACCTCCTGACCTGCACAGCCACCCCTATATGAAGCAGTACTGTTCATTTGTAGCATATGACTTTTATTTGGGTGACTATTATTTACTCCATCTGGCTGGCACGGCTCTGCAGTTGCTGACACTGTGAAGCAGAGATGATCTGGTATTATGATTAGATTTCTGCAAGTTGTACTTCATTTCAACTAAAAACACACAATTAAATGGTTGTAAAAGAGAATATTGGAAACGAGTGTCAAGGACTTTTTTTTCCCTCCACTAATTCATTGTGCTCAGAAGAGTCAGTCCCCCTGTTGTCAAGGTCCCAGTTGCTCTCTCCCTCAGATTCACTCCAAGTGATGTCCTCCAACACTACCAGCGAATTTTTTCCATTGATTTTGGTGAACAAAAACATAGAAAATCTGACACAAACACTGTTGGACATCAATAACAACTATCTCTGTGTGTAACTGATGTCTCTTTGCACTCGCTACAGACACTGGCTGCGGTTGAATAGTGTTTTTTGTTTAGGAGGGTTCCTGAGTGAAATGAACCACAAGTATCTAAATGGCAGCCATGATAAGAGCTGTTTGAATTCTCTAAATGCTAAGTCGCTGTTGGTCAACATAGCCAACAACTTCCTTGTCAGAATCTTTGTTGAACTTTCATTCATGTCAGTATTTTAAGATGATCATATCAGAAGTTGTGAATCAGGACCTCCAGTATTTGGATCAGGCAGCTGATGATAAACAGGCGATAAAAGGAAGCCTGCAACAGCTGCTATTTTGAGATTGCCACTAAAATGTATTTCTGTTTCTCAGAATAAAGGACAGATTTTGTGACACGTTAAAAGATGAACCCAAAGAATGGATTCAGTTAATGCTCTCGACCCCCAAACCTTTATATATCTATATGATATATAAAGGGTTATATGGTCAGCTTTTCTTAATTTCTAAAGTTAGTTTGACTTGTGACTTTGTAACATGATCGCAACCAGACATTTTCTGGTTAATTCTATAAAACATTAAATTCAAAAGTGAAACTAAAACCCTGAACTTACTCCTTCCAAGTTCTGAGTGAAACAGCAAAATTCTGTCTGCTTCAGATTGCATCATTTTGAAGGAATAAGTGCCGAACCAGGAGTTTTTACATCTTGATCACCGGAAAGACTTTGCCATAGATGTAACAGGTATCCTCCTACGTTCCTATAACATCATCTTGGATGCTTTCCAGAGCTCATTTTCCAGCTCATTATCACCTAAGCAACCAGAATGTGTCTGTCCACGACATTATCAGGACATCTACCTTTGTTAGAGATCCACATGACACCCAGTCACTAGAATACTAAATTGGCCGTCAAGCTGAAGATTCTTTTTAATATATTTTCAGCTGGTGTGGGCTCATCTATAACTCATTTGAGAGCCACAGTTACATCAGCCACTGTAACATATTACAGCATCACTTTGAGCCTTGATACATTATTGAGAAAAATAACTGACTGAACTCAGTGCTGACCCTTTTATTTCTCTCTTTTTATCTATAAATTAGAAGCAAGATCTTCTTTACTCATCAGAATATTACAAAAAGAAGCAGCAGCAGAGGTAGCCACTGTAGTTTGGAGAAGTAGTGCATTTACCATGGAGTTTGGGGAATTTTTGGTAAATAGTTACCTTAATTAGAACAACAATATGAAGCCTTTAGTTCAGTTTGCACTTTAAGTTTGAGTTGTTTTAAATTGATCAAGTAGAACTGAATTCTTTGCTATTGGGAAGCGAAAGCATCACCTGTGCGCCCATGTCAGTTCTCCTGGTGATCAGAAGATTCTCCTCACTTTCAGCTGGAAGGTTTATGTTCAAGGTCAAGACATTCAGTCTGGACTCCAGGACTGCTGTTTCTTTTTTGTGGGAGAACTTCTCATATAGTTTATGGAGTACGACATTCGACCTCGTTCATGAGGCGTTTATATGGCCAGACTTGATTGAAGGACTTTTGTGGGATTCATCAATGTTTTCTGTGTCCCAAAATGTTTGTAGGCAAGAACACAATTTACCAGACATGGGACCAGTGGTTGGATCCACTTATATTTTAAACTGATCTGCAGAAAAATTCTTGTAGGGAAATACGAGGTACAGAATATTCCAACAACATTTTTTTCTTTATTGTGTTTCCAAAATGCTTTTTTTCTGCTGTGGAGCAAAACCAGGCTAGTGGTTTGCTTGATAAGAGATTTTCTATATGGGAATATAAAATGAGACTAACCTGTTTTCCAGCATTAATATCATTGAAAGAGTATCTTAGCACCCGGCTGTAAAACAGTGTTTTGCTGCCTTCTCTGGTAGAAAGTTTCAAGCCTGTTTACCACCACGACACCCAGCACCCCACCAAGCACGACACCGTGTTTTGTTGCCCCTGTACATTATTGCAGTAAGGTGAAAAGTTAAACCACTGGAGGTCAGCAAAGAAATGTTCTGTCTGTGAAGCCTGACAAGTGTGTGGGACATTGTTCACTGCAATCAGGTGTCTTTTCAACCACCGAGTCTCCATGAAATCTGAATCCACCATCTGCATCCATTCAAGGTGTCTTGGGAATTTAAAACCTGACAGTTGGCAGGAGTCTTTTTGTTAGTCAGTTAATTTCAGGATGCTTTTCATCTCCTTTGTGCACTGCAGGCCAACTTTGGGTCTTTTTTGTTTAATTTTTTTTGCTCTTCTTCATCTTCTTCTCTTTATTGTGACAGATTGCACAACTGTCCAGATTGGCACAACAGTGCCATTTTCATTTAGAGGAAGAAAAAAGAAAGCATTTGTGAATGAGACCCATCGTGCCAAATGATGAGCATTTCAAGCCAGATGTACTACTGACTATCAACTAACAGCTGGTTCAGAGGGCTGCCATGTTTTTCGACATCAAGTGATTTTTCCTATTAAAGGAGAACATGTACAGAAAACTGTATAAATATATGAAGGACTTGCTGCTTCCTTACCAGAGAGAGAGATGGAACTCAAGTAAATTTTATGGGTGGCTTAAATCTAATAATTTAAAAATGATTGAGATTCATGGCATAAACCTTTCCATAGAGTTTTGTGTAATTGGCATAATAGTCATTGTACCTTTAAGAAAATTGTATGTCATGACGTCTATCTTAAAACCAACGTCAGCATAATGAATATTTATTTCCTGATATGTTGTAATGAACAGGGCCAGATAATGCAGAGATGCCTATCTCCCGCTGAAGTGTGATAGCTGAGATTTGCAGAATACACAAAGCGAACGTTGTTAGCCCACCGCAGAGGAGAATGGAACTTTAAGCTGTTTAATTGGATCAGTCAACAAAAGAATTGTTTACCATTGTTGAAGCTTAAGAAGATCTGAGAGGCTTTAAGACAGCCAATCAGGCAGAGGCAGTGAGGGGAAAATGAAGAGGGAGTGAGAGGTACGGGGAGACAGGTGTAAAAGGCGGGACTTTTAAGAGAAGTGGTGTAAAACAGGCCAGAGGATGACTGGTGGGAGATGTGGATGACAAGAAAGAGAATAGAGATAAAGGAACACTTCAATGGAAATACAGAAATGGTTAAAGAGAGACATCAACCAAGAATGAGAGAGAGGGAAGAAGAGAGAGGAAAGAGAGCAGTAGAATAAGTATGATTGTTTCTTGAGCGCTGAGCCTCCTCAGGCGAATTAGAGCCGGGCCTTGTGCAGAGAAACCTGACTGCCTCTCTTTGATCTTCCCTCTAATCAGATTGGAGCTCAGGGTTTAGGGGAAAGGCATAACATTCTATTGCCTCTTTTCTCTTTGAAACGTGTGTGTGTGTGTGTGTGCGTGTGTGTGTGTGTGTGTGTGTGTGTGCGTGTGCGTGTGCGTGTGTGTGTGCGCACATGACGTGGGTCATGCGTACTATAAAGAATTCTGTGCGATGATCTGAGCTCCACAACTGTAACTGCTCCTAAAGGCATGCATAAAAAAGCATTAAATGAATAGCTGTGCACTCTGTTGATAGTTTCATTTTGTCAGCAGACAAAACCTCCACTGTCATTTGTATGACCACTAAAAACACCTCAGGCCAGTTGCATAAATGTGCAGGTTTGCCTCTACGTCTCAGTGTTTGCACAAAGACAGAAATTCAATTTGTCAGATTTCTACAACGGTGCATATGCATGGCTCTGTTATATAAATCTCTACTATGGCACGGAGTGCACATTTGAAAGCCTGATCTCCACATCATTAGCAGCTATAAATGGATTTAGCACATTAGTTATATCAGCTGTTTGCATAAAGGGTGAGTGTAGTCCAGCAGTGTACTGGAAGTATCAGGAATAAGACCTGTTTTTTTTTAATGGCGTTGATATAAAGAAATAAATCCGCCTCATGTTCGACCATAGTTTGCACACCTGAACTCTGCTTCATTAATGCACTAATTGCCTCTCTGCTGCTGTTGTGTGCATATGGTTAGTGATCTCCTCATTTGTTGAGATAATTTACTCAACAAGCATTTGTGTGATTAACCTGTCTTGTGTTTTGTCGAGTATGTGATGAAGTAATTGATGGAGACTATTAAAAAGAAATGTCTGCACTTGGGCAAGTTGTTCATTGTTCATAAAAAATATATCTAGATGTAGATTATTGACTTAATTGTGGGGAAAAAAGACACAGCTCTCCCCTACATCAGCCTAGTGGTGCTCCTTGTGTAAACAAATATAATAATAACTTTGCCTTAGATTTGTTTATTAGAGATCTCTCTGTGCAGCTGTAATATGCATGAGGTGTGTTCATTCTCACCATTTTTTTTTGACTTGTATTGTTATTTTTGAAAGAAGAGCGTGTTATTCTGGAGTGGATACAGTGTGACTTGTACAATCAAACAAAGTGAGGCAACAAACCGGGAAGCAAGACAGGAAAGTGCTGCAGTTTCATCTGTTTTGGAAATATAAACAAAAAGTCTCCTTGCACTTTAATAGAAAGCTGAGGGGGAGCTGCAGTGTTTTTATCGGCCGTGCACTTGACCTGAGTTTCAACTTTAGTGTGAGTTGCAGATAATCACAGATTTTTATTCTGAGGTGAACTTCAGTTGAACACCTTCCTGATCGGCAACTTTAATTCCAGGTGTTTCACAAAATATGGCATGCTTGTATTACATCACTTAATTTGTCAGTTCTCTCTCTGCCTCCCGTTTACTGCCCCAAATCCTATAACTGATGATGCAAGCACAGGCCTAGTGATGGCAAGACTCATTACAGCCAGAAGACCTTTAATCATTCTCTGAGATTAAAAACTGTGAGGCTTTGAAAGCAGTTTGGAGTTTACAACAAAGAAAATCCACCATAAAATTAATGTATAAATGTGTAAAAGAATATTATGGCAATGTGGGAGACTTTGGTGAAGTGACTGTATTCAGATGCCGAGCACCCAATGCATTTTTGCCCAGGTTCGTAGTGCATTGTACAAAATTTATACTAAATTGCGTCCCACAAAATAAAGCTTTAATAAAGCTTCACCATTCAGTAATGAAAGAATATAATGGTTTGCCTTGAACTGCTCGGTAGCTCCAGATTGCAGAGCTGTAGAATGTAAACAGTCTGCTTTAATCACATTTAACAGAGAGAGAGAAAAAAGAACATGAATACTATTAAATGAGATTCATTATAAAGCTTTATCAATCATTTTTTATTATCACACACAGAGTCCCTCCATTAGCATATAAAGAGATCAAATCAACATAGCAAATATTCAGAATGGAACATATTTTCAGACACACACTCTCTTTCTCACTCTCTCTCACACACAGACTTGGTCTATGTATCACTTTGTGACAAGGCAAATCTTTAAGCCTGACTCTTTTTGATAAGTCCATGACTGATCAGTGAGGGTCTATTTCCTGTCTTCACCTGTGATAAATCACCCCTTACATTGTCAGTTGGGTGTGTGCAACTGTGTGTGTGTATGTGTGTGTGTGTGTGTGTCTGAAAAGCCTGTGCAATTGGCAGCGTGAACCAAAGAGTAAAACCACAGTTTGTATTCATCAACTTTGCTGAAATCTAAAGTACTGTAGTAGTGAAACTTTGGAATTGAATTGTACACTGAATAGCAGACAAAACAGGTGTTTTTGGAGCATTCCACTACTTTCCCAGTCTTTTGTTGCTCCTGTCCTAACTTGTTTGAAATGTGTTGCTGTTATCAAATTCAGAGCAAACATTTACAAAAACCAATGAGGTCGCACATGAAATATATCGTCTTTCTACTGTTTTCACTTGAGTTCATGTCAAGAAGGATGACAAGCACCATCGTATTGTGTTTTACTCTCTCCCGTTCACACACACACACACACACGCAGATACTAGCAGCATGGTTGAACTCTATTAGTAATCTAACCTATTAACCCTGAAACAAGCAAGTCAGACTCTCTATCACACAAGCTGCACATGAACTCCTGCCATTTCTGCACATTTTCCTATTTGTCAAACTGATTTTGCTGTCAGCTATGAATGGATGCTAAATGCACGCTGATCTTTGTGCATATGTGCTGTCAAACAATATGTCAGACAGAGAGTGCTCTGAGCGCAGTGGTATACATTTTTGTGGAAAATGCATGAAGTGTGACATACTGTAAACACGTCATGTGGAATGTTTGTCTCCGCAGTGAATCGAAGCTTTACATTTTTGCACGTTATTAAATCTAGTTTGTTCATGCACCACATCTACCTTTTACTCATTCATCCATTTTTATATTTTCAGATATAAATGGCATAGAGGTAAATGCAGCTTAAAGGTTCCAGGTCAGATTTCTGGTGTAACTGTGTTACTGAACATATCCAAGTAATTTTCACTGTGAATATTCTTCTGCCTGGTTAATATTGTCTGCTATGTCACCTTCCATCTGTCTGTCCACCTGTTCTGATTTGATGAAATTATGAGAGATCCTCACCGAGCATATTTCCTACCTTCAACTATGATACACTGTCTCCTTGCCAAGGCCTCAGATGCTGTGCAGAACACCGAAGACATAGCACCACCTGCCTCATGAGGTGTTCCCTCTTCCTCCTTCGCCTTCTCCTTTTCTAAATATACTGCGTACTTTCTTTCCCAGCTGTCTTACTGTGACCTGGGCTGCGTGAAAAGTGACCATGAACACATTAAACATCTCAACTATTCTTAGTAGAGAAAGACAGATATAGTAAAAAGATGGAAGGCCTTTGAGAATGTGACCCTGTGTGAAGCCAAAATGGCTGACATGGCATCACTCAAGCAGTTGTTTCAAGGCACACAGTGCATTCATCAATATGTCCTGTTGTCCTATTGATGTTTGTCATTTCTTTCAGTTACTAACAACAGATATTTTTGGAGTGTGTTGACATGTTGCTGCTGGTGCAAACAGTAAAAGTACCTGCATAAATACATAAATACATGCATTCTGTGGGCCTGCATTGTTTCTTGATCAAATCTTTGTCTGTTGGTCTTGAGTAGTGGGTTCTTCTTATCCAGTGACCTTAGGGGACCCTCCAGGACAACTTGGTCTTGCATTTGACGTTAATGTAGCATGGAACCAGGTTAAATCTCTGTCTCAGACTTGTATCCCATTTAAAAACTGCTGGTTCCTCCTCAGGGTTCTGAGCAGTCCTCGTCATTTCCTATATTTATTCTAAATGTAATCAGCGTTTTCTGAGAACTCCTTCACTGTGTACATAGTGGCCATGTTTGAATTGACTGATGGGATCGGCCACTTCCCCCTTCAACAGAACAAAAGAGGAGTTAAAGCACATCCCTAGAGTATACCTTCAGTCATCACTGAAGCAGAACAGAATTTGGCTGGATTGTGATCCTAACCCCTAAGAATATATGTACATGCATGTTAGCTTCATCCCAACAGTCCTCGGCTGGAGGATGTTCTACACTTATTCAGGAATAGATAAGGGCGGGTATTTTCCAGACTGTGGGAGTAAAACATGTCTGAAAAGTCTGAAAGAAGATGAGCCTTAATTATTCAGTACACACCTTTGAAACCTTCCTATTGGCACTATCATCCTTTTTTTCATTTATGAAGAGAAAGGGGTGAGACTAGTGTGAAGATGATCCAGGCTGTCATTAAAACCAAGTTTCTGAAATCAGGAAGATGAATTATTTCCTATTCATTGGTATGAAAACATGTTTGCATCTCCTGCTCTCAATACACTTCACTACCTCCCACAATACACTTGGCTATCTTCTTCCGTTCTCATCATCTTTTCGAGAAAGTTAGATTTTCTCATCCGTTGCTCTCTATTGTTCCGTGATGAATGCAAATTCTACAATTCGGAGCTTCTCCCGGGACATGGAAATAGCCTCTGAAAATTACATTGCACACCTCACTGACTGTCAGACAGAGAGGACTGAGGAGGGGCCATGGAGGGGAGGGGATGGGAGGGGATGAGGGAGGTCAGGGTCAGAGGTAAGGGGGAGATGAGAACGAGGGAAGGGTCGGGAAAGTAGAGGGAAGACAGAGCCATTCAGAAACATAAAGAGGAAAGAGAAGACAGTGGCTGATGGAGAGATAGCTTGCATACTAATGCCTGCAGCTCTTTAGCCTTACCTGACCCGTCCTCCAGGCCTTCTAACCTGAGAGCAGGACGTGTCAGCCTCCGCATTAGAATGGCTTTTCTGATGCTCCAAAGGTACGACCACTGGGTCAGCTTTTTATAAGAGGGCAGGGCAGGAGGGCCAAAATGTGTTTTGAGGGCTGTTGGCCCTGTTTGATTTCTGCAGTCTAAAATGTTGTGAAGGTAGCCAAAAATGGAGTTTATTTTGTGAGCTATTAAGCTATTCAGGCCAATATTTTTGATATTACATCATAAGGTACACCAAGTAACATCTATCTAGCACTAGTGCTAGAGGGAGGTTTCCCTTACATGTATGTTGGTTTAACTATATGGAGCAGAGCAGGACTGGCATCCTGAGATGCATTGGCCCTGGGATCAATATACAGTACACTATGTACTTGGTACCCAGCCCGTAATGTATATAAATCCCATTAATTGCAACTCTTTCTTCGATATGTGCAAAAACAGCAGCATGGTTAAGGTTAGGTTAGGATTAGAATCTGAACTAGAGTCAGCTTTATTGGCCAAACATGTGTGTGCATACAAGGGATTTCACTTTGGTTTAAGCATTACTCGAAATCAATGTACTTGCATGGGGAAAAAAAACAACATACAGCTCAATGAGGAAAAAAAGACTGAACAATAAGTAATACAAAAACATACAATAAATAATAAGTATAAAGAATGGTGATGCAATAAACAATATGTACAATGCCATTTCCAATGTGCATGTATGACATTACTGTAGGATTTTATGTAGGATGTTACTGTGGTTGTGGCAGTATAAACTATGCTTACATGCTGGACCTGGAGTAGAACCTCTAAATCTTTGGATCAAGGTTCTGTCTTGTGCTTCTGCTGTGAATCAGAATGTTTTGATAAGATGACATTATAAAGGATAAGTGATGTCATTTTTATGTGCTGTTTGGTAGGTAAGTGCAATGCAGTTGTAGGACAACCAGCAATGGAAAATGTGGAACTACTGTACTATTGATTTTCTTTGATGCTTACATGTACTGACCTTTAAATGCCACTATCGTTACATTGGTATTTGAATACAAAAGCCCCACCTGCAGCAGGAGGGTGACATAATGAAGTGCAATGCATCTCAGGATGCCAGTCCTGCTCTGCTCCATACAGTTAAACCAACATACATGTAAAAACGTTGAGTTACGTGCCACAAAGTTTCTGTAGTACAAAATGCCTACAATTGACAACTGATGTAGGAGTTTTAAAATTGGAACTTTATTAAGGAACTTTCAGTTAAGAAAGCAAGTCAATAATAATCTAATACAACCAGAATTATGCAGGAAATTATACAGAAATTATGTTTGTGACCCGTTTCAGTCCTTCTGCAGGCCTGGTATTATTCTAGGTGAGAGGACTTGGATCCTGCCGGTCCTGTGGGACTCAACGCAAATCCTGCAAGAGTGGGCGGTAATGGTCAGATATCCAGCAGGGGAGGGCGGGGCTGGGATTAAGAAAACAGTCCTACGCAGGGCTCTAGTCGAGGGACATCTCTAATCAGTGCTGTGTTTTTAGAAAACCTTTATCCTGGAGCCAGAATCAACTTAGCCTCCTACCAGTGGAACCTGTTAAAACATATTCTACTCTTTTCATGCAAGGCCCCGACCGAAACTTTTAATCCCCATCAGAAAATCTCTAAACCTACAGATGATTAAGTTATAACATCCTGTCCTTCGTACTTTTATCAGCAATCAAAATGGCACCTCATTATTGTGAAGCTTCTTGGGTAAGTCATATTGACATCACATTGGCCTTTTCGTCCATTGATAATACCTGTTAATTAACCTTATGTTTCACTACCACACTTTTGTGTCAGTGGCCATTCATCACATTGCTGGAGGTTCATTTCATTTCATCTTTTGTCTCGATCTGTCATTTCTCTTCAGTTGAACATCTTCAAGGAGACAGCAAACACCAGTGTTTAATTGTTTAATTTGACCTGGAATCAAATATACATGCTTTGTCTAACCAAAATGCTAAAAATTAATTTACTTTCTTTTTCTATAACATGTTTAAGTTCATTACCGTTTTTGCCCGTTGCATGAACACACTTTCAGATTAGCAGCAACACATTAGTGTATCTTATATAAAACCATTCATTTTCCCTGTTGCAACTAAAGTGCAAAGCAGCTCTTTTGTTTAGGGTATGGTTACACTGTGTTATAGTAACAAAGACTTCAAGTTTTGTTACTTTGGTTGAAGCATGTGTCAATAGTGTTCAAGCAATTGGGAAAAACTTGAGGAATGTTTATGAGTCCAGTGTATGCATAATACTCGCCATTGTCAATATATAATCATCACCATCATCTTACCTGACTTTGGTTGAGTGAGATTTAGAAGAAACTGAGGACAGTAATTATCAATGAGCATAATTTTATTTTATTCATCATTTGCTCTTTTTAGTGCTGCTCTGGAAACTCTCATGGCAGCACAGAGCCTTTGTTCTCTGTCATCTTTAATTTATGAGAGCCACAATTATTTATCCAATTTCCAACTGCACGTCTGTATGTCATACCGCAGAACAATTTTAACTCGCTTCATTTTCGGGAAGTTGGTCTATTTACAGAGCAGACCTCCAGGGACTGGTGACTATAGACGTTCTTGTCTTGTCTGGAAACCTCTTAACTCCCAGTCTGTGTGTTGTTTTATGTCTCATGTTGTTTTAAGTCACTCAGAAATTCACATTCTTTCATATTTTGTAGACTTTTTATAGATGTGACAGTTATATCTGAGAGAGCCGGAATGAGCTAAATTCACTGTAGATATATGAAAACGCTGTCATGCTGTTTAATAATATATATACTGCACTTCCCTATCTTTAATTGAATGAGAACAAGTCTTAACTTGAGTCAGAATGTTTGATCAGTCTCCTATGGTGAGGATGTCCCCTGTCTTGTGCTATGCTTGTTTTTAATCTCACACAGTGGCTTTTATATTTTCATTTATATCACATCTATTTGCAGAATACTTCTCTGCAGAGACAACAAAAACATTGTTTAGGTCACAAGAGGCTCACCGCAGTGGTCTGGTGACAATTTTAAACATAGCACAATTAGAACAGAACAAAACTCCATAACTCCCCTGCTCTACCCTTGTACATATTTCTTAGCATGGAAACTTTTAAGTGCAACTTGTACTTGAGTGCATAATGTACCCACAATGATGAAGAAGCAAAGAGAGAGAGAGAAAAATCAAATAAAATGAAATATTCTTAGATAGGGGAACACATTTTTTCTAGCGTTTGTTCAAACTGTATCGATTCAAGTTTGAATTTGAAGCTGAAGTGTGTGAGAAGAGAGATTCAAACCTGCCTACAGAATCTCTTAATATGATTGTATGATGTCCTATCTTTCATCCATATGATTTTCTATTTTCCCTGATTATTCTCATCTGTTTAGCGCCATGAAAACATCTGACCCACTCCCAGACAATCGTGGCTCAAACATTACATCAAGCATCACTATTCAAGGAAACTGAATTGAACATACATCTTGCTATAGACAAGGGCTGGAGAAGCTGTGGGCCTTTATCAGCAATAAACAAAATAACATAATATTGGAAGACTAACACGTTCTTCTGGGTGGTCCCTGAACGCAACACACACATACCAGTTGATATCACATCAATGCATCATGGTGCCTGGCAACAAAATATAACTAGTTGTAGGGTGTCAAGAAATGAGCCCAGAGTTTTTGTTGTTGTTGAAGTAAAAGGAAAGCCAGCAAGCCTGTTTTTCTTTGTGCTATCTTGTTCACAGTGACTAAAAAGGCTCGAGTCATTTCTGCTTGAAACACGGTAACCTGAATGAGCTGCAAGGACCAGTGTGCTTGGATAAAGCTGTGTTTGGGTGTCCAACAAGAAGTTTGAGCTCACAAGAAGCTGAAACCTTTTTGCTGGTGGGGAGCTACTAGCACCAAACAAAGTAAAATTGTTCCAGTCTCAGTGACCTCTGAGTGAGTGCAAATTATATTCATGTCACTCATTTGCGCAGAGAGCAAGGAGGAAGTCAGCTGGCTGGGCAAGAGGTGGATTCTAACGTGCAAAAATGCAGAAGTCTAAGGAAGCCTGAACAATGTTTTGGGTATATGCCCAAACAAGAGTTGGACGAAACCATTGTCTTGATGGTGGACACTTGAGAAACTGTCATAATGGATGTGGTAGGAAAACTAAAAGCAGAACACAGAACCACAGAAACATTGTACAACAAATTATTTCTTACGCAGGTATTTGGAATGTTCTGATCCAGAAGGACTGAGGTGGTAGAGAGCAGCAGGTTGAAGATGAACAGATGTGGCGAGACTGTGAGAGCGGCTAGCTTATGGCAGGTCATACCAGGAGAGTATGGTTTGAGGTGGTCTGAGACAGAGAGAGAAAAAAAACAGAAGAGAGCAGTTGTTGAGGAAAGGGAAATTAGAGGGCAAACTGACAAATCCTGACAGAAACAGAAAACTGGTTAACACAAAAGGTTAGCGAAGTGGTTTCCAGGTGAAGGACAATTCTGCAGTGGCCTTTACTGTAAGTGAATTATGGGCAATGTTGACAGTGATATAGTCATAACAATTTGGCTGTTTGATGTTCCCAGACCTTAAAATCTCTGATACATCAATCAGCATGTGAGGCTGTACTAACCTGTTTCTCTTCAAAAACAACCACTATTTTGATGCCAGGTTGCTTCATACTACCAGGGAAAAAACTTCCAAATAAATCCCAAAAGTTCTGCTCAGTTTCCTGATATCACCATTAAGGATGTCTCATTAATGAAATTGTCAGAATTCTTACCTCTCTTGGTCTGCTGGGGCCACCAGTGTGCGGGGAATTTAAAGTTTTGCTTTGTGGAGTGATTCAACCCATCATTAAGCAGTAATTAGAATGAAAACATATTCAGGACTGAGTCTTGACTTCAGTGATTGCACAGGTGCCTCTGTGTGTATGTGTGTAAGTATGTGTGAGTTTCTGTACTTGCAGGTGGCTAATTACCCCTCTCAGTGTCTTTCTCTCTTCTGTTCGCTAAGTACTTTTTTCTTTCTTTTTCGTCCTTTCTCATTAGGAGATGTTCGAACTGTTTGAGTGAGCAGAAAGGGAGGTTGTGTTTTGTAATGCTAATCTTCCTGACTCATTATCTAGAAGACCGTTATATTCTAGCGTGACTCAACGTACGTCAGTCCGGCTTGGTGAGGTACATGCAGTGCTCAGACAAGTATATCCCCGCACAGCTGAACTTCAGTCACTCAGCCATTTCATCCCTCCAAAGCCAAAACCAGAGCATCCATTGTGTACGTGTGTCTGAGCTTGTAGCATAATTACAGAGCTGTTTAAATCTAACTCTGTGTGAGACTTTCTGTATGTGTGTGTATGTCATTACTGACAGCGCTAAAAGCTTATAACGGCTCTTGACAGTGTAGGCTGTTAACAAAACACCTGTTAACACAGACAGAGGTATAAAGCCTTTCAGTAGAAACACACGTGTGCACACGCACACACACACACACACACACACACACACACACACACACACACACACACACACACACACACACACTCGCAGACATAGACACAACACACACACACTCTCTCTGCAATAAACAAACCCATCTAGATCTAGGCAGGAACAGCTGGGAACTTTATTGGGGCTCTTACTACTCAGCAGGATTTGCATATGAAAACATCCTGAACACTGCTACAAGTTTCATTAATACAGAGAGAACCAATGTGTGTGCTGCATGTGTGCATTCTATCTCTCTATCCATCTATCTATCTATCTATCTATCTATCTATATATCTGTTGTCTGTGTCTGTCTGTCTGTCTGTCTATATCTATCACTGTTTGTCAGCTATGTAAATATTGTGCGTGTGTGTGTGTGTGTGTGTGTGTGTGTTTAAAGATCATGAGTTTTTAATCACTTGTGAGTTAAACATCGACCTATTCAGATTGGAAAATGGGCCCTAATCAGCCTTATCATAAATGCTGTGTCGTTGCCGCGTTTTAGGGCAAGGTTGAGTTTTAATTATGGAATGGATTAGCATGCAGTGCTAATAAGCAAGCTGCATGCTTGTGCGTTCCATCACAGTGGATATGAGTTAATAGTCATTTTGCATTATTCAAAATATGTAGCATGAAATTGTTGAAGACTTGCATCAGCGACGTGGGGCTGTCACTGAAATTTTGGATGTTTTGCAAGTTGTTACAGGCGTAAAATATGCTATAGTGAGCAATCTAAAAAAAACTGCTGCTGCTGGAGTCCACGAGAGAGCGCTGGGGAGAGGAGGTGTGATGGGGAGACCAGTTCTTTTAATAAATACATAAATAAGAAACTCTGTTCAATACCACACTCACATAAACACAAGTAACAACAGCCGTCACCAACAAACCTTTGAGTGTCTCAGTCTGAATCAGTGACCCGGCTGGTCATTACTGCTCGCTGCTGTGGGTGTGAGCTTTATGCTGCTGTCAGCTGCTGAGCCAGAGTCTGTAAGTAACCTGGAGCATAGTGCATCACTGTCATCACTAACTGTGTCCAACTACCTCATGTCTCATTCACATGTAAGAAAACATGAATGCATTGTATACGAGGAGGAGGACCTTAAAAACAATCTTGAATGTTGAAGGAAGACAGTGCAGAGCAGCTAAAACTGGATTAATGTGCTTTTTCTTCTTGGTTCTGGTTAATAGTCGAGCTGCAGAGTTTTGATTGAGCTCATCCATTTATTTATGGCCAAGAGACAGTTCACAATGGAGTCTACAGCTGCAGCATCATTTGGTTCAGCACAGATATACAGTTGTGTATCATCTGCATAACTATGGAAACATACATTGTGCTCCTTAATGATGTCACCTAGTGGCAGCATGTATAGTGAGAACAGTAATGGGAACAAGGCAGCTGTCTGCAACCCCAAAACAGATGTCATGTTTCTCAGAGACATGATCTCCAAGACTAAAGTAAACCTTTCTCCCTTTGATGTTTTAAACCAGTTTAACACAGGCAGAGAAACCAATCAGCTGTTCAAGACAATTGATTAAGATATCATGTGTATCAAATGCTGCATTTAGATCTAAGAGGACAACAACTGAGACATTACTTTCATCAGAATTTAGTCAGAGGTCACAGATTATTTCAGTCAGAGCAATTTCAATGCTGTGTTTTGTTCTAAAGCCTGACTGAAATTCCTCCGAGATGTTATTTTCTTTAAGAAAGGCATTAATTTGCACTCAAACTATATTTTCCAGTATCTTATTGTTGAATAGAAGGCTGGATATCGGCCTGTAGTTAGTGAGTGTGTTGCTATCTAGGTTGGGTTTCTTTAGTAATGGTTTTACAGCAGCTGTTTTAAATGCATCAGGGAAGAAGCCTTTTTGCAGAGATGTATCTATAATCTCCAGGACATGATTTGACACACTGTCAAACAATCACTTTAAGAATGCTGTAGGAACAGGATCGACATATGATGTGTCGGACTCACTGACAGTCTTGTAGAACTCAGCTAATGTAATGAATTTTCCAATTTTCACATCTTTTTTACAGGGTTACTGAGCTCATCTGTGTTTACATCGGCAGCAATGCTGGCTCTGATTGAGTTTATTTTGTTAGTGAAGAGCGATGCAAGTTGTTCACTTCACTAAAACACACAGAAATATATTAAAGATATTGTTAACCCTGTTGTTATGATGAATGGCTTCATTTACATGTTGGATAAGTTCAAAGCTGTACAGTAAATTCATCAGGTCCATGGCTTTGGAGTCATTCTGTTTGCTGATGTGGATATTCAGTTCTCCATTTAGGATTAATCTGTCATCTTTAGTTGCAATAGGTGCGATCAGCTGTGAGAATTCCTGCAAAAACACTGATGAATATCTTGGTGGTCGATACAGTTTAACTATGAGCACTGATAATTCTGCTTTCAGCTCAAGAGCATGATATTCAAATGATGTAAATTCACCCAGGTCAATGTCATTACACACAAACCGTTGAGGAAAAAATGGCTGCAATACCTGTTTTATCTGACGAACTGATAAAAAGCATAATTTGGAGGACAAGTCTATGTCAGTGTGGCTACACCAGTAGTGCTATTCTAGTAGTAGTAGTGCTAGTGATCTGATATAAAAAAAGAGCTAATTTCAGCTGTACCAATTCTGTGATTGACAAGACTGACTGTGGTTGAACATTTACAAATTTCAGATTACTGAGTCAGGTACCAGATGTGATTGCTACGATGTATTCAACCATGTCACTGACTGTTTAAGATTGGTATCTTCTAAGGAAGTGGCATGGTGTGATAATGTCCGTGGTTACTGTTGTTGTAATAGCTCTCCAGTTTGACTGAGCTTCAGTGTGGCAGCTTTCACTAACTCCTTAATAGGAGATTTTTCTTGAGGCTGGGTCCGTGGAGAAAGAGATGGCAGTGGAGAGAGGGATGAGGGGTGTTGGATTCCTGACTGGGACAGAGACATCCTCTGGATGCCTTGGGTGATGTGAAGCAGGGGGCTGACCTTGGCACTTATCTGTGTATTCTTGTTTTAGTACAGCAAGCCAAGGTACCGAGCAGTCTACAACCAGTGATGTAGTCATAGCTGTCAAGCCAACATGTTAATATTGGGAAATGTTGGCTGCACTGTCTTTGCCATTCTTGTGCCACTAGCTCACTGTAACTTGGAATGGAAATGGAAAATGTTTTTCAGGCACTCACTGGCTTCAATTGGACCCTCGACCAGTCACTGCTCATCAGTGATTAAGTTCTAAAACCAGGGTCTTCATCAGGGCGGAAATAATAATAAGATCATCCAATAGACAAAAACATTTGCCCACACATTATTTGAAGGGCTGTGTAGTAGACTGACATGATATTTGTTATGAACATGAAGGAATCTTAGTGTGTGTTGCCATTAGATGCCAATTAATCTGAACCCTCGTCACAAATGGCATAATTGATCGAGTGACATTTAATGACACCAGTCATAAACATCCATAAAGACTCCTTCATGTTCATGACCGGTGTCATGTCATAGTTATGAAGGTATAATGTCAGTCTTGTGCACACCCTTTCAAATAAAGGGTGACAAAACATTCCACATTGAAGGGTTACCTTAAGTACCCTTAAGTACTTGTTTGCAAGTAAATGTCAGTCTTCCAAAATTTCTACTAGACATTTTAGTGCCGCACCAAAGTGGCAGACTGATCAACCAAACAATATTACCAGCCCAAAAACTCTGCTGCCAGGATGGCAATAATATCTGTACAATTTCAAGAGGGATGTGAAACTGCAGAGTCTTTCATTCATTTAGTTTATACCATGAGGTTTGCATTTAAGCACGAAAAAAGTGAAGAGCCTCAGAACTCTGGCCTTAATGAGTGTCAGGTAGTGCTACATAGAAACTCTGAACTGCACCATGGCCACTCTGATAATGTATCGTGACATTTGAAGGCATCATAAAAATAAGGTCAAGTAGCCTGTGTTGAAGCTTCTCTAAATTATACAGAGATTTTCTGCTTGGCCACTCTCATTCCAGCAAATTGCTGAGGCATCCAAGCTTCAGAGTTAAACTTGTTCTAATTGACTTAATGTTAATGCACCAATTCAGAGTCAGATAGAGACTACTTCACTGCTTAAATGTGAAACATGAGGAAAGAGACATTCAGCTGACATCTAATCAATTTAGCTTCCAAAGGCAAGGACATTTCATATGCCAGTTATACGATTTGGGAAACAAAATCTTTTTTCCACATTTGCATGAATTTGAGTCAAAATGCAGACTGTGACGTTAAAGGACTGACTCGGTTAAGCTATTCAGCTGTTGACACTCGGGCCAAAAGTAACTCACACTGGCAGATCTACCATGCTGTGTGTTTGTGTGTTTATGCCTTGTGATGTCACGATACTTGAAAAGACCACAGCAGTCCAGTAAATATTCATCAAAGTAAATTGAAAGCTGTTCTTGAACCATTTGGAGTACATGAATGGTTTTGGTCTCTTTTGAGAGGCAACACAGTTTTACCCCCAGCAGTCAGAATCACTTTTTTTTTTTCCCCAGCCAAAAATGTTTTTGAGAATGGGTGTGTGTAGAGGACTACATATCTGAGCCTTATTAGCTGGAAAACACAATGGGATCACAGCATGAAGCCATACCCTGGTCCAAGTTCAATAAAAAATGATAACAATACCACAGAAACTGATTATTTTCATGTTTTCTCTAATGGTGGTTCTAGGCATTCTCAAAACAAAATAAATAAATAAGTACAATAAAAAAAATTGTGTCTTGAAATGGTTTGCATCAGGTTATTCATAAGAATCTTGACTTTCTAACCGTGTGTAATATGGGTATAAATGTGAATGTGGCGTTCATGTGAATGGATGAGGAAAACAATAAGCTGCCATCTGCGCTCAGTGTGATGTATCTGCCACTGTGCAAAGGTTTGTGGGTCAGAACAGCTAGAAAAGTGTCCTGGCATGCATACTACAAAATATGACATAGTTGTAGGACATCCTGGTACTTTTAACATACTGCATTTAACAATATATTGGGACATATTAAATCTTTTTCTGGCATACTAAAGAATATAATAGTAAGAGTAATGGAACGCAGTCATTCCCTCCTGGATTCAGCTAGGACTACGACCCATTGAGACATGCATTAAAAGACTGCAAAACCCACAGTCAGCAGGGCAGTCAGGACATGGTTGCTGCCCAGCTGAACCATATAAGCTGATTGCCCGAGGGAGGGAGTGAAAAGCGAAGGGAAACTGTGTATATCGAGAGGAGACAATGACTGAGGTGTACGGAGCAGACCCGTTGTTTGGTTATGTGACCGTTAGAGAGAGAACTAGCATTTTGATTTATTCCTATGTTGTTTTTGTTTATCTTCTGCTGGCAAGAATTAAGTTGACCTGTTATGAGAAGACTAAATACAGTGAATTTAAGATGCACAACAATCCTTTACTATCTTCATTTGCTGCACCCACGCTTCAAAAGCTGCAGGAGAAAAGCTCCCAACCTCTCAAGACATCACAGTGTGTATGTGTGTGTGTGTGTGTGTGTGTGTGTGTGTGTGTGTGTGTGTGTGTGTGTGTGTGTGCGCTGTTGGATTCATCACCATGAAATTAAGCCCTTAGTCAAATGTGTCAAGTTTAATCTTATTTGGATGTCATGTTTTCATAAAGTTTAATGTGCAGATAGAGCCTTAGTTAAAAAATAAACAAGCAGGAAAAAAGGTCCTTTAAATGGAAAATGCGTCTTAAAACAGAATCTCCTTATTTTGAGCAAATAAGTCAGTTAAGTGTGATGATGCATCAACTCCACCGTCACTAAAAGGCAGCAGCACTTAAGGGGATAATTCACTTCAGTACAGCACCACAAGTTTTCAGAAAACAGTCGGAGTGTCATGTATAATGACTCACTAATTCATTCTGATGTAGATGTTGAGGTCTGAATTCATTTTATTCCTACATCTTAAAATCTTTTTCTGTTAGTGCAACATGGAACATGTTTGAATCTGCTCTACTTGCAAGAAAATTGGAGGGTAAAATTGGCACCACTGAGTATTAAGTGGTTATGATTTCCTTATGGATGCAGAAGTCAACATGGGTCAAGCTTTGCTGGCAAAAAAAAATCCTCCTGCTGAACTGTCTCCTTAGGCAAGACTCTGAATTCTTATGAAACAGCCTTAACAGTGGCTAAATGTTAAAGCTAATGAGGCGCCTTTAGATGTAGAACCTCTACTGTCTGACATGCGCCAGTTTGAGGATGGTTAACAGACTTAAACACAAAGCCAGTACTTTTTTGTTCACTTGAAAAACATAACGTTCAAATAAGTAGTATGCCACACTATTATCAGTTCACCAGTGATTTTTGTAACTAGTTTACAGGGGTTTTTCGGTCGGACAGGATGTATTATTTAATGTCGTAAATTAACTATGTTTTGCAGGGAATGTCGTCATGTTTTGTCTTCTACACAGTGTAACCTTCAGGTCCACAGGACAAAGAGTTGGCAACTGTCTTGTATTAGTTGGCCGGGTGTGATCACCTGTCATTCAGTCACTGGCCCTCTCATGTGCATCAATGTATATCATAAATGAGCAAACTCTTACAAAAAAAAAAAGCTGTGATGTCTGATGGTGTTCGGTCGGTGTGGTACATGCAAATATGAACAAACCTGCAAATATGGATAAACCTGCAAGAGGAAAAGACCGTGCAGCTGCAATAGGAAACAAAAAAAGATGTGATTTAACCCTGTCAGTGGAGACCTGGTGAAAGCTTTCTCTACTTTACGCTGTTCTCAATTGGCCTTGGAGGTGAGAATGACCTAACTCAGTATTCATCCACACTAAGTTGTTGTCCCAGATCAATACATTGACAGTTGTCTGAAGATGTAACATTAACAATGCAGAAGAGTGAGTGTGTATGTGTGACCGATAAATCTAATCCAAAACCCTCTTAGTGGAAATGAATGTGCCAAATGCGAGGCTTTTAGACAACAGATAGGTGTTGGAGTGAAGGTTAAAATTAGATTTATTTTATAATGCCTACAAATACTTTTATTGTAGGTTTAGGCTACTTCACTTTAAGTTAGAGAAGATCGTGGTGTGGTTAAGTGCTGAAAGAGTAAATAGACCCCTGCTATGAGTGGATAGCAATTTAAAAAAAAAAAAACCTTGACAAATATTTTGCAGATAATCTCAGCGTCAACATTTTGCAACTTGTTAATGTTGATGAAAAAAGTTCCCTCATGTTGAGAGAAAAAAAATACTGAAAACATATAAACTGTTGCAAATTAGCAGTATTAAAGATGATTTATGGGATTTATGGGTGATACTGAAGATGCTGCATCCACATCAAGCTCCAGTGAAGCTGGGCTGCATCTGACCCTGGAGTCTGTGTGGAAGGAGGCACACATAAGTACTACTTTATCATTAGATTTTATGCACTGAGTAATGATTTTATGATGCTTTGTAAGCAGGATGGATGTAAATGTACAGTATAATTACTGTAAACAAATGAGGAGGCATGGTGGAGATGATTGCTTGCATCGATCTTACACCAGTGGTATTTCAATTCCAAGGCCACATTTTCAGACAACCCCTTGATTTCTGTTCCACCTCCCTTTTCTTTAAAGAAGACAATCATGACCAATGTGATTTTTGCATCGGGTATTTCACTGATTTCATTTCTAGTCTGCAACCTTTGGCTTTCTGTACTGACAAACAGCACCCTCTTCCTGCTTTGGGCTGTAAAAAAAAATTCCATCACATGCAGTTAGCTGAGAAATGCTGT